>NC_053160.1:7087176-7418843 GCF_016835505.1 Polypterus senegalus
TCTCTCCCAGCTTCTTGCTAATGGTTTTGTAGCCCATTCCAGCCTTGTGCAGGTCTACAATTTTGTCTCTGACATCCTTGGACAGCTCTTTGGTCTTTCCCATGTTGTAGAGTGTGGAGTCTGCTTGATTGATTGATTCTGTGGACAGGTGTCCTTAATCAGGGTGACTGAGTAGAAGTGTCTAACCACTCTGTGGGAGCCAGAACTCTTAATGGTTGGTAGGGGTTCAAAAACTTATTTCCCTCAATGAAATGCAAATCAATTTCTATCTTTTATTTAAAGTTATTTTTTCGATTTTCCTTTTGATGTGCAATCTGCCACTGTTGAAATAAACCTACCATTGAAATGATACTGTTCTGAGACTTTTCATTTCTTTGTCATTGGACAAACTTACAAAATCAGTGAGGGGTCAAATAATTATTTCCTCCACTGTATATATATATATGCCAGCAACACTCATGACAATTACAAAACAATTACATTGTCAATCATGTTACGTTATTATTAAAATGTTTCCTTTTCTTTTTACTTCTCCGCTGCCAATCGCAGCTATTTTGATATATATATATATATATATATATATATATATATATATATATATATATATATATATATATATATATATATAGATATAGATAGATATGACACAAACATATCAATGACAAAACAATTACATTAACAATCATCTTACGTTATTTTTAAAATGTTTGCTTTTCTTTTCATAACTTCTTTAACACACTACTTCTCGCTGCAAAGCGGTATTCTCTATATATATATATATATATATATATATATATATATATATATATATATATATAGAGAGAGAGAGAGAGAGAGAGAGAGAGAGAGAGAGAGAGAGAGAGAGAGAGAGAGAGAGAGAGAGAGAGAGAGAGAGAGAGAGAGAGAGAGAGAGAGAGAGAGATAGAGAGCTTGAGCAGCAGCAGAGAAGTAAAAGAAAAGGAAACATTTTAATAATAGCGTAACATGATTGACAATGTAATTGTTTTGTCATTTGTCATAGTGTTGCTGGCATATACAGTATATATATATATATATATATATATACATACATGTGTATATATATACATACACACATATACTATGGGGTACCAAACAGGCAAATACATAGATTTTGTGAATATATAAAGTCGGCGTCAGAATATATAAAGTCAAAACTTGAATATATAAAGTCATTCCCGAATATATAAAGTCAAAACTTGAATATATAAAGTCAGCATCGGAATTTATAAAGTCATTCCTGATTATATAAAGTCAACATCGGAGTATATAAACTCACTCCTGAATATATAAAGTGAAAGTCAAAATCTATTGATTGAAACGACTCCGAATTGAAGTAAGTTAACAAAAACGTATTCACAAAAATAAATTAAAAAAACACTGTTCGGTTAATGTTTTGAAAACATTAATCCTGCCCAGGATTGTTTCCTGCCTTGCGCCCAGTGTTGGCTGGGATTGGCTCCAGCAGACCCCCGTGACCCTGTGGTTGGATTCAATGGGTTGGGAAATGGATGGATATTCCAGCGCTGACTTTATATATTGAAGTTTTGACTTTATATATTGCAGTGCTTACCTTATATATTCCGACGCTGACTTTATATATTTAACTTTTGACTTTATATATTCCAGTGCTGACTTTATATATTTAGAAACAAGTTTTGACTTTATGTATATCGACGGTGACTTTATGTATTCAAGGTTTGACTTTATTTATTCCGACGGTGACTTCATACATTCAAGTTTTGACTTTATATATACTAGTTTTGACTTTATATAGTTAAATTTAGTCATCATTGCATAACTTTTTCTTTACCATAGAAATTTAAAGACTAAATTCAACTTCCATTCCTACCAAAGATATTTCTGGGGACTAAATAGAACCTACTTATATCCAAATTCGAGCTATTGAGCTGTCGCCTGCCTGCCTGAATAAGTCACCTCGCCGCTCTTACTTTTTTACCGTTCATTTAATCATGGCTAGTGGCGGAAAAATTATAAAATGGAAGGAGGATTACACTGAGTATGGCTTTACCAAAACAATTATTGATGGCGAATCGATTATTCATAAAGCTTCAATTGGTGATCTGTTTTTCTGTGTTAACCTCATATTTTTTCATACTTCTTCTCAAACCAAGGGGGTACGAGGGAAGCGCTGATCAATGTAATCGGTGTACCAGGAAATCATGCATTGAGAGAAGTTCCCCTTTGCTTGTAATGCAAAGTGTGATTAAATGCGTGATTTTTTAACGCATTATGGAGCACATGCATCGAAGCTTCTCAGCTGTGCTTATGCTAAGAAAAGGAAACATTTTAAAAATAACGTAACACGATTGTCAATGTAACCTTTTGTAAGTAGTGCCTGGAGGATTCAGTGTGGAGATACTCTAGAGACAGCGTGTGTATTAACTTGTGGATTTTTCTGTGAATATTTGGTGGCAGCGTGACAAAGTCACTTCCGTAAGACTGCGTTAGCTGCGGAGCTCAGCTCAGAGTGAAATGAGGTGAATGGGACGGGAGATGATGACATCACTCCCCCACCCGCCTTAACTGTCAATCCCCCACAAACACAGTCTCTCGAAATTTGCATAAGCACAGCCTTTCACCTGCAATTTTAACTTAGTTACAAAGTGATCAAAATTCTCGTTTATATCCTGCGTCCTCTCATTAAACTTGTATCCCGCATTACCTGTGGGCATGAGAAACGCCAGCGGCAGCCTGTCTATGAACTTAATTTAAATGTTAGGTTTACACCTTGCTTTGTTTCTGAAGTAGCAGCACTCATGAATATGGTTGTATATGTCACTCGCTCGCTTCTTATTGTTTCGCTGCCTTCTCAATTATATAATGCATGTTTTCTTCAGCGCTTTTTGGAGCTTTTCCTGATTTTCTACGTACTGCGTTGACAGTCAGATCACGTGATTATGTGGGAGGCATGATGATGTCACACGAAACTCTGCCCCCCACGGCTTTCCAGCTCAACTCCATTACAATATATGGAGAAATATAGCTTCCAGTTATGAGCATTACGCATAGAATTTCAAAATGAAACCTGCCCAACTTTTGTAAGTAAGCTGTAAGGAATGAGCCTGCCAAATTTCAGCCTTCTACCCACACGGAAACTTGGAGAATTAGTGATGAGTAAGTCAGTTAGGGCTTTGCCTTTTATTAGTGTGTATATATATATATATATATATATATATATATATATATATATATATATATATATATATATATATATATATATACTGCTCAAAAGAATTAAAGGAACACTTTTTAATCAGAGTATAGCATAAAGTCAATGAAACTTATGGGATATTAATCTGGTCAGTTAAGTAGCAGAGGGGTTGTTAATCAGTTTCAGCTGCTGTGGTGTTAATGAAATTAACAACAGATGCACTAGAGGGGCAACAATGAGATGACCCCCAAAACAGGAATGGTTTAACAGGTGGAGGCCACTGACATTTTTCCCTCCTCATCTTTTCTGACTGTTTCTTCACTAGTTTTGCATTTGGCTACAGTCAGTGTCATTACTGGTAGCATGAGGCGATACCTGGACCCTACAGAGGTTGCACAGGTAGTCCAACTTCTCCAGGATGGCACATCAATACGTGTCATTGCCAGAAGGTTTTCTGTGTCTCGCTGCACAGTCTCAAGGGCATGGAGGAGATTCTAGGAGACAAGCAGTTACTCTAGGAGAGCTGGAGAGGGCCATAGAAGGTCCATAACCCATCAGCAGGACCAGTATCTGCTCCTTTGGGCAAGGAGGAACAGGATGAGCACTGCCAGAGCCCTACAAAATGACCTCCAGCAGGCCACTGGTGTGAATGTCTCTGACCAAACAACCAGAAAGACTTCATGAGGGTGACCCAAGGGCCCTATGTCCTCTAATGGGCCCTGAGCTCACTGCCCAGCAGCATGCAGCTCGATTGGCATTCACCATAGAATACCAGAATTGGCAGATGCACCACTGGTGCCCTGTGCTTTTTACAGATGAGAGCAGGTTTACCCTGAGCACGTGACAGAAGTGAAAGGGTCTGGAGAAGCCATGGAGAACATTATGCTGCCTGTAACATCATTCAGCATGAGCAGTTTGGTGGTGGGTTAATGCTTGTCTGGGGAGGCATATCCATGGAGGTTCACACAGACCGCTACAGGCTTGACGAAAGCACCTTGGCTGTTATTAGGTATCAGGATGAAATCCTTGGACCCATTGTCAGACCCTATGCTGGTACAGTGGCTCCTGGTGCACGACAATTCCTGGCCTCATGTGGTGAGAGTATGCAGGCAGTTCCTGGAGGATGAAGGAATTGATACCATTGACTGGCCACCACACTTTCCTGACCTAAATCCAATAGAACACCTCTGGGACATTATGTTTTGGTCCATCCAATGCCACCAGGTTGCACCTCAGACTGTCCAGGAGCTCAGTGATGCCCTGGTCCAGATCTGGGAGGAGATCCCCCACAACACCATCTGTCATCTCATTAGAAGCATGCACCGATGTTGTCAGGCATGTATACAAGAACACAGGGGCCATACAAAGTGCTGCGTAAAATTTTGAGTTGCTGCAATTCAATTTTGGCAAAATGGACTAGCCTGCCACATCATTTTTTCACTCTGATTTTTGGGGCGTCTTTGAATTCAGGGCTCTGTAGGTTGATTATTTTCATTTCCATCAAACGATGTGGCATCCTTTCGTTCCTAACACATTACCCAGTCTATATCAGTATAGATATCCAGGAGGATTTCTTTTTCCCATTGAGATCTGATGTGTTTTCAAACTGTTCCTTTAATTTTTTTGAGCAGTTTATATATATATATATATAGTGTAGATTAAAACGTTGTACTAGAAAGAAAGGAATCTCTGAAATGATTTATGTTTGTTTTCAAAGCGACTTTCCTTCCTGATTTATTGAAGTTCAGTTCTACGTGTAATGGATGCCTGTCGTCAGTTGAGATGATTTCTAGTTTCTTTAGCGTTGTCCTCACTCACACACTCGCCAGTTCGTCAGTCCCAATAACTTTAGTTGCAGGCTTAGTAATCTGCTGGAGATTTTGTAAAAATGTGGTTTGCTAGACCACTAAGCCAGGCAATGAAACTGAAAGTGATAACCGACTGCGATAAAAGGACAACATGAGGTTCTTGTCTACTTTGCAGAATTTGAGATTATGGAGAAGAAATAAACGCTGATTGTATTTAGAGAATATTTGTTTTGTATATGCATTCCAGTTAAGATTGTTGTCTAAGTTAGTTCCTAAGAATTTATTATATTCGTTCACTGTTTCTACCTCCTCCCCCAAAACAACAATGGGTGAACATACATACATTTCTGTCTCTTAAAGCCATGTTCTAATAATCGGGAGTGGTTTCCCCTAAACTTTCTCGTATACTCAGATATGGAGATGGATATTTGAGGAGTAAATTGCAAGACAATGATTATAGTTTTATATTACTAGGGGTCTTTGCCCTCTGCTCGCTTCACTCACCAACCCCAGGGCCTGCTCTTTGCGATTTTTATTTTCATGGGAATTGTTACATTTGCATCAACACAATGTATAATTGCCAGTGATTGAATTTAGTTTCTTTCTCTCTATTAAATAAAACTACTTTTTCTAATGTTTGGCTCTGAGATTTGTTAATTGTCTGTTATCGTTTTAATATGAATGGCATATCAAGAACTCCTTTAGTGTCTAATGTTATCCCCTGAAGATGTACTACATTGCCTTTCTTGGATACATCCTTCTTTCTGCAGTAATTTGTGTGTTGTAAGACTGGACGTTGTTAACGGTTGTAGATATTCTTCGTGATATTATAAGTTGTTTTCATCTTCCTCACGATCACCACCAACTGTTTCAGCATAGTCTATTGATATGCATTTAAACAATTTGCCGTGTAACCATTCAATATATTTGTTCGCATTTAGCCAATTTGATGTTTCTGATCAACATTTTTGATGCTAATTCGTTTGACTTCCTCTTTTCTCGTGCTAGAATTGCGTGTGTACTCACTTTTTATATCGATAACACTTCGTGATGAAATTCTTCAGTGAGTTTTATAAATGTATAAGAGCTGAGATTGCAGGAAGTGTGTCTGACAAAAGCATTCATACGAATGAGAGGTGAGAGGACTATGGTCTTGATTGACAATGTTTGAGAGGAGTGCGGGACTAGAAAAAATCTTAAGGCAAAAGTCTTGTCTCGCGGGACTTTAAAAAATCTCAATTCCAAAAAGTCTTGTTGCGTCAAATGATTTTTTTTATATAACAGAGAGATGTACATTAAAGAACAATGAACAACAAATCAAATTAATAATATATTGAACAATTATTATAAAAATAAAGTTGAATAAACCAGACTTTGCACCTGCATGATTAAAAGGTAAAGTATCACTTCCAGTTAACCTAAATAGCCCAAAAGTTAATAGAAATCTACCTTTTGTATCTAATACTTTTATTGAAAATTTGGTTGACCTAAGTGAAAGTGTACTTATGTTATCATGTTTGCATACTGTGGACTGTGCCCGGCAGTTTATTCCAGCCATGTCCCCCAAGCCGCCAGGTGGAGCCCTCCCTGCAGTATGGAGGTGCCCCGAAGACCAACAGGGCCTTATGGATGTTGTAGTTTTTATCCTCAGCCCTGCGGGATACCATAGGGGCTGCAAGAGGGAGCTGCAGGGAGGGCCGAAGACTTCTTTTTGCCATATGCCCCGGAAGTACTTCTAAGTCACATGAGCGGAAGGGATGATGTACTTCCGGGGTGAAAAAAAAAAAGGACTTTTATCTGACCCGGAAGTGATAGGGAATTATGGACTGAAGGATGAGAAACACTACCAGGTCAGGAACTATAAAAGGATTGTGGGAGCTCTCAGACGGTGAGCTGAGCTGGGTGGTAGGAGGGCAACGCGTCTGGGAATGGAGGATTGTTTAGTTTTATTATTATTGGTATTGTTTATGAGTAGTTTGGAGTGGAGGGTGCTTAGTGCACGTAATTATTATAATAAAAGAAAGGATTATTGCACTTTTACCTGGATTTTTGGCGTGGTACATGAGGGTTCAAGGGAGCGATAGCGCCCCCCTACTGCTACAATACACACACCCACCCACACACACATAATTCCATAAGTGGTATTTTCGGACTTAGGGAGGTCTAAAAAGTTGAGATTCAACAAAATCTTGTTGGAGGAATCCAATACTTACCCTATACTTTGTATACGAGAAAGTAAAATCTTGGGGTGATCTTGGATTCAAATGTGAAATTTGACAAACAGATCAATGCTGTGATAGAGCAGTTTTTTTCTACCTCAGGGCAATCAGTAAAGCCAAGCTGTTTTTGTCATTCCATGACCTACAAAAGCTCATTCATGCTTTTGTTATGCCTCATTTGTATTATTGTAATGCCCTGTATGTTGGGATATCCCATACGACGCTGTCTCGCTTGCAAATGGTGCAGAATGCAGCTTGTGAAGTTTTAACCAGCAGCAAAAAAAAAATAACAGAGCACGTCTCTCCGGCGTTGGCCTCTCTTTGTTGGCTCCCTGTTAGTTACAGGATGAATTTGAAGCTTTTAGTGTTTATTTTTAAAGCCCTTCATGGGTTGGCTTCACCGTATTTGGCTGTTCTTATTGTTCCATATTCGTCATCCAGGCAGCGGAGTTCTTCAGATCAGGTATTGCTCACTGTCCCGTGCACACAGTTGAAGTTGAGGAGAGGTCGTGCTTATGCGGTGGATGGTCCTAAATTGTGGAATGGTTTGCCCCTCGTAATAAGGTCGGCTCCATAGTGTGTTGGCTCCACACTTCATAGATTTAAGTTTTTGCTAAAAAAAGTCTCTTGTTCACTTGCTCATTAAATCTTTCTATTTATATTGTTTATACTGTGTTCATCTTACGTATGTATTGCTATTTCTGTTTGTGTGTTGGTATGTGTGTGTTCATGTATGTATAATGTTTTCTTTTAGTCTTTCTTTTTAATAATTCTTTTATCTGCTTTTATTTCATACTGTTACCATTTATTCCATGTAAAGCACTGTTCAAATTCTAGTTTTTTTTTCAGATGTGCTATATAAATAAAACCTAAATGATTTTTACAGGGATATGCCAGATCAGGTTGATCCATCCATTGTCTTGACAAGTTAACAGCTAAGCCAACGCTCCAGGAATACGCAGCCTTTCTGTATTGAGACAATAACAGTTACTGGTTTGATGATAAATTTTTGAGATGGGTAGATGGAATATTAAAGTAAATGGAGGGGAATCGCTAGCAAACTAAACTCTGCTTTTCCTTTTTGAGGTTCAGTAGCATCAGAGCTGTCTGACAGTGAAGGCCGTTTTATTTTTAAAGTTGTGCTTTTGGGGAAGTGAAATCCGGTGTTATGCTCACACAAACAAACAAACCTGGACCGTGTTTGCTACATTTGTGGGGAATTCTCTTTGGAAGCACAGCAAAAATAGCTTATGCAACTTGTGAAAAAAGCCTGCCGTCTTTATTTTGGATGCAGAGCGATCACGGTAAAATATGGGCTCCTGAATTTTTAAAGCATGTTACTTTTTTCCTCTGAGAAGTCGAGATAAATGACCCCTTTTATTGGCTAACTGAACAGATTTCAATATGCAAGCTTTCGAGGCAATTCAGGCCCCTTCTTCAGGCAGTTTGAAATTGATTGTTCCTCTAAAATGATGTGTGTTATTCATTTTTAAAATTTCACCTCTCAGAAACTGGATGTGATTGAGCACTTCTGTTGCCAGGTTTGGGTTCAGCTCCTTTAAATCTGTAAAGAACACCTATGATATTTGATGGGAACGAAAAATAAAATTGCCGTCTAGTGTTATTTAACCTAATAAAAAAAATTGCTAAAGTAACATAACATTGGAACTTTAGGAAGATCAAAACGAGAACAGGCCATTCAGCCTAAAAAAATAATGCCAATCTGTAAACAACACCTGCAATGTTTGACGGGAGTGAATTTTTTTATTTTTGTTTTGCAGGCCATTGTTATTTTATTTCTCTCTGTTATATAAAAAAAATCTTGGGACGAGACATGATCTTTGGAAGAGAGATCTTTTGAAAAGAGACACTTTCACATCCCGTGAGACAGGCACGTCACGCCATGCTTACAACCTTTGTAAGCAAGTCCCATGATACACATGCAGGTTAGAGATAATGGAAGTAGGAAAATTCAAAAGCCTCAAATGAGAGTAAAGATCGCATTAGTGCAAGCAAACGGAAAATATTACTCGGTGAAATAACGGAACAGCGAAAAGAGATCGAATAGTGTTTGAGGACAAAAGGACAGGTGCTATACAGTCTTTTAAATGTTCACAGTGCCACCCGAAATGTCGATCACGTGGAACGAAAACAGCAGCAAGCCAGTAGCTGACCAAGCAAAGCGAAGGTATAAAAAGCAACTGTTACTCGTTTCCCAAACTATCACCATTTAAGTGGGGTTTCAGAGGAGCGACCGCGTCACCTTGGTGTGCATTCAGCCACACTTTTCACAATGGCGCCGGGTGGGGGGGGGAGGAGAGTGGTATGTAAGCGAAGTTCAGATCACACAGCATGGCAGCGTGTAGTGCTGGCGGGGGGGAACGAAGGGGTAGGCGAGTGAAGTGCAGATGACGTGGCAAAACAGCAGCAGCAAACCCACAGCTGATCAAGCAAAGAGGAGTTAAAAAAAATGATTAGTATCCCATCGTTTCAGTGTTTATGCGTGATTTTGCAGGAGTGGATGTGTCTCCTTGTGGTGCGTTCAGCCCCCCTCTTCACAACGACTTGTAGCGTTGGGGAGGGGTGTTCTGGGGGAGTGGTTGGAGAGCGAAGCCCCCTAGTAATAAAGTAATGAAAAAGAAAGAATACAAACGTTATACAATATTTGAAAGATTTAGACAAGAACAGACTGTTCAACCCATCAAAGCTTGCCAGTCCTTCCAACTTACCATCAAGATACAAAAATAATGGAAAAAATCAAAAAAAAGGGAGACATATACCTATTTTACCAAAATTAAAGAAAACCTAAAAGTAAAAAAACAAGAATCAATCAAAAAGATCCAAAAACCAGGAGTGAGTGGGACTTCAAGAAATGGAGCCTAAATTAAAAGCAAAGGGATAGCATGAAGATGAGGGAGTCAGGTGGAAGATACAGGACCTCCAGCCTTGTACAGTAATCCCTCCTCGATCGCGGGGGTTGCGTTCCAGAACCCCCAGCGATAGATGAAAATCCGCGAAGTAGAAACCATATATTTGTATAGTTATTTTTATATATTTTAAGCCCTTATAAACTCTCCCACCCTGTTAACGTTATTAGAGCCCTCAAGACATGAAATAACACCCTTTAGTCAAACGTTTAAACTGTGCTCCACGACGAGACAGAGATGACAGTTCTTTCTCACGATTAAAAGAATGCAAATAGATCTTCTTCTCTTCAGGAGCAGAGAATTTTAGAGGAAGAGAGAGAGAGAGCGCTCGCAAAGAAAAGCAAACAATCAAAAATCAATACGTGTGCTTTTAAGTATTCCAAAGCACCGCAATAAAGCGGCATTTTTTAGAGGAGCGTCAGTATCTTCTAAGCAAACAGCTCCTCTGCTCACATCTCCTCCGTCAGGCGCAGAGAACGTCAGAGACAGAGAGACAGAGAGAGCGAGATTAACACTAGAATAATCAAAAATCAATAAGTGTGCTTTTGGAAGCACCGAAAAAGCTGCATTTCTTAGAGGTGCGTCCGTATCCACTAGGCAAACAGCTTCTGTGCAAACAGCCCCTCTGCTGACAGCCCCTCCGTCAGGCGCAGAGAACGTCAGAGAGGGTGAGACAGAGGCAGAGACAAGCAAACAATCAAGCAACGCGCTGGAAGCATATCTTATAGCATCGAGGAGTTTTAGTTAATATGTAATACATGCTCTGATTGGGTAGCTTCTAAGCCATCCGCCAATAGCATCCCTTGTATGAAATCAACTGGGCAAACAAACTGAGGAAGCGTGTAGCATAAATTAAAAGACCATTGTCCGAGAAATCCATGAACCAGCGAAAAATCTGTGATATATATTTAGATATACTTACATTTAAAATCCAGCGATAGAGTGAAGCTGAAAGGGTTGATATAGCGAGGATTACTGTATATATAATGTTGCTTACCCCACACAGAGTGTATTTATGGCCCAGAAAAAAAAATGTTCATGGAGAACGAGAGTAAAATGTTTATGATATAATAGAATTCAATGGTGGCCAGTGCTGTACAACTGATGTAAGAAATGTCCATGGAATAAAGAAAAAAAAAAGATCTCTTTACACTCATTATCCACATGTCTGTTATCCGGTTATATGCTGAAAATGTGCAAAATGCATGCATTTATTGATAAAAGTATTATTAGTAGTTACTTCAGGTAAAAATGTTGTACATCATAAACACAAAAACACATTCCTATAATACTGTGCTTCTGAATTGAAGACAGGACTCCTAACCAGTGAATGAGGGGGACTGGCAGATCTTCAGTTCGCATGAAGTGAACCAAATACAAACGAGCCACACTTACTAGGTTACAAAACCTAAACACTAATAACAGTCTTAATTAAGGTCTCAACCTTCTAGCCATTGAAGGAGAAGAAAAGTGGCCTTTGTCTTCTAAATGTGCTGATAAATGTGCTGATAAAAGAAGCCGCCGGCTATTCCATCCCCCACCAATTTAGAGCGTGCACGAACTTCTCTCAGCTCATGCCTTGATTGAGTATCTGGGAGTGAAGTGGAGTTTTAGAGTGAAATAATAGATCGTTGTTTGGAACACACGCATTTCATGTCTGTTATTTTCTACAGTAATCTGTGTCAACACATTGTTAAAACAGAAACTTTTTTATATTCTAGTAGTAGATGACAAAATGTAGGCATAAACTATATAATGTATGAAGCCTGAAGTCCAAATAGCAAAGAAACATTTTCACAAGAATAACACAATTGCACTTTTATTCAAACATATAACTGCAGAAAGAAAAAGCCGCCTTAACATGCGACATTGACACCAGTTTACTATAACTGACTCTGTGGTTCAATAGATACAGCCCCGCTTGGAATCAAGGGTCACGGGTTCGATCCTGCCCCTCCCTTTTGAGAAGTAAACTGTTCTTAGTCTTACTGTTTTAGAATAAAACATACATTTGATTTCAGTCTGTAACAGCCGGTGCAATTTAAGATCCTTTGTAAAGGTTAGCTTTTTTTTTTATTCACTTTTCACTCTCTCAGTCGCGTTCAGAATCAATCCATACAACCCCATCTGACACGGCTGTTTTCACTAAAGGCGCTATAGCTCTGCAGTGTACCACGATGCATACTAACGCCCCGGTTCTGACACACAACGCTGGCGAAGCTGCCTTCTTATATCTCACCGTCACTTGCTTTTCTTTTTATTCAGTTTTATTGAGTGTTCCTGCCAGTCCCGCATGTTGCTGTATGCTTTTCTTTTGCACCCAGGACATGCAGAAGAAAGAATGGTAAAGACCAACCGCGCTATATGCAATCATCAGACACTCCCCATCTGCCCGTGTCGTTCAAACACAGGAACATATATTGGTGTAAAAGTATAACAAAAGTGCACTTTTATTCAAGTGCACTTTTTCCATCGCCTTTTCCTGTAAGAAGCAGTGTACACACTTCTCTCTATGCTGTGGTTTCTATTACACACCTGAAAGAAAGAGACAATACATGTGAAATATATCCAGCATACAGCAACAGCGCGGGACTGGCAGGAACACTCAATAAAACTGAATAAAAAGAAAATCAAGTGACGGTGAGATACGAAGAAGACAGCTTCGCCAGCGTCTGTGTGTCAGAACCGGTGGGGCGTTAGTATGCATCGTGGTACAGCAGAGCTATAGCGTCTGTATTCTGTTTTTTTGTACTCCAGGGCACGCAGAGGAGAGAATAGTAAAGAGCAGTAAGTTCGGGCTATATGCAATCATCAGACACTCCATCTGCCCGTTGTTTTGTTATACTTTTCAATACTTTTATACTGCTCAAGCGGGCATGCTCAAAAATACGTGTAATGCCACGAAAAGTGCACGCAGACACTTCATTTCGCAAACAAAACAAGTGCACTTTTATTCAAAACTACCTGTATAACCGAAGAAAAAGAAAGCAAGATACAGTAGGCGATTGATCGACATCTTGCATGGTGCAATGCTAAGAAGTGAAGATTTTCATTCCGTGCTATATAAAATCACCACATTCAAATATTAACAGTTCCACACACCCAAGGACCGTCCTTCCTACATTTACGACACGTGTACTTGTTGCCGTGTACACACCTCTCTGTGCTATGGTTTCTATTACACTGAATGAGCACCTGACACTGTACTTTCTTCCCTGGGGGAAGGTCCGCATCAGAGAATTTCCAGTTCCTGCATAAATTCACACCCGATCTGACGCTGTTCGTTTTCAAATAATATTGCATTAGTGCGATTATATTTTCACATATATTGTCTTTCTTTCAGGTGTGTAATAGAAACCACAGCATAGAGAGAAGTGTGTACACTGCTTCTTACAGGAAAAGGCGATGGAAAAAGTGCACTTGAATAAAAGTGCACTTTTGTTATACTTTACACCAATATATGTTCCTGTGTTTGAGCGACACGGGCAGATGGGGAGTGTCTGATGATTGCATATAGCGCCGAAGTTACTGGTCTTTACCATTCTCTCTTCTGCATGTCCTGGGTGCAAAGAAAAAGCATACAGCAACATGCGGGGACTGGCAGGAACACTCAATAAAACTGAATAAAAAGAAAAGCAAGTGCGGTGAGATACGAAGAAGGCAGCTTCGCCAGCGTTTGTGTGTCAGAACCGGGGGGGGCGTTAGTATGCATCGTGGTACACTGCAGAGCTATAGCGCGTCTTTAGTGAAAACAGCCGTGTCAGATGGGGTTGTATGGATTGATTCTGAGCGACTGAGAGAGTGAAAAGTGAATAAAAAAAAAAAAGCTAACCTTTACAAAGATCATAAATTGCACCGGCTGTTACAGAATGAAATCAAATGTATGTTTTATTCTAAAACAGTAAGACTAAGAACAGTTTACTTCTCAAAGGGAGGCGCAGGATCGAACCCGTGACCCTTGATTCCCAAGCGGGGGCTGTATCTATTGAACCACAGAGTCAGTTATAGTAAACTGGTGTCAATGTCGCATGTTAAGGCGGCTTTTTCTTTCTGCAGTTATATGTTTGAATAAAAGTGCAATTGTGTTATTCTTGTGAAAATGTTTCTTTGCTATTTGGACTTCAGGCTTCATACATTATATAGTTTATGCCTACATTTTGTCATCTACTACTAGAATATAAAAAAAGTTTCTGTTTTAACAATGTGTTGACACAGATTACTGTAGAAACGGAACAGACATGAAATGCGTGTGTTCCAAACAACGATCTATTATTTCACTCTAAAACTCCACTTCACTCCCAGATACTCAATCAAGGCATGAGCTGAGAGAAGTTCGAGCACGTTCTAAATTGGTGGGGGGATGGAATAGCCGGCTTCTCTTTATCAGCACATTTAGAAGACAAAGGGCGCTGGCAGAGAGGTGTGAAGGGATTTAAGAAGCAGTTTAAGGTGGGACGGAATTACGAGTTTTTTCGTAGGCTCTGGTAATTCTAGTGTTAAAGCAAACAATCAAAAAATCAATAAGTGTGCTTTTGGAAGCACCGCGATAAAGCTGCATTTCTTAGAGGTGCGTCCGTATCCACTAGGCAAGCAGCTTCTGTGCAAACAGCCCCTCTGCTGACAGCCCCTCCGTCAGGTGCAGAGAACGTCAGAGAGGGTGAGACAGAGGCAGAAACAAGCAAACAATCAAGTAACGCGCGGGAAGCATATCTTATAGCATTGAGGAGTTTTAGTTAATATGTAATAAATGCTCTGATTGGGTAGCTTCTAAGCCATCCGCCAATAGCATCCCTTGTATGAAATCAACTGGGCAAACAAACTGAGGAAGCGTGTAGCATAAATTAAAAGACCCATTGTCCGCAGAAATCCGCGAACCAGCGAAAAATCCGTGATATATATTTAGATATGCTTACATTTAAAATCCGTGATAGAGTGAAAGCCGCGAAAGTCGAAGCGCGATATAGCGAGGGATTAGAGTGTATTTATGGCCCAGAAAAAAAAATGTTCATGGAGAACGAGAGTAAAATGTTTATGATATAATAGAATTCAATGGTGGCCAGTGCTGTACAACTGATGTAAGAAATGTCCATGGAATAAAGAAAAAAAAAAGATCTCTTTACGCTCATTATCCACATGTCTGTTATCCGGTTATATGCTGAAAATGTGCAAAATGCATGCATTTATTGATAAAATATTATTAGTAGTTACTTCAGGTAAAAATGTTGTACATCATAAACACAAAAACACATTCCTATAATACTGTGCTTCTGAATTGAAGACAGGACTCCTAACCAGTGAATGAGGGGGACTGGCAGATCTTCAGTTCGCATGAAGTGAACCAAATACAAACGAGCCACACTTACTAGGTTACAAAAACCTAAACACTAATAACAGTCTGATAGAAATTGACCAAAACAGAGGGTCTTCAAACACTTCCTAAGCACATTGAAGGAGACAGAATTCTAAGTGGAGGCGGGCAGCTCGTTTCAGTTGAGTAGAGTCTGGACTGAGATTTGATGTCACGCAGAGGTAGCATCAGTAGATGCCATTCTTCGGTAGACCTGGATAGTCAAGAAGGAGCAGGTGACGTCAGAAGTGTCTCCATAATTGCTGACCCATTGAGTAATCTGTAGGTACTTGTAGGTACTTTGAACTTGATATGTGCCGCTACATGGGGTTAGTGTGGTAACCTGAAAAGAGGAGTGACATGTGCCCGCTGTGGATGACTGAACACCAGACATTGCTGCTGCTCTGCATTTCAAATCGTCTGCAGTGGCTTGGTGACACATGCCAGTACTCCTGCCAGCACAGATCATGACAAGACCAAAGCCTGGACATTTCCTACATTTACCTTCTGAGTATTTTCCAGGAACAAGATTCCTAGCAGATCATATTTCTCTGCTAGAGTTTTGGTCTCCATCCATAGTTTTTATTTTATTTCATTTATTTTACAACGCCACATTTTCTGTGTCGGCTAAGAGGAACTTGTAAAGAATAGTGAAAATATTTCTCTCATGAGCTGTTGACCAAACCGTTACGCATCACTGTTATCCAGTTCTTGTATGTGGTCTTAAAATTCTGGTTTATTTTTCGAGACCTCATGTTGTAAAGATTATAGTTTCATTGGTTATTTTACTTTGGTAGAGACATCCAGTTTAATAAGTGGTATCCAATTACCCTGATCTACTATAACTTAGCAGAAAAGTTTCTTTCGCATTTGGAGTGCATTTATTTTGCAGTCCGTGGTGGTTTCACTGATTTTTAAAGTACACTTCAGGCATAGTTGAGGGTTTTTCTTGCAAACATCAAAGTCAGTTAAAAAAAAATAATAATAATAAATAGGTGATTGACCTGACCTTTGCTTAGTGCGTTCGTCTATGCAGACTTTAACATTGCCAAAATAACCTTTTTGAAATCTTGCCTTAGGAGTTGTAAATAGCTGTAAACTACTAATGATGATGATAATTAAAAGAACAGCATAGCTACCACCAGAGGCCCCAAGGTGTACCATCCTTCATCATAAACAACAACAAAAAAAAAAATGGATCATATCCATAAAACTTTTAAGATTTTTTTTTGGTATATCCATGCTAGTGTACGTATTCACTGAATTTGTTGCTGTTAAATTATAAAAATGTTTGGCACTATTCCTAGTTTGCTGGCTCCACTAGAGCTTGGGGAAATAGTAGGGGTCTGCATCTCCTGCCAGTAAAAAGAAGGCTATTAAAAATGAGTTCAAGAGCTTGCTTGGCAGTTATTTATTAGATCAGTATATTAAATGCGATGACATCTGATCTTTGAGTGTATTTTATAACAATCGGCTGATCTTTAATTTTTTTGTGTTCCTTATACTTACAAAAAGAAAAACCTAATTCTGTTTCTCTCTTTTTTTTTTTCTTTGTACTCTACAGGTAGCTTATTTTAATAATTGGGTCAGCTCTTTCTTTCTTTAATATTTTTACTTATTGTTTATATGTATGGACATTTGCTTCTAATAAGGTTGACACCCTTCTAAAAATGATTTAGTATTACTAATCATATCTGTTGTCTAAGGCTATGTCCTCACTGCAGTGTTGTCATTTAAAAGTGCCATCTTTAACCAAAGCGACCTTCGTCCATCCTAGCGTTTCACATCGTTTCCGAAACGATCTCCGTCTACGCTTAAAGCAACCAAAAATGCATATGACGTAGACCAGTGGTTCCCAGACTCTGTCCTGTAGGACCCTTTGTGGCTGCTGCATTTTTATTCCAATCAGATTCACCATAAATAATAATAATAATTTGTAATAACTGATCTCATGTAGTAGCAGGTCTTTTTTCTCTTCTCTTATTCTGCATTTAGAAAGGCACAGCAGTGTGATTTTTACACTATAAAACATTTAGAAATGTTTGTTTTTTGCAATAGCTTTAAATGTTTAACTCTTTTTTTTGTTGTTTTTTCTATTATTTTTCCCTTATTCTGTGCAGTCTTCTCCCTTCATTGTATCCTAATAATGACAATTAACACTAGAATCACCAGAGCCTATGAAAAACTCGTAGATCCGTCCCACCTTAAATCGCTTCGCACCTCTCAGTCAGCGTCTTTTGTCCTTTAAATGTGTTGATATGTAGCAAGCACCCTGCTATCACATCCCCCACCCCGCACAGTTTTCTCAGCTCGTCTGTTTACCGGCGTGTCAGTTGCTTAGAGTTGTATGGAGTGAGAAGTCAAGCAAAATGACATTTTATAAATATTATATCGTTTTTTGGAGCCCATGCATTTCATGTGTGTTCCATGTCTACAGCGATCTATATAAACACATTGTTAAAAAAGAAACGTTTTTCATGTTTTAGTAATAATTGACAAAATGTAGACATGAAGTTTATAATGTGTGAAGACTGAAGTCCAAATATCAAAGAAACACTTTCACAAAAGGTACAAATATAACAGAACAAGTGCGCTTCTATTCAAACAAGCAAAGCAGACACCCAATGCTAAATGATGAAAGGTTGAAGCTGCTTCAGGGTTGGACCCCCTAATTCAAGAGTTCCCAAAGTGGTCGATATCGACCTCCTGGGGTCGATTTGAATTTTCTAGGGTTCGATAGTTTCAATAAAAAAATGTGGGGGTCGACGACAGGAAAAATAGACCCCCTTACTACTGCTGTTTGTTTGTTACTTCAAAATATCTATGGTACCTAATTAAGAAGTAAAATAATTCAAAAAAACACTTTTTTGATAAAAACACATTACATACCAAACTTGCGAATGAAAAGGTAAAATGTGCCATTAAAAGAGTCACACGTAAGAATGCATGAAAATACATGTAGCACAAACATGTCTGTGTATTGTCTTATCGAACGTACATTGGGTACGGAAAGTATTCAGACCCCCTTCAATTTTTCACTCTTTGTTATATTGTAGCCATTTGCTAAAATCATTTAAATTAATTTTTTCCCTCATTAATGTACACACAGCACCCCATATTGACAGACAAAAAAAAGAATTTTTGAAATTGTTGCAGATTTATTAATAAAGAAAAATTGAAATATCACATGGTCCTAAGTATTCAGACCCTTTGCTCAGTATTTAGTAGAAGCCCCCTTTTGAGCTCATACTGCCATGAGTCTTCTTGGGAAAGATGCAACAAGTTTTTCACACCTGGATTTGGGGATCCTCTGCCATTCCTCCTTGCAGATCCTCTCCAGTTCTGTCAGGTTGGATGGTAAACGTTGGTGGACAGCCATTTTAGGTCTCTCAGAGATGCTCAATTGGGTTTAAGTCAGGGCTCTGGCTGGGCCATTCAAGAACAGTCACAGAGTTGTTGTGAAGCCACTCCTTCGTTATTTTAGCTGTGTGTTTAGGGTCCTTGTCTTGTTGGAAGGTAAACCTTCGGCCCAGTCTGAAGTCCTTAGCACTCTGGAGAAGGTTTTTGTCCAGGATATCCCTGTACTTGGCCGCATTCATCTTTCCCTCGATTGAAACCAGTCGTCCTGTCCCTGCAGCTGAAAAACACCCCCACAGCATGATACTGCCACCGCCATGCTTCACTGTGGGGACTGTATTGGACAAGTGATGAGCAGTGCCTGGTTGTCTCCACACATACCGCTTAGAATTAAGGCCAAAAAGTTCTATCTTGGAGTTTGCTAAAAGACACCTGAAGGACTCTGAAATGGTGAGAAATAAGATTCTCTGGTCTGATGAGACCAAGATAGAACTTTTGCTCGCAGTGGGACGAGATGACGGATATTCAATATTAGCAGAATCTATCAGTCTTCTATGGTCATGCTTTCATAAAACACTATAAATTGGTTCATTTGATGTGATATGTACTTATTTGTGATTTGAGCTTTGAATATAATTATTTATTAAGGAGCAGTACTATGAAAAAGAGGACACAGTTTATTTATTCGAGTTTGTACAAAAATCTTCTGTTTCAAGTAAGTACATACTTTGTTTTTTTTTTTATCACAGGGGCTGTCGAAATTGTTTGTTAATAAAAGTTTTTATTTCTTTAGATAGTAATATGACTGAACCAAAAATGAAATGCAGACAGTACATCTTCACCTTTGAATTTACATATTTATTTCATAAATGTCAAAAATGTAAAAAAAACTAAAACTTTTTTTGCTTTAATTTTCGTTAGTGCAGGTTTCGATATTAAATGTTGCACAAGATAATGCCATATTCCGTAGTCCTTTTATCTTTTTCAATAAATAATTGAAATAAAGTGATTAAAATGAAAAGTTTGATATCTATGATATCTAGTGAAATATTTAATATCGAGTACTGTACAAATGTATTAATTTGAGTAGGTAAAGTAAATGACTAGGGGGTCGACGGTTTTAAAAGTTTTTGGTAAAGGGGTCTGCGCCCGAAAAAAGTTTGGGAACTCTTGCTCTAATTAGTCAATAATGGGAAGGCAGAATGTAAATCAGGATGAACATTAATAAAAAGAAAAAAAATCTATATACATTAATCCTCATATAACTGCTTATTTTTTTATTAATGTGTTACCACACTGGCTTTTTGTCATTTCTTCATTGATCTCAAAACATTGAAACTAGGCAATAACAGCTCACTTAATTAGGCTAGGAGTCCAATTGAAAGGAGAAGTTGGTCGGAACAACAACATTTCTTTCTATAGCACATTTTCATACAAACAATGTAACTCAAAGTGCTTTATATGATGAAGAAAGACAAAATAAATAAGAATTAATATTAAGGAACTCCAATTAACATAGAATATAAAGTAAAGTCCAATGGCCATGGAGGACAGAAAAAACAAAAAATAAAAACTCCAGACAGCTGGAGAAAAAAAAAAAAAATCTGCAGGCCATGAGACCACCCAGCCCACTGTAGGCATTCTGCCTGACATAAATGACTGCAATCAGTCCTCATTGTATTCAGGGTTCACATGGAAGAATTTGATGATGACGGTCATGTGGACTTCTGGCTTTTAATCCATCAATGTAGGGACATCACGGTGCTTTGATCAAGTGGTGGTGGCGCAGGTCGCCACCACAGAAAAGCAGAAAAAGAGCAGAAGAGAAAGTAAGGGTTAGTACGGATTTTGGAGCCACCATGAATAGTAATGATAATTAATTGAATATGCAGAGAATCAGGATTAAACTAAGATGAAGTTATCAGATAGCCATGTTACAGTAATGTGTTTTCAGCAGTGTTTTAAAGTGCTCCACCGTATCAGCTTGGCGAATTCCTATTGGCAGGCTATTCCAGATTTTAGGTGCATAACAGCAGAAGGCCGCCCGCCTCACCACTTCTTTTAAGTTTAGCTCTTGGAATTCTAAGTAGACACTCATTTGAAGATCTAAGATTAGGATTTGGAGCATAAGGCGTAAGAACAAAAACCTGCAGTCCCAGGGGGGTCCCAGGACCAAGTTTGGGAACCACTGATGTAGATGTTTGCCTACACTGAGCATTAGGGATGTCACAATACCAAAATGTTTGTATTTGATGCCAATACCAGTGACAACCCACAGTAAAAACAGAAATCCCTTTCACTGGCTTTATTCAAGCGGACAATTTTTTTTTCTTTCCATAAAATATGTACTGTATAATATAACACTAAGTGGTGGCTGTGAGGCGAAGGTCCTGCGCCGGCAATCATAAGGTTGCTAATTTGAATTAAACGTAAATGCCAGAAGTGACTCTACTCTGTTGGGCCCTCGAGGAAGGCCCTTAACTCTTTCTGGGCTAATTATTAATGTTTTTGTTTTGTCCCAGTGCTGAATATTTTTCAAAAAAACTCAAAGCAATGGTTTCACACGTAAATCAACATAAAATACTTATTCATGACAAATGTCCCAGTTTTATGTTCCATGAGCCTCTACAGTATGTAAATTCACATACTTACTATATTCCTGTTAGTCTCATCGTACATAAGCTGAAAGGCATTTTCTGTAAACGAACAACTTGAAGTATCTGATAATCCATAGTGTCCACTAGCACACTGTTGTTTGATGAAGTCTGGTAGCCAGCGTTCCTCACATGGATCTGCAATATGTCTGTGTAGTCCTCTCAGGGTGAATGTTGCCGTAGGGTGTTCAGCACTACAATCAGCTAGGAATCGATTAGCTGGGGACTGATCAGCTGTTGCACGTGCTGTACCTGGCTTTCATTTTCGACTTCTTGATCACTTCCATCAAAATCGGAGTTTTATAAGTCAGAGCCTGATCCAGTAATAATACCCAAAAAGCAAGTAAATAAATGACACATGTGGAGTATTTTGCTTTGTGCATTTGCGTCTCTCACCTGATGTCGCGGCCATGCTGTTTACTCCACATAGGGATTCAACGTCAAGTCCATAAGTCTAGCAGACCTCCTAGGAAAGAGGGTCTACCTATAATGTAAGAGTGAGTTTTATCAACGTTTACAGCTTTTATCACCCTTTGCCCCCTGGATGTCGAGTTTAGTTGACATCCGCCCTGAACCTCTTGTGTCCACAAAAGCCGACATCCGTCCTAAAAGAGTTAACAATTACCTCATCTTGGGTATGACGTTAATCTGCATCCAGCCCTGCAAGCAGGTCCTCCAACTTACAGGGAAAACTTGGTGGTTGGTGACAGGATTGGCACTCCAGCCATCATCAAAAAAATAACCTCATACTCTTCCAGTGTGGTGCTGAGGTGTCACCCACTGCACCTTTAGGTCCCAATCCAAGTGGTTCATTGTGTGGTGGGTGCAGTGCTATAATCAGCGCATGCACCATAACTTTCTCTCTATCTCAAAGGCACGGGTGTCGAACTCCAGTTCTGGAGGGCTGCAATGGCTGCAGGTTTTCATTTTAACCATCTTCTTCATTAGTGACAAGTTTTTGCTGCTAATCAACTTTTGCTTTAGTTTTAATTAACTTCACTCAGGCCTCTTAGTTGTCTCTTTTTTCTTAATTAGCAGCCAAACGATAATGAGACACAAAACAAGCCGGCATATGACCAGCTCACCTGTGCCCATCACACAATATCTGAAAATAAAGAAAGGTGAAGGTCTCGGTAAGGTTGATCTCTCAGGTCACCAAAATATTTTCACAATGTTCTTAGAAAAAGTTTTGTAAATGTCTGCTGTGGCAGAATGAGAGCAGCAACAAGCCATGGAATTAAATAACAGGTTTAATTAACTGCAAGAATCAGCTTCTCATTAAGAGACTGGTTGGAGTGAAATTGGTTGGAGTTTGGAAATCCCAGTTTAGCTGGTCATCTGTTGTCTCATTTCACATCTCATTTGTGTTTGGCTGTCATTTAATGAAGAAAGGAATAAATTTAGAGGACTGAATCCTTAAAAACAGGGTTATTTAAAGGAAGGGAAAAGAAGTTTATTAATAATGAAAACTTTTCACTGATTAGGAAAAAGGTTAGAATGAAAACCTGCAGCCACTGCGGTCCTCCAGGCCTGGAGTTTGACACCCCGGTCTAAAGCATCTTATTTGAGTTTTCAGACTTTCTTAATGCGTACCCCATTTTTTAAATTTTTTTATTTTAATAAATCCAGAATTAGACAAGTTAAACGATCTTAGCATGGCATTACATTCAGGTGCATTTGGCGACTTCGCTAACTGATACGAAAGTTAGAGCATTTCACCTTTTTTTAAATTCATCCAAAAGTCTGTTTTTACATTTTTGTTTATTAGTTTTGTAACTGTATCATATTCAAAAAGTAATACCCATAATAGAATGCAATTCCATGTGTTAGCTGGTGACATTAAAACTGTGCTTTTTAGCAGCTCTTTGCATTGGAGTTCAAAACGGAGCACAAAGAGGCTTGTGGTGGCTCAGTGACTTTCATATACGCCAGACTGCAATTCAAGTGACGTGAAAATGGCATCAACTGATGTGTGTTAGTGGTGGTGGGGTTCTGTGACTAATTGTTATTCAGTTTTCCTAAACATATATTTTTGAAAAAATACCCAATTGAATTGTATCTAATATTTAGCAATTGAAAAATATCTTATTATTACAAATTGACCAAAAGTAGCATACAATCAGCATCATTATTACACCATGAAGGGGGAAAAGGAGCTGAAATAAACTGCCCCTCTAACTATTAATGTTAGTTAGCACCCAGTAAATCAATAAAATTATACTAATAGCCAATAATTTGGAAAGGAACTGATTTATTGCATAGCAGGAACTGGAATTGTACTTGAAGGACAACAAGATCAGGGGCTTGCCACAATTGTTTGTGTATATCTGGGTGTTCTTTCTACTCACATGCACAGCTAACACAAAGCCAGATTTAGCTCACAGGGGCTCATCATGTAGAACTGCTAGGCAAGCATTAGAAGGCAAGATAAGGACAACTGCGAAATGGGCAACGTGCACTACTTCTGTGTGTCAGAGTCAGCATGACATTGGATCTTTTCCTTGTTTGGAATGGCATGCTTTACCTAAGTGGGGGGCCTGCATGTGAAAAAAGAGTATAAAACCTTGGAACATTGAAGCCGTCGGATGGATGGGAGCTAACGTCATCCGATCCTGAAAATCCTTCCAGCACAGTGACGAAAATGGCAGACTCTATACATCGAGCTGCCACTACCCGAAAGGTCTTGTCATTAAAGAAAGCTAAGTTATTTCTCCTGTGTGATTTTATACCACCGTATCACTAAGGGAGGGGTATCGCCTTTTAATATCATATCTATATCATTTCAGGTTATGTAACATGCCGCAATTACAAAAGAACCTATTCCAACAAGGGAGCTAGCTCCTCCATGCTCGATACAGGCAGGTCGGCAAAAGTGAGGTCATCGGGGTGGGGAGGAGTGTTTGGGGTAAGCTGGGGGGGTGGCAGGGGCCCAGAAGCAGAGGTGAGATCCTTGGGGCTGGAACCGGAAGCGACATCATCCGGACCAGGCAGAATTTCCCATAGACATATAAAGATAGACGCCGCATTCACTGTGTTGCCCAGTCGACACGATACATCAGCACGTCAGCCTTATTGCGAGTGGAAAAAGTGCCATTTAAACTAATACAGGTAGACGTGGAAACAGGGTTTTCTGATGGAAAAAACAGTAACGTTTAAAACAGTATCGTTTACACACAACAGATTTTGGCGAATCGTTTAAATGCAATTATTTATGTCCATTTATACACTAATAATGGCAATTATTGAATAATAATAATTATCAATATTATTATTAAATAATTCTTCCCATATAAGTAAAATTTTTCGGGTTGCCTTCTTCCATCTTCGAAACATTTCTAGACTTCTTAGACAGCACAGTACTGAAGTATTGGTTAATGCCAGTCTCCTTACGTATAGATTACTGTAACGCTATTCTGTCTGGCATCCCACAAAAACGTATCCATCACTTACAACTTCTTCAAAATTCTGCTGCCAGGATAATAACCTGCTGCTCTAAATCCACTGAACATATCACACCTACTCTCTCTCAACTTCACTGGCTCCCTGTTCACTACTGAATACGATACACAATACTGCTCTGAACATTTAAAGCTCTCCACAACCTCACTGATCTCCTACAGACTGACACTCCTCTCGCTCACTCAGATCCTGTAATTTGAGAGTATTCAGTCTGGCAATATGGTGCAGCCTTAGTTTGTGGAAGACAGACACAACTAAAGACATGAGCATAAAATGATGGTTGTCAATTTCAAACTGTGTTTCCTCAATGTGCTTCTTGAGAAAAAAACATCATCAAGTTTGAGAACTGTTAACAGCTAACAACAATCTACATAGTTAGTGACTAAATGCATTTAGCAAAAACGTTGTTTGGACGCTCACTTGAGCACATAAATGCATAGCTTTTCTAACTTAGCCTGGTAGCTAAAGTAAAGATTTTAAAATGGGATTTTCAAATGGTCATATATAACCAAAACAATTGTTCAGCCTTACCTATGAAATGTAATCCCCCGGGATCTGGTTTGGAGCGTACAGCGGTTTATAAAATCCCAAGCAGAACATGCGTGAGGCATCTTATCCCTTATTTCACTTCACAGCAGTGCCACTCGCAATATGGCGGCGTTGACATACGATTCTGCTGGTCATGAGGCGTCTAGTTATTTTATGTCTATGGAATTTCCCATGTCTGGTGTGCAGTAGGGCTGGGCGATTTTGCCTAAAAAAAAATCTTTGATTTTTAAAGAAAAATTGAGTTTCGATTCGATTTTTTTCCAATGCACTTAAAAATGGCTGCAAACATCAGATATAGTGTCAAAAGTGCAACTTTATTGCTATGATTGTCCTCAAGAGTTAAAATGCGTAGAATCCCAAAACAAAAAGTAAAAGAGGCTCTGTCTGTCATTCAACAATTTCAAGCTTTAACCCAGGTTTAAGCAAAAGTGCAACAGCTTCACAGTAGCTTAAATTTTCTGTTCAAGAAATCAGATAATTACAAATGTTGTAACATATAACATTACAATTAAAAAAAATAAACTCTTCTCAGTATAGTGTGAATATAAAAAATGAAACATGCCTGTGGCAGACATATAGCCTGCTCAAAGAATGAACAAATGTAAACTTTTATCTATAACAACAAAACACGTGCTTGTTAGATCTCTGAAACATTGTGCATGCTCATTCTAAACATTTTTTGCAAGAAAGATGAGCCTGTCCACAACCTCTGGCTTAAGGCAGGCCCGGTTGCAGGTAACTATTCCCCCACCCACACTAAATACCCTCTCTGAGGGGCACTAGTGGCTGGAATAGAAAGATATTTTTTAGCCAGTAAGCTTAGCCTTGGAAAGTTGGGCTGATGCAGCTTCCACCATTCAAGAGGATCTGTGTCTGGCTCTATGTCTGGAATAAGGAAATACGTTGCAAGCTCAGTCTCAATTTTGTTTTCTCAGATTGTGGGTGTGGCGTGGTGGATGGTGCACTGTTTTTAAAGAAGGCACCCAGAGTCATTTTCTTTTTTGGTGGGGTGTTCTCTTGAACAGCTGAGGGACCAGCTTCCTCTGTGGTAGAGTTGCAGAGAGCAGAGATCTCAGACACCGCTCTTTTTTTGACAACTTCCAGTTTGCTTTCATCAATGTAGGTTGTACGGAACCTCGGGTCTAAAAGTGTGGCCATGTCCAAAAGTTCCTCTTTCTCCAAATCACAGTATTTACTTTCGAGGTAGCATGATGTTAGCTTTGATTGTTTTTGTTAGCACCAAATCTTCCTCCTCTGGCAGGAGGAGACTTGTTTTAAACAAATGCAGCACTGGTTTGATGCATGACACACTGACATATGATTCCCCTGACAGTGCATCAGTGAAGTCCTGGAGAGGTTTTACTGCTTTGTTGGTGGCTTCTAATACTTCCAAATCTTGCCACGTGGGAACAAGATGACGCGTTTTCTTGTCCGCACCCAGGACACGAGTTATTGCCTTCTCTTGCTCAAGAAAGCGCTCAATCATCTTTTGATGAGACCCCCAACGTGTTGGGGATTCTGAGATCAAAAGATGCTGGGGAAGTCCAAGCTCAGCCTGCACCTCTGTCATGTCTCGCCTTTTTTTCCAGCTGTAGGAGAAGGTTGATACAGCTTTTTTGCAGACCCCTATGGCCCGATCGATCCTTGGATCCTTCACACCATTCTCTGTCATAAATGTGAAAAGATATTTAGTATATTTTTTGTCACTCAAAGCTTAAACTATATATTTGATTATGTGAGTTTTCAAAATTGTTTTGTACTTTTATCACAATTTTAATAGCTGTAACACAGTTTAATACATAATGTATAATGAATGCAGATTAAGGAAAAGTCAGGTTTATTTATGTAACCCAGTCTATGTGTGTAAACCAGTTGAAATATATACCATGTTCTGGCTATTAAATTATAAGCAAACAGTACTTTACAATGTGCAAGTATGTGCACCTATTTATTCTTACACCAACTCTTACCTATAGCGTTGTGGAGTCTGTGGCCAAAACACTTGCAAGCTGGGCCAGTTGTTGTCCTTAAGGGCTTTTATGATGTTGGTGCCACTATCAGTTGTCATGCAGACGAGTCGTTCCTCCAAAGTCCCAGGAGCTGAGGCGTCTTTTAAGCCATGGGCAATTATGTCACCAGTGTGGTTGTCGGGGAAATATGCTGTCTGAAGGCAGATGCTGCGCAGAGTCCAACTAGTGTTGATGTAGTGAACCGTCAGACTCAGATATGGCTGCATCGTCCGGCTGGACCACAGGTCCGTTGTGGCTGAGTAAAACTGCATCTCCTCCAGCTCACTGCGGATCTTTTCCGAGTTGTATTGTACAGGTGAGGCAGCGCTACATCGGCGAAATACTTGCGACTGGGGACAACGTACCTCGCATCTAATACTTTCAGCATGTGATTAAAGCCTCGCTTTTCGACAGAATAACTTGGCAGCGTATAAAACCTTGGAACATTGAAGCCGTCGGATGGATGGGAGCTAACGTCATCCGATCCTGAAAATCCTTCCAGCACAGTGACGAAAATGGCAGACTCTATACATCGAGCTGCCACTACCCGAAAGGTCTTGTCATTAAAGAAAGCTAAGTTATTTCTCCTGTGTGATTTTATACCACCGTATCACTAAGGGAGGGGTATCGCCTTTTAATATCATATCTATATCATTTCAGGTTATGTAACATGCCGCAATTACAAAAGAACCTATTCCAACAAGGGAGCTAGCTCCTCCATGCTCGATACAGGCAGGTCGGCAAAAGTGAGGTCATCGGGGTGGGGAGGAGTGTTTGGGGTAAGCTGGGGGGGTGGCAGGGGCCCAGAAGCAGAGGTGAGATCCTTGGGGCTGGAACCGGAAGCGACATCATCCGGACCAGGCAGAATTTCCCATAGACATATAAAGATAGACGCCGCATTCACTGTGTTGCCCAGTCGACACGATACATCAGCACGTCAGCCTTATTGCGAGTGGAAAAAGTGCCATTTAAACTAATACAGGTAGACGTGGAAACAGGGTTTTCTGATGGAAAAAACAGTAACGTTTAAAACAGTATCGTTTACACACAACAGATTTTGGCGAATCGTTTAAATGCAATTATTTATGTCCATTTATACACTAATAATGGCAATTATTGAATAATAATAATTATCAATATTATTATTAAATAATTCTTCCCATATAAGTAAAATTTTTCGGGTTGCCTTCTTCCATCTTCGAAACATTTCTAGACTTCTTAGACAGCACAGTACTGAAGTATTGGTTAATGCCCGAGTCTCCTTACGTATAGATTACTGTAACGCTATTCTGTCTGGCATCCCACAAAAACGTATCCATCACTTACAACTTCTTCAAAATTCTGCTGCCAGGATAATAACCTGCTGCTCTAAATCCACTGAACATATCACACCTACTGTCTCTCAACTTCACTGGCTCCCTGTTCACTACTGAATACGATACACAATACTGCTCTGAACATTTAAAGCTCTCCACAACCTCACTGATCTCCTACAGACTGACACTCCTCTCGCTCACTCAGATCCTGTAATTTGAGAGTATTCAGTCTGGCAATATGGTGCAGCCTTAGTTTGTGGAAGACAGACACAACTAAAGACATGAGCATAAAATGATGGTTGTCAATTTCAAACTGTGTTTCCTCAATGTGCTTCTTGAGAAAAAAACATCATCAAGTTTGAGAACTGTTAACAGCTAACAACAATCTACATAGTTAGTGACTAAATGCATTTAGCAAAAACGTTGTTTGGACGCTCACTTGAGCACATAAATGCATAGCTTTTCTAACTTAGCCTGGCGTAGCTAAAGTAAAGATTTTAAAATGGGATTTTCAAATGGTCATATATAACCAAAACAATTGTTCAGCCTTACCTATGAAATGTAATCCCCCGGGATCTGGTTTGGAGCGTACAGCGGTTTATAAAATCCCAAGCAGAACATGCGTGAGGCATCTTATCCCTTATTTCACTTCACAGCAGTGCCACTCGCAATATGGCGGCGGCGTTGACATACGATTCTGCTGGTCATGAGGCGTCTAGTTATTTTATGTCTATGGAATTTCCCATGTCTGGTGTGCAGTAGGGCTGGGCGATTTTGCCTAAAATAAAAATCTTCGATTTTTAAAGAAAAATTCGAGTTTCGATTCGATTTTTTTTTTCCAATGCACTTAAAAAATGGCTGCAAACATCAGATATAGTGTCAAAAGTGCAACTTTATTGCTATGATTGTCCTCAAGAGTTAAAATGCGTAGAATCCCAAAACAAAAAGTAAAAGAGGCTCTGTCTGTCATTCAACAATTTCAAGCTTTAACCCAGGTTTAAGCAAAAGTGCAACAGCTTCACAGTAGCTTAAATTTTCTGTTCAAGAAATCAGATAATTACAAATGTTGTAACATATAACATTACAATTAAAAAAAATAAACTCTTCTCAGTATAGTGTGAATATAAAAAATGAAACATGCCTGTGGCAGACATATAGCCTGCTCAAAGAATGAACAAATGTAAACTTTTATCTATAACAACAAAACACGTGCTTGTTAGATCTCTGAAACATTGTGCATGCTCATTCTAAACATTTTTTGCAAGAAAGATGAGCCTGTCCACAACCTCTGGCTTAAGGCAGGCCCGGTTGCAGGTAACTATTCCCCCACCCACACTAAATACCCTCTCTGAGGGGCACTAGTGGCTGGAATAGAAAGATATTTTTTAGCCAGTAAGCTTAGCCTTGGAAAGTTGGGCTGATGCAGCTTCCACCATTCAAGAGGATCTGTGTCTGGCTCTATGTCTGGAATAAGGAAATACGTTGCAAGCTCAGTCTCAATTTTTGTTTTCTCAGATTGTGGGTGTGGCGTGGTGGATGGTGCACTGTTTTTAAAGAAGGCACCCAGAGTCATTTTCTTTTTTGGTGGGGTGTTCTCTTGAACAGCTGAGGGACCAGCTTCCTCTGTGGTAGAGTTGCAGAGAGCAGAGATCTCAGACACCGCTCTTTTTTTGACAACTTCCAGTTTGCTTTCATCAATGTAGGTTGTACGGAACCTCGGGTCTAAAAGTGTGGCCATGTCCAAAAGTTCCTCTTTCTCCAAATCACAGTATTTACTTTCGAGGTAACGCATGATGTTAGCTTTGATTGTTTTTGTTAGCACCAAATCTTCCTCCTCTGGCAGGAGGAGACTTGTTTTAAACAAATGCAGCACTGGTTTGATGCATGACACACTGACATATGATTCCCCTGACAGTGCATCAGTGAAGTCCTGGAGAGGTTTTACTGCTTTGTTGGTGGCTTCTAATACTTCCAAATCTTGCCACGTGGGAACAAGATGGCGCGTTTTCTTGTCCGCACCCAGGACACGAGTTATTGCCTTCTCTTGCTCAAGAAAGCTCAATCATCTTTGACGAGACCCCAGCGTGTTGGGGATTCTGAGATCAAAAGATGCTGGGGAAGTCCAAGCTCAGCCTGCACCTCTGTCATGTCTCGCCTTTTTTTCCAGCTGTAGGAGAAGGTTGATACAGCTTTTTTGCAGACCCCTATGGCCCGATCGATCCTTGGATCCTTCACACCATTCTCTGTCATAAATGTGAAAAGATATTTAGTATATTTTTTGTCACTCAAAGCTTAAACTATATATTTGATTATGTGAGTTTTCAAAATTGTTTTGTACTTTTATCACAATTTTAATAGCTGTAACACAGTTTAATACATAATGTATAATGAATGCAGATTAAGGAAAAGTCAGGTTTATTTATGTAACCCAGTCTATGTGTGTAAACCAGTTGAAATATATACCATGTTCTGGCTATTAAATTATAAGCAAACAGTACTTTACAATGTGCAAGTATGTGCACCTATTTATTCTTACACCAACTCTTACCTATAGCGTTGTGGAGTCTGTGGCCAAAACACTTGCAAGCTGGGCCAGTTGTTGTCCTTAAGGGCTTTTATGATGTTGGTGCCACTATCAGTTGTCATGCAGACGAGTCGTTCCTCCGAAAGTCCCCAGGAGCTGAGAGCGTCTTTTAAGCCATGGGCAATTATGTCACCAGTGTGGTTGTCGGGGAAATACGCTGTCTGAAGGCAGATGCTGCGCAGAGTCCAACTAGTGTTGATGTAGTGAACCGTCAGACTCAGATATGGCTGCATCGTCCGGCTGGACCACAGGTCCGTTGTGGCTGAGTAAAACTGCATCTCCTCCAGCTCACTGCGGATCTTTTCCCGAGTTGTATTGTACAGGTGAGGCAGCGCTACATCGGCAAAATACTTGCGACTGGGGACAACGTACCTCGCATCTAATACTTTCAGCATGTGATTAAAGCCTCGCTTTTAGACAGAATAACTTGGCAGCATGTCTGTGGCAATATAAAACGTGATCGCCTCTGTAATCGCTTTCCATCGCGCTCCGCTCTTATCATAAGGCAAACAGCTTGTAAAGCTCTCTGGAAGTGTAGTTTGCTTTTTAGCAGGTGTGCTAGAGGAGCCGTTTTCGCTACGGAGTCGGCTGCACTTCTCCCATTCTTCGGGATGTTTATTTCTCAGGTGCTGGAAAAGATTTGTTGTACTGCTGCTTCCGGTAGCAACAGCCTTGAAACATATTTTGCAGCAAGGCTTCTTCTGTGTTTCGTCTGCTGCATCAAAACCAAACCAGTTCCAAATTACGGAATTACCTGTGCCTTTCTTTGGAAGTAGTTCTCTGCTACACGCTGCCATGCTATTTTGACTGTGTTAGGCGGGGCGGGGGCTGGCTCATATCGCCACGGTAACCAACAAGGACGCAACGCGGAAAGTCCGAAAAAACTATTGTGGCAAAAAACTCGAGTTTGCAAAATAAAAATCGCTTTAAACTACAAAATCGATAAATCGATGAAATCGATTTTTTGCCCAGCCCTAGTGTGCAGGGATAAAATAGAAAGGTTTTCTCCACCCCTCCACCCCCTGGCCTGCCATGGAATTACCTTCTTTTTGGTCCTTCTAGCTGCCTCCCGTGCACGTGTATGTGATACAGCACACTATTCAGTGTTTAAGAAAACGGGGAAAGCTCATCTGTGTTGGAAAGACCTCATGCAGTTGCTGAATTTGACGTGCCCGATGATCTTCAATCGTGTGAACTGACCGAATCCGGCAATGAGATCAGCAGCTGAAGTCATCATGTTTGAGATACCGTACGACTAGAAGCCGCGTGATTTGACATGCGGAACAGTGTGGGGGAAAACAAATGGGTATCTATTGCTGAGCCTATCCTGCTTTTCATATCATATATACAATGGGGTTTTGCCAAAGCATGGGAGAAGGAAATGGGTTACTCCTTTTTATCATAGCAGAAGCATACCTAGCAGAAATATTGCCAGCTTTCACAACTTAAATCAAAATTATTATAATTGTTCTACATATGTCCACATATTCAAAGATGATGTACTTATTGTTTCACATGACTGCAGAAACATAATGCGCACACACACACACTCTCTCTCTCTCTTTCTGCTTTTGTAGATTGCATACATATTTTTTTTTTTCCCAGTAAGATTTGTCAAGTAGTTGAAGTTGAGAGTTAAAACAAAGTCTCCAGAGTCTGACGTTTGTTTTATGTTTTTGGCAGGTAACATGATCAAAAATGTAATGTTTAGGTGCAACGAACATCGCTAAATTCAGGGATAATTGCAGTCAGATGTTTAACGATCAGTTGTGATTTCTGTCAACATCTGTTGTCAAAAGTTATGAGCACACACAAGTTTGAGGCGTCAAGCTACGATCAAAATAAATTTCTCCAAAAAAAACGTTTTCTGTCAGTCTGGAAATTCGTAGAGAGCTATTGCAGCGGCTGTGGGTCTCCAATGAGCAACAGTCAAAACCGTATTGTTTCAAAGGATGAAGTTTTGGACAGGAGTCAGTCTTCTTACCCGAAATGCTTCCAAAAGGAAGTCATAAAACTTTCCATTAAGTCGCAAAATATGCAAGAATAACTTGTAGGTATTTGCAGTTTTCTTTCACTTTGGTTATGTTGGAAACTCCACCCCACATGCCTGTGTTCATTTGCATGTATATATCATAAAAGAATAAACGCAAATAGATCATGAAGATTTGGGGCACTGAAGTGAACCTTGTATATTGTAGATGTCATAAAATTGAAAAGATGCGTCTTTGGAGACATGCAGTCAAAACTTGACTGCTTCAAAATGGCTGAGAAGGTGGTTTTAAGGGTGACAAAAGGGAAAAGGTGGGATTGGTGGACTGGAAACTGGAAGTGACATCATCAGTGGCCAGTCAATCAGTCACTCCACGTCTTTTCAGCTGAAAAAAGAAGAGAAAAGGCATAGGTTACAGCGCCAACCCCTGATTTGGAGTGTAGTTTTAATCAAATAAGCTCCAAACTCATATGTGAGTTTATATAATATATTGTGAGCTGGAGGGTTAATCGCACCCCAAATACATAGAGACGCCCCTGGGAAAACCACAAACCCTGAAACACTGACTACCACCCTCACATTGTTCCTTTTCCTTGCACTATAACGCGTAATACAAGCCTCGCGTGGTACTCCGCTGACTTATAAGCCTTGTGCAGCGCCTGTCATGTGTTTGCAGTGTATGAATAAAAATCCTTCTTGTTTCTCCGACCTCCTGTGTCTCTGTGCAAATCTGTGTCCCAAGCGTGACAATATATATATATATATATATATATATATATATATATATATATATATATATATATATATATATATACTAGGGGGCTCTGCTGGCCAACCCACGGGTTTGGATAAAAGCCTGCTGCTGCCGTGCTGCGTGATCTGCATGACGTGCAGCGTGATAAATCATTTTAAAGCCTGTACAGCAGCTGTCCTTTTGTCTCACTGCCTTGTCTCGCATAACATCAAAGTATCTACCGAGAAGATGACGTCTCGTCTCCCTTGTCTCCCTATTTTTTTTATAATATATAATATACAGTATATAAAAAAAACACATACACGGATGCACAAAAGATTATGATTATTACAGTAGCTTTATTAACTCAGAAGAATGGCACAGTGCAAATAAGATACAAGTTGTTTACAAATAAATAACAGTACAAATTAATAAGTAGATAACACTCAAATAAGCTCTGTGTTTCACATACTCACAAATGTATATGTGTGTGTCTATGTATGTATGTGTGTGTCTGTATATGTATATATAACTAATCTGGTCATATTGGTCACTGTTGTTCTTCCTATTCTGTTAATTGAAGCAATACTTGAACTTTCACCTTTTCATAACTTGTTTAATAATTACAAATTTTTTGTGAGAATTCCAACACCACATGCATTTGTCTATCAGCCATTACATTGAATAGTAGATTATTTATAACAAAATTGAAAGCTGTGAAGCACTATTAAAAGTGAAGGTACTTACTAACACTGTGATTTAAAAATGTGTTTTGTTATATAGATAGATAGATAGATAGATATGTAGATATATATATATAGATATATATATAGATATTTATATATATATATATATATATATATATATATATATATATATATATATGGGTAAAATTCGCTATAACAAACTCCCAGGGACCTACAAAATATTTTGTTACTATAGTGCTTTCTTTAAACTGCACCCAGACATTTGCAGTTATCTCAATAGCTTATGCTGACGGGAGTTTTTCTCAGCATTTCCTTGCCATAATACACTTTCAGGGTGTGAATGATGCCCAAATCCAATGGCTGAAGCACTGCCGTGCAATTGGGTGGGAGGAATTCAACGTGAACTTTAGCGAAATGTGGAAGCATGTTGTGGGCAGCACAGTTATCAATCAGGAGCCGAATCATCCTTTTCTTATTCATATTGAGAGGTTTCTGAACTCTTTTGAGACCCTCAATCCTCCCCCAAAACCCCCCCAGTCCCCTGAAAAAGACATGCTGAAGTGTGTTCCAAAGCGCAATTGCAGCGTCTGTATAAGATCGCTTGACCGTTGCTGGGGCAGGGCAAAAATAGGCTCATAGCGCTGCAGTGAAGCGACACAGAAGCAAATCATAAAAGATCGGGGTTGTGCTATAAGTCTCTGTCTTGCACCCCAAAACCAGCTTTATTCAGCTTGAAACAGAAACGGCACACTTATTTATTGTAGCGTGATCTGCCACTCTGCTATACACAGACACAACAGTCAGGCTGGGTCGTGGCCAGATCAGTGATCAAGTAATCTTTTTACCTGAATTTACAATTGTTCCTTGCATCACCCATCGATATCTTTTCTGTTTGCTTTGGCGGAGAGATGCAGCATAGCTTTGAGCCATTGAACAGATAAACAATCTTCCTTAGACGCAGAGATTGGACTTTAGTACGCTCTTCGGCGTGTCGTCCAGTTAGGGGAGGTCCCAAGAGAGTTGACAAGCCTCACATTTTGTTGAATGAGTGCCGCATTAATAGGAATGTTTCTTGAACGAACATCACTGAACTACATAAAAACTGCTTTTTCAACATCTTCCATTGCAGCAGTTCACATATGTTTGCCACCCGAGATTTTTTTTCTTTTTTTGCTCAGTGTTTTAAGAAAGCCGACAGTGTCGATGGCGATATTCCAAATTCACTGGCAACATGTCTTTTCTTTTTGCCGCAATTGATAGCTGCAAAAATGTAAAGTCTTTTTTTTTTCTAATATGAACTGTTATTGTTTTTCCGTGTCTGCTGTTTCTATAGGAGGGTGACAATGAGTTAAATTCCAATGGATGTTTTTCAGATGTTGACAAGCAATAAGAAAAAGGTATCACTGAAAACCGCAGGAAACAAAAAGGCAAAAAAAAAAAACAGTACGAGGAAATGAGGAAAGTTCGAAGAAAGAAAAAAAATTACAATGTTTCTGTTTGGGGATCGTTGTGCACAACTGAGCTGTGGCCACAGAACTAACTGCTCTGTGGATGATTTATTCAGGCATTTCAAGGTCTTTTGGTCACTTCGTTGTAATGAAAGTATCTGCTGAATGTACTTCGTAGTAACGAGATTTCTATAGACTGACGAAATATGGGGAAACTGTCGGGACCATAAAAATAACAACCAGTGAAACATATGAATTTGAAAATAATCAGATGTTTTTATATTAGTGTGACAATCACAATAAATAAGAAATACATTAAACAATACAAACTAAAGTGCAAAAAATACATCGTTAAAACTGAAAAGTTTTTCTTATTTTAGTAATAAATGACAAAATGTAGACAAACTATATAATGTGTAAAGCCTGAAGTGCAAAGATCAAATAAACACTTCCACAAAAAGGTTCAAGGATGATACAATAGCTTCTGTGGCGCAGCGGTAAGAATTGCTGACTTATAATCAAGAGTCCCCGGTTTAATCCTGACTGCGTGGTAAAGTATTTTTACCGTTTTGAGTGGTGAGTTGCTCTTATTGTTAATATTGTACAGTAAACACACACAGTTAGGTCCATAAATATTTGGACAGAGACAACTTTTTTCTCATTTTGGTTCTGTACATCACCACAATGAATTTGAAATGAAACAACTCAGATGCAGTTGAAGTGCAGACTTTCAGCTTTATTTCAGTGGGTTGAACAAAACGATTGCATAAAAATGTGAGGCAACTAAAGTATTGTATTAACACAATCCCTTCATTTCAGGGGCTCAAAAGTAATTGGATAAATGAAATAACTGGAAATCAAATGTTCATTTCTAATACTTGGTTGAAAACCCTTTGCTGGCAATGCCAGCCTGAAGTCTTGAACTCCTGGACATCACCAGATGCTGGGTTTCCTCCTTTTTAATGCCCTGCCAGGCCTTTACTTTCAGTTGCTGTTTGTTTGTGGGCCTTTCTGTCCGAAGTTTAGTCTTCAACAAGTGAAATGCCTGCTCAGTTGGGTTAAGATCAGGTGACTGACTTGGCCATTCAAGAATTTTACACTTCTTTGCTTTAATAAACTCTTGGGTTGCTTTGGCTGTATGTTTTGGGTCATTGTCCATCTGTATCATGAAACGCCCGCCGGCCAATCAATTTGACGTCATTTAGCTGGATTTGAGCAGACAGTATGTCTCTGAACACCTCAGAATTCACTCGGCTGCTTCTGTCCTGTGTCATCAATAAACATGAGTGTCCCAGTGCCACTGGCAGACGTCACACTGCCTGACTCCACCGTGTTTTACAGATGATGTGCTATGCTTTGGGTAATGAGCTGTTCCACGCCTTCTCCATACTTTTTTCTTGCCCTCATTCTGGTAGAGGTTGATCTTGGTTTCGTCTGTCCAAAGAATGTTTTTCTAGAACTCTGCTGGCTTTTTTAGATGTTCTTTAGCAAAGTCCAATCTAGCCTTTCTGTTCTTGAGGCTTATGAGTGGCTTGCACCTTGCAGTGCACCCTCTGTATTTACTTTCATGCAGTCTTCTCTTTATGGTAGACTTGGATATCGATACGCCTACCAAGCCCTGGAGAGTGTTGGTCACTTGGTTGGCTGTTGTGAAGGGGTTTCTCTTCACCATGGAAATGATTCTGCGATCATCCACCACTGTTGTCTTCCGTGGACGTCCAGGTCTTTCTGCCTTGCTGAGTTCACCAGTGCTTGCTTTCTTTCTCACGATGTAACAAACTGTAGATTTTGACACTCATAATATTGTAGCAATTTCTCGGATGGGTTTGTTCTGTTTTAAGCTTAAGGATGGCTTCTTTCACCTGCATGGAGAGCTCCTTTGACCGCATGTTGTCTGTTCACAGCAAAATCTTCCACATGCAAGCACCACACCTGAAATCAACTGCAGGCTTTTTATCTGCTTAATTGATAAGACAGAACGACGGACTTGAACACACCTGCCCATGAAATAGCCTTTGAGTCAATTGTCCAATTACTATTGAGCCCCCGAAATGAAGGGGTTGTGTTCAAAAAATACTTTAGTTGCCTCACATTTTTATGCAATCGTTTTGTTCACCCACTGAATTAAAGCTGAAAGTCTGCACTTCAACTGCATCTGAGTTGTTTCATTTCAAATTCATTGTGGTGATGTACAGAACCAAAATTAGAAAAAAGTGGTCTCTGTCCAAATATTTATGGTATATGCTGTGGCAACACCTAACTGGAGCAACCAAAAGAAGAAGAAGAAATGTAGTATCGCAATAAATACAGGACTTAAATTTGAAATTATACTGCTTTGAATGACTAACTTTTTATTTTATTAGTCTGGTTTATTTAATTAAAGATAAGTTGAGAGTTTTTCATCACTTATGTCAACTTGTGTAAGACAAATTGTCTTGTGTTAAATAATCAGACATTCAGCTTTCTAAAAAAATCTGTAATTAAACTGAAATAATTAATTTTTTTGTTTGCTTTGTTTTCTTTTTTCAGATGGTAAAATTGAAGCAGCTCTGTGAAAAACTTACAGAAGAATATAAAACAAGTGAAGAAACAATCTGGAAGCAGAAAAAAGATATTGAGGTAATGTTAGGGTGTTACATAAAGCTGTATAGTCAAAATATACAGCGTACATTATATACACGCAGCGGCCACTTTATTAGGTATACCTTGGACCCCCCTTTGCCTTAGAACTGCCGTAATTCTTCATGGCGTAGATTTAATTAGGTTCTGGAAACATTCCTCAGGGATTTTAGTCCATATTGACATGATTGTATCACGCAGTTATTGCAGATTTGTCGGGGGCACAGCCATGATATGAATTTCCCGTTCCACCACATCTCAAAGGTGCTCTTCTTGGATTGAGAGCTGGTGATTGTTGGAGGCCATTTGAGTCCAGTGCACTCATTTTATTGTTCAAGAAATCAGTTTGGGATGATTTGAGCTTTGTGACATGGCTTGTTATCCTACTGTTAGTAGCCATCAGAAGATGAGTACACTGTGGTCCTAAAGGGATGGAAATGGTTGGCAACAATACTCAGGTAGGCTGTGGCATTTAAACGGTGCTTAATTGGTCTTAAGGGGCTCAAAGTGTGCCAAGAACATATCCCCCATACCATTACACCACAACCACCAGCTTGAACCGTTGATACAAGGCAGGATGGATCCCTGCCTTCATGTTGTTGATGCCAAATTCTGACCCTACCATCCTAATGTTGTAGCAGAAATCGAGATTCATCAGACTAGCTGATGTTTTTCCAGTCTACTGTTGTCCAGTTTTGATGAGCAAATTGTAGCCTTAGCTGACAGGCGTGGCAACTGGTTTGGTCTCCTGCTGCTGTAGCCCCCCCATCTGCTTCAAGGTTTAACGTGTTGTGTGTTCAGAGATGCTGTTCTGCAGTTACTGTTGCCAGACACTTACAGGATATTTTCCCTTTTTCGGACCATTCTCTGTAAACCCAAGAGATGGTTCTGTGTGAAAATCCCAGTAGATCAGCAGTTTGTGAAATACTCAAACCAGCCTGTCTGACACCAGCAACCATGCCACATTCAGAGTCACTTCAATCATCTTTCTTCTCCATTGTGATGCTCAGTTTAAACTTCCAGCAGGTTGTCTTGACAATGTCTACAGGCCAAGACATATTGAGTTGCTGCAATGTGATTGGCTGATTAGATATTTGTGTTAACAAGCAGTTGAACAAGCGTACCTAATAAAGTGGCCATTGAGTGTATTTAATGGGTACAGTCAATTTAGAAAGTATTCGGACCCCTTTACCGTCCATACAATTTGTGTTGTAGGTTTAATTTTAAATAGTTAAATGTGACATTTTTGCCTATCAAACTATACTCTAACTCCTAATAATAAATTTAAAAAGGTTTTTCACGAAGGTTTGCACATTTTTTTTAAATCGGAAAACTGAAATCTCACATTCATGTTAGTTTTCATGTAAGTATTGGCAAGAAGCCTCTTTGGCAGTAATTCCAGCTTCAAGTCTTCGTGACTAAGTCTGTTCAAACTGTGCACACAGTTTGCGCAGTTTATCCTGACAGATCTTCTCAAGCTCCATTAGATTGAATGGGAAGTGTCTGCAAACTGCCATCTTCAGGTCTCTCCTCAGATGTTCTGTAGGGTTTAAGTCTGGGCTTTTGCTGGGCCACTTGAGGACACTATAATTTTAAATGGATAAATTTGCCAACAACACTCAGGAGACTTGGCCTAAAGCCACCCCAGCGTTGTCTTGGCTGTATGCATCAGGTCATTGTCATGCTGAAAGGTGAACCATCACCGTGGTCTGAAGTGGCCTGCACCCTGGAGCAGGTTTTCTTCAAGGGCCCTTCTGTATTTGGCTGCATTCATACTTCCCAAGTTTCTGACCAGTCTTCCTGTTCCTGCACCTCCATAGCTTCACGCTGCCACCACTGTGCTTCACTATAGTGATGGTATTATGCAGGTGACGAGCTTCACTAGATGTAGTGCTTGAAGTTCTGCTTAAAATGCTTCACATTTTTTTTTGTCTTATCAGACCAGAGCATCTTTTCCCTTATGCTCTCTGAGTCCTTTAAATGCCATTTGGGAAATTCCAGACTGGAGTTAGATACTCTATCATAAATTCCTGATTGATGGAATGCTACTGAGATGGTCTCCCTTCTGACAGGTTCTTCCACCTCAGTGGAGGACTTCTGAAGATCTGTTTTGTTTGACCACTGGGTTCTTGGTTATCCCCATATTATTCAGTTTGATGATTCCAAACTTCTTCCATTTCACAATTATCTTGGCCATTGTGCTCCTGGTAACACTCAAAACTGTGCAAATGGGTTTATCCCCTTGCCCCTTGAGCTATGCCTCAACATAATTTGAGGTCTAAAGAGAGTTCTTTAGATTTCATGTCCTGACATTCAGTATAAACCAGGTTTATTCACATAGATTATTATAATATATATATATATATATATTTTTTTCACAGGTACCCATGTCCCTTTCTAAGCAATGTCTAATCAGTTTAGTCTCGTTTCTTTTTTAGCCTGATTTTAAACACTTGGATTTTCATTGTTTTTAAGGATTATTTATGGGACAATGGAGCACTACACTTTCTTTTGGACACAAACTGTTTTGATTTTTGTTATTGTTAATAAAAGCACTCAACACTTTTACATCATGCCCTTGCTCCAAGTGTGAATCCAAATTGTATTATGTGATATCATCTACTGTTAAATTCTGCTCTGTACTTGTAATATTTTTTTTTTCTCTCTATTATATAAAAAAATCCTTTGACGAGATTTTTTAGAAGAGAGATTTTTTCAAGTCCTGCGAGACAAGACTTTTGCCTTGAGATTTTATCTAGTCACGCCCTCCTCTTAAACATTTTCAAAAAAGACCACGGTCCTCTCAACTGTCATTCGTGTGAATGCTTTTGTCAGACACACTTCCTGCGCGCTCAGCTCTTATACATTTTAATGTTCTCCTCACTTTAAGTTACCAATTAAAGAAGACGTATTCTGTCCAAATCTTATTGCAGAATTTCATCACAAAGGGTTATCAACATAAAAAATTAGTACACGTGCAATCCTAGCACAGAGAAACGAGGAAGTCAAATGAATTAACGCAAAAATTGTTGATCGGTTACGCAACAAATTGGTTAAATGCGTATCATTAGACTATGATGAAACAGTTGGTGGTGATCGTGCGGAAGATGAAAACAACAACTTACAATATCACAATGAATATCTACAACCGTTAACAATGTCCGGTCTTACAACGCACAAATTACTGATGAAAGAAGGATGTATCCAAGAAAGGTAATGTAGTACATTTTCAGGGGATAACATTAGACACCAAAGGAGATCTTCATATGCCATTCATATTAAAACATTAACAGTTTCCGGTTAGAGTAGCTTTCACAAAGACAATTAACAAATCACAGAGACAAACATTTGAAAAAGTGTTTTATTTAATAGAGAAAAACGAAATTCAATCACGGGCAGTTATACGTTGCGTTGTAACAGTTCCATACTAGAGTTTGTTTTTTTGGGGGGGAGTTTTTCCTTGTCAAAAAGACAGGGCCTGTTAAAGCCCATTGAGGCACTCATTGTGTGATTTTGGGCTGTACAAAAATTAAATTGTATTGTATTTGTACTCATCTGCCAGCTCATTTGGTTATGTTATTATCGATGTTCATGGAGCAGGACCCTCACCGTCACAAGGTGGACTACAATTCTAGACACATCCCTAGGATAATTAAAGCAAACTGGATGCACCTGACCGCAGTATGGACTGCCACGAGCCCGAAAACTTAATAACAAATGAGAAGTTTCAGTGTTTGAGTTTTAATAAATTAGCATACCCTTTTGAAAACATATTTTTATTTTGTCATTATGGGTTATTTGATTGTAGATTGTTGGGGAAAATTGGAAGCAATGATCAATTTAAAATTAAATCTACAACACAAGTAAGTGTTCAGAAGGTAAAGGGGTCTGAGGAGTTTGTGAATCCAATCCAATACAATATAATACAATTTATTTGTATTATATATAGCAGGCAAAACCATTTGGCAGGTAGGAAGTGGCACCAAGTGCCACATTCGGTTACTGAGAAGAGAAACAGAATAGGTGAGGGTTAGTAACAAATTAGAACTATCGTATGACTGATGTTTTAGTGCTAATGACAAACAACAGACATGCAGTCCGTACAGTTAATCAGCAGCTCTAGTCAGGGTGTGCTAAACTGAAGTAGTGAGTCTTCAGCCGGGATTTAAAAGCTGAGACCGAAGGGGCATCTCTTATAGTAGCAGGCAGACCACTACACAGTTTAGGGGTCCCCTGTAACTAAAAGCTCGACCTCCCACTGTTATTTTATTAATTCTTGGAATCATAAGCAGACCTCATCTTGAGATCTTTATGTACTTTCTGGTTTGTATGTCATGATAAGTTCAGATAAGTAAGCCGGACCTCGGCCATTTAAGGTGCTCTATATGTTAAAAGGAGGATTTTGAAATCTGCCCTAAACTTAACTGGGAGCCTTTATAAGGATTTAATCCACTGCCTAACTTGTGCCAAACAGGACCCTGTATATTTCCCACCAAACAACTATTTTACCCTCCTCAGTGGTCCGTGTTTGATGTTGCTTGTGCAAGTCTGGGCATTTGCTTTTGACCCCTTTAATCCACAGTTTGTTTTGTTCCACCTGATACTAATATCTTTTTGCACTATTCTCAGTAAACACTTGAAACAGTTGTTCGTGAAAAGCTCATGATGACAGCCAAATAGGATATGTGAAAAATGACACAGCTACTGCCAACTATCGTGCCGCATTCAGTGACACTAAGGTCACCCATTTTGCCCATTTCAGTACTATTGTGGTGATTCCAGCCCGGATCACAGACAGACATAGGACACACAGAAGGCCCAAAAACACACACAGTTCTTTTTAGAGTCCTTAGCACAACACACAGCGCCCAAATCCCAACAATGCTCACAGTCCTTTCTTTCTCTGTCTTTTCTTCTTCTCAACTGCCCTCACCCCTGCACTCACAAGTTCCGTACTCTGCCTCCCAACTCCGGCTCTTTGAATGGAGTGAGACGACCCCTTTTATAGTTTACCCAGATGTGCTCCAGGGTGCTCCTTGAAGACCTTCCTGCAGCATTTCCTGGTGTGGAGGAAGTGCTGCATTAGCATCCAGAAGCACTCCGGGTGCACCTGGTTCCTGGTATGGTGGAGGTGCTGCAGTCAATGGCGCCATCACCATCTGGGTGCCCCCTGGCTGTGACAATGGACCCCAAAAGGAATGCTAACCAGAGTGGCTGCCCTCTCGTGTCCTGGGGGGAGGTATTGTCCCTCTCTCTGTCCTTCCATCCTCCAGGAGTCCCAGCCATCTGCCACACTATGTTGAATCCTGACTGATGCCAGAAATGCTGATCTGTGTGATTTATATTATGCACTGCTATCATGTCCCTCATGACATACTGAAGTGTAAAATTTGTGTGAAGTTGGGGGGGTATCTTATAAACCGGCTGCCAGACCAATTGACCTGTTTTTGTAAGGCATTGAATTGTAACAAAATTCAAAAAGACAGTTAAAAAAGTGTTGGGGCATCTCGTACATGAACCCCATGTATTTGATGGCCATAAAAGAAGCACTGTAAAAACTAACAAGTGAAGATCGTTTTTTTCAGACAGCATTCAGAGTTTGACTGATTTAAAGATGGTGGTGTTGCCCCTTAAAAAGAAGCCAGACCGGACCGGAGGGTGCGGGCTCAGGAGATGGCAGCACAGAAGTGGCGTCAGGTAGACTGGCGGTCATCCGTTCTGTAGGAAGGAATAAGGAGAAGCATTAGGCGACAGTGCTGAGCAGTGGTTTGGGGTGGAATTACAACTAGATGAGCCTTCAGGTTGTCTCTCAAGCGCATGTATATGACAGAATTTATGTGTTTAATTGGAAAGCACAGCTACTGGGCAGTATTGGACATACAGGCTGAGTACATTAAATGTACAACATATTGCATATTGCACCCACTTTGTTGGTGTTTTTGACATTTCCTTTTTGAAGAAAATAAAAATTCTGAAAGTGTGTGAATACTATGAATAATTCTGACAGCTTCTTTATTTGTGGTGTACACACTTGTGTGTATGTGTGTTTTGGGGGATCTTTGAGAAGTCTGAGTAGCAGCACATTGAGTAATACTTCATAGGAACTAAGAATTTGAGCCTTCTGTTCAAAATAATTCATTAACAGATCTTCAAACAAGAGACCCCAAAATGTCATCTGACCTCCGTAATCATCAGGTCCTGGAGTTTGAAGGTAAAATTTCAGTGGCGTCACAAGGGGAGTGCAGGGCGCCATCAGGCAGGGTGACACCAAAATGACTGTCTGTAAAATCTTTGTGCAGTGTTTTGGGGGTGAAATCACCAAGGGGGGAACCCTCCATCACCCCCCTACCCTTCCTGCTCAGTGACACAATCAAATATCCAGAGGCTGAAATCACCGAGGGGTATAAAGTCCTTGATGAAAGATTCCCGTGTTTGCAGGCTGAAATCACCAAGGGGGGGTCCATCCATTGTCGATGAAAAGAGAAGTGTCCATAGGCTGAAATCACTGAGGCGAGGGGAGGGCTACCTTTCCACTCTCTCCACTCAGTGAAATAGTCATGTCTCCACTGGTTGAAATTACCAAGAAGGATAACCCCAACCGCCGTACCCAGAGGTCGAGTCTCTGTGCCCTATTTATAGTGGGAATTGCTGGGCTGAAATACATGGCCAGGTGTGCACACGCAGCATTGTTTAAACTACCAAAGTTCGAATCCACAGTGGGATGTCTGACTATCGAAAGTCCACCCTATGAGAAGGATTTAGGAGTCCTAGTGGACTCGACACTATCGACTGCCAGACTGTGTTGAGAAGTCATTAAGAAGGCTAACAGACTGTCAGGTTATATAGCGCCTTGATGTGTGCAGTACAAGTCACAGGAGGTTCTGCTCAAGCTTTATAACACACTGGTGAGGCCTCATCTGGAGTCCTGAGTGTAGTTTTGGTCTCCAGGCTACAAAAAGGACATAACAGAGCTAGAAAAAGTCCAGAGAAGAGCGACTAGGCTGATTCAGGGCTACAGGGGATGAGTTATGAGGAAAGATGAAAAGAACTGAGCCTTTACAAAGATGAAGAGGAGACCTAGCTGAAGTGTTTAAACGGATGAAGGGAATTAGTCCAGTGGAGCAAGACGGTGACTTTAAAATGAGTTTATCAAGAACACTGGGACATGGTTGGAAACTTGTGAAGGGGAAATTTCACACAAACATTAGGAAGTTTTTGTTTACACAGAAAATCACAGACACTTGGAATAAGTGACACAATGGTGTGGTGGACACTAAGATTTTACTACTTGATGTTATTCTGGAGGAAATAAATGGATAGGACTGGCGAGCTTTGTTGGGCTGAGTGGCCTGTTCTTGTCAAGATTATTCTAATATTCTAATAATCATCTCTCTGTTAAGCAGCTCTATTCATGAAGTCACCCAGAGTTACTGGGTAATCCGGCCTTGCTTACTGCTATGGGTGACACCAACCTTAGTAAAGCCACTGTTAATATTCCATCTATCCATCCAACCATCCATTATCCAACCCGCTGTATCTTAATTACAAGGTCACGGGGGTCTGCTAGAGCCAATCCCAGCCAACACAGGGTGCAAAGCAGGAAACAAACCCTGGGCAGGGCGCCAGCCCACTGCAGACTGTTAATATTTGTTAATATTATAAATTCAAATTATTCAAATTAGATCTGATATTTGTTTCTTTTTTGCCTTGTTTATTTTCTAGTTGATTGACAAAAATCTCAACTTAGATAGATAGATACTTTATTAATCCCAAGGGGAAATTCACATAATCCAGCAGCAGTATACTGATACAAAGAAACAATATTAAATTAAATAATAATAAAAATGAAAAGAATTAAAATAAAATTAATGTTCGCATTTACTCCCCCGGGTGGAATTGAAGAGTCGCATAGTGTGGGGGAGGAACGATCTCTTTAGTCTGTCAGTGGAGCAGGACGGTGACAAAAGTCTGTCACTGAAGCTACTCCTCTGCCTGGAGATGACACTGTTAAGTGGATGCAGTGGATTCTTCATGATTGACAGGAGTTTGCTTAGTGCCCGTCGCTCTGCCACAGATGTTAAACTGTCCAACTTTAATCCTACAATGGAGCCTGCCTTCTTAACAAGTGTGTCCAGGCGTGAGGCATCTTTCATCTTTATGCAGCACACCACCGCATAGAGGGCACTCGCCACAACCGTCTGGTAGAACATCTGCAGCATCTTACTGCAGATGTTGAAGGATGCCAACCTTCTCAGAAAGTATATGACATCTCAATTGTTTTACTGTTAATATTTATTTACAGGCAACACAGGAGGAACTTGCAAAAGCCAATAAGGAATTAAGCCAGTTCCATTCCCAGTATGCAGATAAAGAAGCTCACACTAAAAAAGTTGAAGCAGAGCTACAGAGTATGCAGCAGCAATGGCAGGCAGAGAAGGACCGAGTGATTGAAGCCGAAATTAAACTCCAAAGACTTACACAGATTTACCAGAAGGACTCGGAGGTTAGTTTTTAAACAAGTCTCTTGTCATTTTTTTTCTTTTAAACTTCTCTTTGAATTTGTTAGGATTTGACAAAAGCATCACTTTTTCAATCACACATATTCACTAAGTATAAGCCAGATTTTCCCCTGTGACAAATAGACAGATTGACAAAATGAACTCTATCTATCTATCTATCTATCTATCTATCTATCTATCTATCTATCTATCTATCTATCTATCTATCTATCTATCTATCTATCTATCTATCTATCTATCTATCTATCTATCTATCTGATGTCCTTGTGCCACAATAGCACTCTTGTTCCTTGTCCACCTTTTAATTGGAATTTTTTTCCCCAAGTTATTCTCTACAGTTTTGTTAATTTTTTATAGTATTTATTTATTTATTTATTTTTGGGATGCCCTTAGCACTCTGGCATGCTGGGTGCAAAATGTAGATGTTATGATTTTTGTCCATGTTATCCCTGATGAAAATGCAGCACGCATTCCGTTCGATGTGTTTATGAATGAAGAAAGCTGCTAATAAATAATTGAGAGGTTTTTGGTTGAATGCCCTTTTGGCTTGTGCGCTTATTTAAAGTGAGCTTGTTAGACTTGTTACTGAGCATCATTTTGTTTCCTTTTAATTGTCATATTTAATTTTAATGTTAAGCATTTTGTTCTGCACATTTTTGCATTTTGGATTTTTTTTTTGTTTTTTCCCCTCGATGTCCATTGCTGTTGTTTCTACTTCAGCTCGGATTAATAAGCAAAATTTTTTCATGCAATATTTTCCTATTGTTATTTATTTGTGTGCAGTATCACTGTATATATTCATGCGCTTGTTTCTTCAGTGCTCATGTGGGTTTTGGGTATAGGATGTGGTGCCTTTTTATTTTATTGTTTTAACAACCTTTCTCCTCTTTCCTCATAGGAAAAGCTGACCTTTCTCCATGGTCTCTACCAGCGATTGGTAGCGGGCTGCGTACTAATAAAACAACCAGAGGGCTTGCTGGGCAGATTTTCCTGGTCTGAACTCTGTGCTGTCCTGCAGGAACAAGCCGATGCCTTGACCTCAGACCTCACCAGCGCTAATGAGAAGGTAAACCATCCTTGAGGCACCAAAAGCTCCGCATTAAATGCAGTGACATTTGTCTTTGTCACCTAATCATAAAGACAAGCTGACACTTAACACATTTCAGAAAAGAGGAGTGGGCTGTTAATAATTCAGGAGCATTAATTATGAGTTGTCTACAACTCGGTTTGATGCCATTGCTGTGGGCATGTAAATGTGACTGATGTCTGTATGGAGTCTCTTTGCTCCACTTTGTGCAGACGACTTGTTAATGCTACTAGCCAGTATTAGCCACGGGGACCTAATTAACAGAACATAAATTACGCTTACTGATGAAGCAATCAAAGAGGGTTTTTTTTTTTTGGCCATATGCATGTGCTGTTAACCGCAGCCCGAGACCAAACATCCCATATTTACATATCGTGCAAACTAATCCTGTATCAATGTTTCCATTTCTCTTACATGAGGTGCCAAATTATTTTACACTTTCTGCTTAGCATAAAGGCAATACAGGGTATGAGCATCAGTGTCTGTAACTTGACTAATTGGTAAAATGAGGTTAATCATTTTCTGTTAGACTTTGCAGAATCCATTATACTCTGAAGGAAACTGTTGCTCATTTTACTTGTTTTTATTTGTTTTGATTTTTAAAATAGGGAGACTACACATAAAAAATGACTCCATATACAGTCATGTGAGAAAGAAAGTACATGTCTGGCTTTACATATCATAACATAATTAAAATAAAACATTTGGTCCTTACCAGGTTCTAAAACCTGCAGTGTAAAAGAACACACCACAGATTCCACCGTTGTCATTATTTATTTAATAAAAATGAAGCCAAAATGGAGAAGCCATGTGTGAAAGACTAAGTACGCCCCATGATTCAGTAGCTTGTGGAAGCACCTTTAGCAGCCATAACTGGAAGAAATCATATCCTGTCAGACTGAAATCAGTCCCTCATATTGTGGAGGAGGAATTGTGGCCCACTCTTTTTTACAGCGTTGTTTCAGGGCATTGAGGTTTGCGGGCGTTCGTTTCTGCACAGCCCGTCACAGTTGAGGTCTGGACTTTGACTGGGCCATTGCAACTCTGGAGGAAATTTTTTAAACGGATACCCCACCCCATCTCCCCCACACTAGAATGCCCCGGTTTAAGCAATAAAACAAAGTCAGGATAAAGCGGGAATCATTATTATTTATCTAAGTCAAGGCAACAACCTTGTAACAGCCATCCCCTTTACCCAAACCAGCAACTACACAACCAAGATCAGAGACTTGGCTAAACTGAGGACTCTTAAGATAATAACAAGCCGTACCCCTTACAGTCTTTTCCCCCCGATCAACGAAATAACAGGCAATGCAAATCAGTGTACAAGATGAAGTACAGATATATTGAATTGTGAGACTAATATATAAAGGGTGACACAGAAACACGGGAACTTTTGAAAAACCCAATAAAAATAGAAGAAATCCAACAAAAAAATTTTATTGACAGCAATTGAACCACTACAACTTGCCTTTTAAGAGACAGTAATCCAAATTATCAATGTCTTTAAATTACGTCCTGTAGGTGGCGTCCTTCTGTACGTATGCATTATTCCAGTCTGCAGTTGAGGTTCCCCATTGATCGCTGCAACATCTCAGATGGGATACCACGAATCTCGTCTTGAATTCTTTGTTTCAATTCATTCAGTGTCCTTGGCCGAGTCGTGCAGACCCGACTCTTAAGGTGGCACCACAAGAAAAAATCACAAACGAACAAATCCGGTGATCTTGAGGGCCAGGGAATGTCACCGAATCTTGAGATGACACGGTTACCGAACAATTCTCGCACAGCTGCCATTGATTGCCTTGCAGTTGATTACTAAATTACTAAATGGAGAGATGGTTTACAGCTGATGGTCTCTGTTCCGCAGTGCTGCCAACTGTACATGGCTGCCACTACGCATTTCAAAAGTTCTTGTTTTTCTGTGTCACCCTGTATATATATATATACACAAGGACAGACAGACAGACACTCAATAATATATGAATACTAGGGGGCTCCGCCCCCTGCTCGCTTCACTCGCCCAACCCCCGGTTTGGTTATCCAGATATACAATTTAAAGAGACTTTAACTTTAACAACTTTTTCAATTCTGTGTTGCATTGCTTCTCCGTGATCATAAATATACACCTGACCGAATTGGGGTTTATTCGAAATTAAACTTGTCGTTGCTTTAATTGTTGCGGGACCTCAGATTCTCATAGCCATGTATGGTCCATTATTATGTAAATCTACGTTTTGAGCATTGCAAAATGCAAACGTGAGCAGAATATTGTAGCCTCGGATATTTTGCCTGTAGTGTTTGTTGATTTCACTTTCATCAAACAACAAATCTTTTAATTCTCGCGGATACGCCTCTTCATTGAGAGGCAACACTACTTTTCCCTGATGGCAACACGAATTAGACGATCTACAAGTCTCCGACTTAAACTTTAAAGCCTTAAAATATCTACATACTTCTGACATATCACCTATGTCCATGTATTCGGTCTCTTTTTGCTGTTCCGTTATTTCACCAAGTAATAATTTCCATTTTTTAGTCCTAATGTGATCTTTACTATCAGTTTTTTGAGACTTTTGAATTTTTCTACTTTCATAATCAGTAACTTGCTCTGCATGTGTATCTCGCCAACATATTTTTTGAGCCTTTTGAATTCCTCTGCTTCCATAATCTCTAACCTGCTCTGCATGTGTATCACGCCGTTTTTGAACCTCTTTACGACGTTCTACTTTATCTTCTACTCTTTGTCTTTTATTTCTGACCCCACTTGCACCTGCTAGGTTTTCAGTTCCACATGGTCCGGGATGGTTATTACTTTTCCCTATTTCACCAAGTAATAATTTCCATTTGTTATCGCTAATGCGATCTTTGCTATCTTTATTTTGATACTTTAGAATTCCACTGCTTTCATAATCTCTAACCTGCTCTACATGTTTATCGCACCAGCGTTTTTGAACCTCTTTACGACGTTCTACTTTGTCTTTTACTCTTTGACTTTTATTTCTGACCGCTCTTGGACCAGCAAGGTTTACAATCCCACTTGGTCTGGGCTGATTATTACTTTCCTTATTTTAAGAATTTGTACATAGGTTATTATTGTTCGTGTTATTGTAACGCTCTTGGGCCTCTTTTCGACACACTGATCTTTCTTCTTTGCTTAGTCGTGAACGTGTCATTTAGAACATATAAAATTATTGTCCTGATAAAATTTATAAGAGCTGATTGCGCAGGAAGTGTGTCTGCCATAAGCATTCACACAACTGAGAGGTTAGGTGACCGTGGTCTTGTTTGAAAATGGTTGTAAGTAGGGTGTGACTTGAAAGAATTTAATGGCAAAAGTCACCGTCTCACGGAACATTATTCCAAGAAGTCTCTTCAACAAGCCACGTCTCAACTCAAGATGTTTTTATTATAATACAGAGATTTAGAAATATTTCTACTTTTCGCTTTAAACACGTACCTCTCTTTTGTTGTTGTCCTTTTATTTTATTTTTTTTTTTGTGCAGTTTGCACCCTTAATTGTATCCTAATAATGATAATTGAAACAAATAGAACTGACACACCAAGTCCTCTCGTTTTGTTGTTGTCCATTTTTTTTGTGGTAAATTGAATAATGATAATTGAAACAAATAGAACTGACACAGCCAGGTAAAGAACACCGAATGATGAGCTACAATAACTTTAGTGTCAGACCCACAGGCCCCTTCTTCAGGCAAGATGGAATATAGAAACTGGAGTTCCATCTTTGCCTGAAGAAGGGGTCTGAGTTGCCTCAAAAGCTGGCATATTGTAATCTTTTTTTAGTTGGCCAATAAAAGGTGTCATTTTGCTCTCACTGCCTTCATGATGGCTAACACGGTACAACACCCTAATAGTGTCAGACCCACTAATTAGTAGATAATAAATTAAACAATCAAGAGCACCTGGAAAAGCAGAATGAAAATCAGGGTGAAAATTATTAAAAATATTTTTTTATTCTCCTTGTAAGTGTTTAGTACATTTTAATAAAAAATTTACCAAACTTAGTTTTGTTATTTCTCCATTGACTCCAGAACACAGAACCTGGCAAATAACAGCTCACTTAATTGGGCCAGGAGTCCAGTTGAAAACAGAAGTTAGTTGGAACAAAAACCTGAAACCCCAGGGGGTCCTGTTTGGGAAGCACTGGTCTAGTTTATAATTCAGCTGGGTACATCAACAGGAAACTTAGTACTAAGCAAAAATATAACATTTTCTCCTAAGTGTTATACAAAAATATAACAAAAAATGCATTTATCCTAGTGAATAATAAAAAAACAGCTTCAACCTTTAAGCATAATCTGCGACTCAGTACATGGTAGGTGCACATTGGACCAGGGTTCATATTCATCTCTTACATGACCCCTTGATTCTTTTCTTTTTTGGGTATTTCTGTTGTAGATTTGCTGTGGTGCTTGGGATCGTCCTGTTGCATGACCCAGTTTCTCGGCTGAGCTTTAGCTGTCAGACAGATGGCCTCATATTTGACTCTAGAATACTTTGGTATACGATGGAGTTTGTGGTCCACTCAATGACTACAAGGTGCCCAAATCCTGTGGCTGCAAAACAAGCCCAAATCATCAGCCCCCCACCACCGTGCTTGACGGTTGGTCTGCGGTGTTTCTACTGATATGCTTTCGTCCATCGTGGTGCTGTGCATTATGGTCAAACATCTCCACAGTGGTCTCATCTTATCTAAAACACGTTGTTCCAGAAGTCTTGTGGTTTGTTCAGATGCAACTTTGCAAACCTGAGCTTTGCTGCCGTGTTCTTTTTAGAGAAATGAGGCTTTCTCCTGGCAACCTATCCAAACAGGCCATACTTGTTCAGTGTTTTTCTAATTGTACTGTCATGAACTTTAACATTTAATACGCTGACTGAGGTCTGCAGAGTCTGAGATGGAGCTCTTGGGTTTTTTTTGCAATTTCTCTGAGCACCGCATGGTCGGACCTTGGAGTGAATTTGATGGGATGTCAACTCCTGGGAAGATTGGCATCTGTCGTGAATGCTTTCCACTTGTGAATAATCTGTTCTCACTGTAGAATGATAGACTTCAGTTTGGAAATGGCCTTGTAGCCCTTCCCAGGTTGATGGGTAGCAGCAACAGTTGCTTCTCTGAGATCATTGCTGATGTCTTTCCACCTTGGCGTTGTGTTCACACACACCTGAATGCTCCAGACTAGCAACCTGCCAAAATACCTGCTTTTGTTGAGGTGGTCCCACTTGCTGGTGATCAGTTAATTGAGTGCATTTGATTAGCAGTGGAGGGCTCTTACTTACCCTCTTGATTCTTATTGAAGCAGTAAGGGGGGTACGTACGTTTTTCAGACACTGCTTCTGCATTTTTGGCTTAGTTTTTTTTAAATAAATAATAACGCAGTGTAGTACGTCATGTATTGTTGCTCACCTGAGGTTGTAGTTACCTAATTTCAAGACCTGCTAAGGACCAGATTGTTTTTATTATGGCTTTATATGTACAACCTTATATGTTGTAAGGAATAAAGTAGTGAGAAACAACGAATCAACGTCTTTTATGTACTTTGTCTTAAGTAACACTTGTTAAGTCAGATCCACGTCGAGTTCTCAGATTGTTCAGTATATCTCGGGTTTCATTTTAACAATTCAATGAACCGAATCTGCCTATTGAGCATGTTCATTTCATTTGACCCAATGTGTTTAGCTTCAAGTTTAATATTATAGTTATTCATTTGATTAAATTTCCTGTTCATTTTACTGTATGTTTGTTTGTTGTACATAGCAAATGTTATATGGTAGTGTACTTGATTTTTATATTACTGTACACTACAAGTGGTTGTATTGTATTGTAAAATCGTCCATTTTGTGATTTCCTGCTCGCTCATTACAGTGTAATTTACAGTCCGTGGCCACATTATTAGATACACCTGTTCAACTGTTTGTTAACGGAAATATCTAATCGGCCAATCATATAGCAGCCAGTCAGTACAATTCAGCATTTAGACATTGTCAAGTTGATCTACTGAAGTTCAAACCGAGCATCAGAATGAGGAAGAAAGGGAATTGAAGTGACTTTGAATGTAGCGTGGTTGTTGGTGCCAGACTGACTGGTCTGAGTATTTCAGAAACTGCTCATCTGTTGGGATTTTCACACTCAACCAACTCTAAGGTTTGCTGAGAAAGGTCCGACAAAGGGAAAATATCTGGTGAGTGGCAGTTCTTAGGGAGAAAATGCTTTGTTGAGGTCAGAGGAGAATGGCCAGAGTGGATTTGACCTGATAGAAAAGCAATAGGAACTCAAATAAGCACTCGTTACAACCGAGGTATGCAGAAGAGCAGCTCTGAACACACAACACAGCGAATCTTGAGGCAGGTGGGCTACAGCAGCAGGAGACCACACCGGGTGCCATTCCTTTCAGCTAAGAGCATCCAACTGAGACTGCAATTCACACGGGCTTACCGAAATTGGATAATAGAAGATTGGAATAATGTTACCTGGTCTGATGAGTCTCGATTTCTACTGCGGCACTCAGACAGTAGGGTCAGATTTTGGCATCAACAACATGAAAGCATGGATCCATTCTGCCTTGTATCAATGTCTCAGGCTGCTGGTGGTGGTGGTGGTGGTATAATGGTGTGGGAGGTATTTTCTTGGCATACTTTAGGACCCTTAGTACCAGGTGAGCACAGTTTAAATTCTACAGCCTACCTGAGTATTGTTGCCCATCCCTTTATGACTGCAGTGTGCCCATTTTCTTATGGCTACTTCCAGCAGGCTATTGCACCATGTCACAAAGCTCAGATCATCTCCAACTTGTTTCTTGAACATGATGATGAGTTCACTGGTCTTAAATGGCCTCCACAGTCACCAGATCTCAACCTAATAGAGCACCTTTGGGATGTGGTGGAACAGGAGATTCATACTAGATTCTGAATTTCCCCTTGAGATTAATAAAGTATCTATCTATCTATCTATCTATCTATCTATCTATCTATCTATCTATCTATCTATCTATCTATCTATCTATCTATCTATCTATCTATCTATCTATCTATCTATCTATCTATCTATCTATCTATCTATCTATCTATCTATCTATCTATCTATCTATCTATCTATCTATCTATCTATCTATCTAGGATGTGTGGCCGACATATCTGCAGCAATTGTGCGATGCTATCATGTCAATATGGACCAAAATCTCTGAGGAATATTTGGGGGACCTTGTTGAATCTGTGCCACGAACAATTACTGCAGATCAGGCCAAGGGTGTGGAGGGTCCAGCCCACTACTAGCAAGGTAGGTGTACCTAATAAAGTAGCCAGGGAGTGTACTGTTCTGAATTTGTTCAGCCCACTATGTTGTCATCTTTGAATCTCTGCTAAGCAGTTAACACACCGTGTTCCTTCCTTTATCTTTCCATCCATTTTCTGTTCCAGTCTAGTAACTGAGCGCCCATCCTACCTGGAAAGGGGTCTCTCTTTGAACTGCCTTTCCCAAGCTTTCTTCAATTTTTTCCCCCTACTAGGGTTTCTTTTTTTGGGAGTTTTTTTCTTTGTCTTCTTAGAGAGTCAAGGCTGGGGGGCGGTCCAGAGGCAGGGCCTGTTAAAGCCTATTGCTGCACTTCTTGTGTGATTTTGGACGATACAAAAATAAATTGTATTGCAATTTGTCCTTTTTATGTTAACTCTTTTAGATGTTTTTGCTGTTTCATTTTAGAATGGATTTTACTGACCCAAAGTTAACCTTTACCTTTAATTTGCAGTTCCATTCTTCTGTCACCAGCTCCGGTGACACACACACATACACAAATATTTTTCGGTTTGTGCAGCAAAGTAAACACCTGCATTCTGTCATAATTAAGCAGACATTCAAGGTGTTGTGCGCAGATGGATGCAGAATTACCATAACCACAAAAAAATCGCAGCTTTTGGTATAAGGATGCTTTTTCTGAATTAGGTGATATCATAAGTGGGGTCCCACAGGGTTCAATGCTGAGGCCGCTGCTCTTTTTGATTTCTCTACATAATTTAGATAAAAATACAACAAAATGGTTTCATTTGCAGTCAGCAACACTGAATTAAGTAGGTTTGCAGTTACTCTTGAATCAGCAAATCCCAATAGAAAAATCGGGACCAAATTCAAATTTGAGCTGCTATACAGCAGTGAAGTTTAATGTAAATAAATGCAAAGGCTTACACATGAAAGTAATACTAATACACAGTGGGGCTTTTGGAAGAAAAACATTTTGATAAGGCTTATTTTCTGTCCCACTGGTAAAAATTCAATTTATTAAAAAAAAAGGTGCCAGTATGCTTTCGTGTTGCCCCAATATTACATCTACACGCTTCGCCTTTTGGCCTAATCAGCTTTAACTTGGACTTGAGCGAGCGGTCAATTTTGTCAGCGTCACCCCTGAATATTTTTGTGAACTCGTCTTGTAGATGTGGCCACCTGTGCTGACCCATGTCAACTTTAACAACTGGATTCCAGCCCGCTCTGACAAGAAACGCATCCATGCTTTAACAGAAAGAGAGCTAGACAGGTAGAAACCTGCATTTTGACTCCAGCCCACTCTCAGCCTACACAGCAGTCAGATTTGCCAACAAAAACTGTACCATCGACACTGAAGTGTATAACAAGTCAACGAAATGAAATAAAAATCTATACGCTCTCTAAAATGAGCCTAATAAAGTGGCAGATAAAAAACGGTCTAGCCGGAGGAGATGTCAAAAGTCTGGTGGTTTTTGGTGTACTATCATGGGATGAGTGGAGCTCACCAAGAGTGTTATTGGATTGCACGTTTGAACCCTAAACTTCACCCACACAAAAAGACACTTGCACACAAACTTTATCCGCACAATCATGGATTATGAGTGATGCTTTCACAGCTTATCACTGCTCCGTACTCCACGTAGGGATTTACAAGTTACACACTGCTGTCCACGGGTAGATACAGTGGTGTGAAAAACTATTTGCCCCCTTCCTGATTTCTTATTCTTTTGCATGTTTGCCACACAAAATGTTTCTGATCATCAAACACATTTAACCATTAGTCAAATATAACACAAGTAAACACAAAATGCAGTTTTTAAATGATGATTTTTATTATTTAGGGAGAAAAAAAATCCAAACCTACATGGCCCTGTGTGAAAAGTAATTGCCCCTTGTTAAAAAATCACCTAACTGTGGTGTATCACACCTGAGTTCAATTTCCGTAGCCACCCCAGGCCTGATTACTGCCACACCTGTTTCAATCAAGAAATCACTTCAATAGGAGCTGCCTGACACAGAGAAGTAGACCAAAAGCACCTCAAAAGCTAGACATCATGCCAAGATCCAAAGAAATTCAGGAACAAATGAGAACAGAAGTAACTGAGATCTATCAGTCTGGTAAAGGTTATAAAGCCATTTCTAAAGCTTTGGGACTCCAGCGAACCACAGTGAGAGCCATTATCCACAAATGGCAAAAACATGGAACAGTGGTGAACCTTCCCAGGAGTGGCCGGCCGACCAAAATTACCCCAAGAATGCAGAGACGACTCATCCGAGAGGTCACAAAAGACCCCAGGACAACGTCTAAAGAACTGCAGGCCTCACTTGCCTCAATTAAGGTCAGTGTTCACGACTCCACCATAAGAAAGAGACTCCAAGACGCAAACCACTGTTAAGCAAAAAGAACATTGGGGCTCGTCTCAATTTTGCTAAGAAACATCTCAATGATTGCCAAGACTTTTGGGAAAATACCTTGTGGACTGATGAGACAAAAGTTGAACTTTTGGAAGGCAAATGTCCGTTACATCTGGCGTAAAAGGAACACAGCATTTCAGAAAAAGAACATCATACGAGCAGTAAAATATGGTGGTGGTAGTGTGATGGTCTGGGGTTGTTTTGCTGCTTCAGGACCTGGAAGGCTTGCTGTGATAGATGGAACCATGAATTCTACTGTCTACCAAAAAATCCTGAAGGAGAATGTCCGGCCATCTGTTCGTCAACTCAAGCTGAAGCGATCTTGGGTGCTGCAACAGGACAATGACCCAAAACACACCAGCAAATCCACCTCTGAATGGCTGAAGAAAAACAAAATGAAGACTTTGGAGTGGCCTAGTCAAAGTCCTGACCTGAATCCAATTGAGATGCTATGGCATGACCTTAAAAAGGCGGTTCATGCTAGAAAACCCTCAAATAAAGCTGAATTACAACAATTCTGCAAAGATGAGTGGGCCAAAATTCCTCCAGAGCTGTAAAGACTCATTGCAAGTTATCACAAACGCTTGATTGCAGTTATTGCTGCTAAGGGTGGCCCAACCAGTTATTAGGTTCAGGGGCAATTACTTTTTCACACAGGGCCATGTAGGTTTGGATTTTTTTTTCTCCCTAAATAATAAAAACCATCATTTAAAAACTGCATTTTGTGTTTACTTGTGTTATATTTGACTAATGGTTAAATGTGTTTGATGATCAGAAACATTTTGTGTGACAAACATGCAAAAGAATAAGAAATCAGGAAGGGGGCAAATAGTTTTTCACACCACTGTAGATAGATAGATAGATAGATAGATACTTTATTAATCCCAAGGGGAAATTCACATAATCCAGCAGCAGTATACTGATACAAAGAAACAATATTAAATTAAATAGTAATAAAAATGAAAAAATTAAAAAAATTAAAATAAAAAAACAGACAATAACTGAGTAATGTTAGCATTTTCTCCCCCGGGTGGAATTGAAGAGTCACATAGTGTGGGGGAGGAATGATCTCCTCAGTCTGTCAGTGGAGCAGGACGGTGACAAAAGTCTGTCACTGAAGCTACTCCTCTGCCTGGAGATGACACTTTTAAGTGGATATAACCGACACATAACATGCTGCACTCACCATACGACAAAATAGCTCACGTTCCTGGTTGGCAGCCCCCCAAAAGACAGACAAACGTGGTCCAGTCCCACCCTCTGGAAATAACCATCTATCTGCTGCAGCCGGGTGTTATGTGGGCATCCCCTTGGCATGATCTAGCCACTAGGGTCCTGAACAATGAGGGTCCTGTGAGCTGGATCACCCTCTGGGAATCGTGCCCCATGGCTGTAGTGGCATAACTGACGCTCCCTTACAATGAAGGTAATGTGCCTCATTCGGGACTCCATGAGCAACACAAAGTCGAACCAGCGGTACTCAAGGATTCTCCAAAGAGACTCGCATGAAGGAGTCCGATCTTCATCTCAGGTCACTGGATAGCATCCACGACTCAGAAACAGGAAGCACCAGGAATCTAAAGAAGTGTTTCCCAACTTCGGTCCTGGCGGCCTCACTGGGGGTTTTTGTTTCAACCAGCTTCTGTTTTTAATTGGACTCCTGGGCTATTTAAGTGATGTTTTATTTCCCAAGTTCTGTGTTTTGGGAACAATATAGAAATAGAAAACTGAGTTTGGTAAAAAACAATATATATCTACAGTATCTCATAAAAAGGAGTACACGTCTCACATTTTTGTAAATATTTTATTATATATTTTCTGTCCTCCCTGGCCATCGGACCCTACTCTTATTCTATGTTAATTAGTGTTGTCTTATTCTAATTCTTACTTTATCTTTGATTTCTCTTTTCTTCATCATGTAAAGCACTTTGAGCTACATTATTTGGATGAAAATGTGCTATATAAATAAATGTTTTTGTTGTATATCTTTTCATGGGACAACACTGAAGATATGACACTTTGCTCCAATGTAGAGTAGTCCGTGTACAGCTTGTATAACGGTGTAAATTTGCTGTCCCCTCAAAATAACTCAACACACAGCCATTAATGTCTAAACCACTGGCATCAAAAGTGAGTACACCCCTAAGTGAAAAATGTCCACATTGTGCCCAAAGTGTCAATATTTTGTGTGGCCCCCATTATTTATCAGCACTGAATTAACTCTCTTGGGCATGGAGTTTAGTAACTCAACACACAGCCATTAATGTCTAAACTGCTGCCAACAAAAGTGAGTACACCTCAGGTATACGAACAGACAGGGCCCGATTCTATTTGTAGTTTGCAGCTGACCCAGCCTTGCGCTACTTCTTCAAGTCGTAAATACTGGTCTTTGCTAGTAGGTTTACACCAGGAAACTTCTGTGCGAAAATGTCCCGCGTTTCCTTAAAAGAACCGGTAGACACATATGCCTCCACTATTCCAATCCTCTGTTGCAGAGAATAGGCTTTCGCGATTGTGACGGCACCCGCCTGTATAATAGCTTGAGCCAGCTGGTCGGGGATGGTTCGGTTTTTCATGCGCCACCCTGTACTTTTTTTTTTTTAAGCGCACATTTTCAGCATTGTAATGTTAAAAGACTGCCGGAGGTGGGCATTGGACCAGTTTCAAAGTAGCTCACCTTATCCTCAACTCTAACCTGTCTCCATGCCTTACAGTATGAAGTGCAGATCACTTGAGGGTGACTTGCTGTAAAGCAGGAAAGCATTAATATTGTGATCTTATTATCAGGGTTTCCAAAATGGGTTTGGTTATTTTGAGCAATTCACATGCTGTCCTGAATGTGAGAGCTTTTAACAATAAACAATGGGAGATCACCTTCACTTTTCCCTTAACTGGTAGATCTTCAGTATCACCTGCAGAGAGCAGTGTAATAACATTTAATACATCATTTATCATAACATTAAAAAAATGAAATGGATGTTTGTTCTGTTACACTTAGTACTAAATCTTGTGATTGACTGTATTGTTACTGAGAAATCATTTTCAGGATTATTGCATACATTTATTCATACATAATTTTTTTAACATTTGTTTCTTCCCATTCTGTTTGTTTTAATGAGATAGCAAGTATTTGTTTAGCTTATTGGTTCGTTTCTTCTTCTATCAGTTCAAGTTTTAATGCTGCCTATCCCGGTCCATCATACAGACGTGGACAGATGTTTTCCATAAAAACAGAAGAGCCCACAATTATCTCTAAAATAACTTGAAACTGACAAAGGTTACTGGCATCCATCATTGTTTGTTCCGTATTTAACACAAATCCGACTTTGCTTTACAGTTTTGATGTAACAGAATATTTCAGTTTGCACTCAATAATATTTGTATGTGTTCGGGTAACGATGAGTCTTGTTCTGTTGCAAAGACCTTTTGATGGCATAATATTTCGGAGGAGCATAACTACGGCTCCCACCTTCAGATGAAAGATATGTTGAGGCATGCCAGTTGGTGTGAGGGTGTGTAAAAACTCCTGTGGGTACGTTAGTTAATCTTAGAATCGTAACTGACTACTGTATCTACACTCTTGAAGTTCGCTTTTTCACCCTGTATAAGATCGAGAAGTTTGTTGTTAATATGTAGAGAATTGTCGTTTGTGACGCTCAGTATTGCTCTTGCAGCAAGTTCTTGGGGAGTCACAGTCTAGAAATTAGTAAAGTTGAGCAACTGGGTCTTGTTGTTGTGGTAAACGTTGAGAAGGTAGTTCTGTCGTTAGTTTTGTTGCATGTATCTTGGACTTCCTGCAAATGTGGACGGTAATATGATCATTTTGCTTACACGTATGTTGTTATTTTCAGTGTTTGCTTGCAGTGCGTCTGATAGTCCTTTGTATTGTTCCACGCACAGATCTTGTTGATCTAATCTGAGATAGCTGAGACGGCCACCCTCTGTTTTAACATATGCATCTACGACATACTGTTGGAATGGTTTGTCGCTGGAGTGCAAAATACTAAATGCATTTCTTATTACTAATCTTTGTGCCAGCCAGTGTCTCCGTAAGGGAATAAAAGTGGGTAAACCATAAGATGACATTGTACAAAAACCTGTTGACAGAGAAGATGTTGTCGTTCATTTTATAACAAAAGCTGAGGAAACAACCGTCGCAGTATTACGAAAATAGCAAGGTGTATGGGAGGCCGCAGGCAGCGTGGGGAAGGGTTTGGAAGAGGACGAATAGGAATCAAGAAATGCCATGTCGGCTGCGTGTGGGCGGGACCAGTTTTGAAGTGGAAGCAGGATGAACCAGAAGAGAAATATATATAAGAGATAATAACACACATGAACATGGCATGAACCTAATATTTTGCTGCATAGCCTTTAGAATTTGCAATCCCTGCATACACAAGCGATTCCTGAAGCTCTCCATGAGACTTGTGCACCAGTTGTTTGGCCCACTCATCCTGAGCAAACTGCTCCAGCTGGGTCAGGTTTTTGAAGGGGGTCTTTTTCCAGACAGCATGTTTCACTTCTTTCCTTAGATGTTCAATAGGATTTAAATTGGCTCCTTGAAGGCCACTTCACAATGTTTTACTCTCAGCCATTCTTGGGTGCTTTTCGCTGTGTGTTTTGGCTCCTTATCCTGTTGGAAGATCCATGACCTGTGACTGAGACAGAGCTTTCTGACACTGGGCCTGACATTTCACTCCAGAATGTCCTGAGAGTCTTGAGATTTCATTGTTTTCTGCACAGACTCAAGGCACCCCATATCAGATGCAACAGTGCCACCCTAAAACATAAGCGAGCCTCCTCTGTGATTCATAGTAGTTATGGTGTTACTTTCTTTAAAAGCTTTTTTTTTTTTTTACCTGTGAATGTAGAGCTGATGTGACTTCCCATGAATCTCCAGTTTTGTCTCACCTGTCCAAAGGACTTTCTCCCAGAAGTATTGTGGCTTGTCACTATGCACTTTAGCAGATTCCAGTCTGGCTTTTTATGTTTTTGTTTTTTTCCTGGGTGGTCTTCAATTAAGCCCACTGTCGCTCAAAAAGCAACAAACAGATTGTGTGATCAGACACTGAAGGACCTTGACCTTGAAGTTCAGCTTGTATCTCTTTAGAAGTTATATACCTTGGCTTTTTGTCTCCCGTTGGATGGATAACGTCATTTATTTAAAATTTGAAACATCCATGCTTACCCAGGATGACTCTACAACAACGTGAAGCAGAAAATGGCATGGCACTACCTAACTTTCAATTTTGCTACTGAGCAGCTAATATACAAGCTATAAGGACCTGGAAAATGACACCAACTGATGAGTATACACAAGCTTGGACTGCAATAGAAGTAAAATCTTGATGTACTTCTTTATATGCCCTGATTTGTGCCCCAGAAAATACAAATTATCATAAATATAATGGTAATCCAGTTGTTTATCACTCACTCAGAATATAGAACCAATGCGGGAAGCACTTTAAGACAGAGAAAGTTTTATCTGTTGCACCTTTACATGATAATCACCTTTTTCTGCCTTCTCAAACCTTACACCTATTTAATGTCTGGAACATGTTCAGGATTAAAACATTTAGAAATTTGTATGTAAATTATGTATTTGCATCTTACAAACAATTATGCTTCAGATTTAACTTCCTATCAGCACAATTTTTCCACTACTTTTAAATCAGAAACTTTGCTGAAAGGAACCTGCCCAGTTTTCCTAATTTCCCACCTATTTCTATTCCAGAGACAATACTGATCAGTCTTGAAGACTCCGACAGCATCATAATAATATATAAAAAACATTTTAAAGTCTCCTCCTTTTTAAGATATTAGGGTACCGTGGATAAAATATCTTTCACTTTAACATTTCAGAAAAGGAGTGAAAGGCAGCCATGCATAGAATACACTCCAGCACCATATGTGCAAAGCACTCAGTCATTCAACTTAAAATCGTTTATCGAGCACATTTATCTTGTTTAAAATTGTTCAAAATGTACCCAGGCCAAGATTCAACCTGTGAACATTGCAATTAAGCTCCAGTCTCACTGACCCACATGTTCTGGGTGTCTACCAATTGAACATCATTCTTGATCATAATCTTTGCATGCCTATCAGACAGCCTTGGTGTCCCAATCACTGGTAACCCATTAACAGCTGTGTTTGGTGGGCTCCCAGGTGGGCTTAAAGAGGAGAAGGACCAACAAACTGTAACTGACTTAACTTGCTCAACTGTAAGAACCAGCATCCACCTGTTACAAGTCAGTGGGAAACTAATGATCTATACCATCTGAAATTGGAAAAACAGAAAATATAATTCTCACTTACAGGATCTGTTTGAAAGTTTTTTAAAACATGGCATGGTCTAATTAATCAAATTTTAGAATAAGCTTTTATAGATTTTTTTTTTAATGTAATAAATTTGCTCATATTGTTGGCTCGCCTCACATTCCCTCGGGCCGAGGTTGAATTCTGGTTTCTTAAGTTTGACTTGAGTGTGCGGAATATTGTTTTCTTTAAATAAAATAAATAGAATAAAAAAAATATTAAAAAGATATTGAAATACACTAATAACAGTACATCAATAACAATATTAATACTGTTATATGACTGTTTATGACGGCGTTTCAATGCTCTACAGTTTCATTTATTGTATGACGATGGAAGCTACATTGTTAAAACACAACGTGTTTATTTGGGACGTTGTTAACCGAGTCATGACTGTAATTATAAATGCATGACATATTAATTGTATTTATTTCTTTCTTTCTACCTACCAGATTGCCCATCTGGAATGTGTTTGTGAAACGCTAAAGGACCTACAAAAGAGACAAGAAGATACGGTTGATAGTTTAACACAACAAATGAAAGCCCAGGAAGACTCCTGGCTCAAACAGAAGAAAGAAATGGAACTTCGCTATTCTTCCATGATTGGCGAATTACACACCAAAGCACAGGTACAGTGCACGTGCCAAGAAAATTTTTAATTACTGTATGTTTTATGTACGATTGCTTTATAGCAGAGACCACCCTTAAACCTGTTAATTATATTTTGTACTAGGGGGCTCTGCCCCCTGCTCGTTTCGCTTACCCACCCCCGGGTTTGGTTTACCAGATAGAGACAAAGTCAGAGAGGCGAGATTGCGTTAGATCGGACATGTGCAGAGGAGAGATGCTGAGTATATTGGGAAAAGGATGTTAAGGATAGAGCTGCCAGGCAAGAGGAAAAGAGGAACGCCTAAGTGAAGGTTTTTGGATGTGGTGAGAGAGGACATGAAGGTGATGGGTGTAACAGAACAAGATGAAGAGGACAGAAAGATATGGAAAAAGATGATCCGCTGTGGCGACCCCTAACGGGAGCAGCCAAAAGAAGAAGTTTTTCTCATGGGAATTGTTACATATGCATTATTTTCACTTTTACTTTAAAACTTTTGTAAAAACAATATTTGGCCTTTTTATCCGGCCCCAGGCATGGTTAACTCTCTCTCGTGGGACATATAACGCTGCTTGCATTGTGAAGGGGAGGGGAGCTGAATGCATGCTAAGGAGATGCTATTGGACCAGCTGCTGGCGAGCTGTGTGTTTTACTTGTCGCGCTGTACAGCATCTGTCCTTTTGCCACTTTGCGTCTCTGCCACTCGTGTTGTGAAGTGGTTTAGGGGCGCACATGGACTGAACACATGCTAAGGAGATGCGGTCGGATCATCTGCTGGCGAGCTGCATGTTCTGCTTGTCGCTTGTCATTGTTTTAAGAGCTGGGAGCACATGAAGTGTGTCTGCGAAAAGCATTTAAATAACTGCGAGGTTAGATGTCTGTGAACTTGTTTTAAATTGCGTGACGTGCAAAAGTCACTGTCTCACGGTTGTTGCTTCCTAAGGTTGTAATGTCTGGGCTCACGTGACGTCAATGTGTCTCCCCGAGATGATCATGTCTCCTTCACTTCGCTCGCCCAAACACCCCCTCCCCACGAACGTACGCTAAGGAGAAGCGGATGGATCAGCTACTGGCTTTGTCCTGCTGCTGCTGAAGTGTGTGTTCTGCTTGTCGCTCTGTGTGTCGATGATTTAAAAGCCTGTACAGCAGCTGTCCTTTTGTCTCATTGCCTTGTGTTGCGCGACTTTAAAGTGTCTTCGAGAAGCTCACGTCTCATCTCCCTCATCCCCCACCCAAGATTTTTTTTTTTATAATCGAGAGGTATTGCTACTATTCAAGGTTTATTTTTTGTAATTTATGTATTAATTTCAGCACTTGTGTCTTTTTATAAACTGATTCACTGACAGTCAACATGGGCAGTTAAACTGATGAATCAAATGATTTGTTTTAATAATATTTGAAGTTAAATATGATCCTTACAGATGATCAAATACAATATACAGTACATGAACCCATTCCTTCTTTGAGGGGCATCAAGAACTGCCCTGTTGAAATGAGTGGATACATTTAAATATCGTGAATCTGTGGTAGCCCAATATGGAGAATTATATGCACAGAATGCAGTGTGGATGGAACAGTTGGTAGAGGTTATCTGGAATAATCTGCTTGAAGAATTAGGGCAATGGTTAAAGTTAAGGTTTTGAAGACCAACAATGATGTAAAGAGCTGAGACATGGGCAGTAATGGCAGCACAGCAGGAGAAGAAGTTGGATGTGGTAGAAATTAGAATGTGGAGATGGATGTGTGGAGTTACAAAAAAAGGACAGAATAAGAAACGAAACAATCGGAGTTACAACAAAAGTGGGAGAGAAATCTAAGAAAGTACAGGAAAGTAGGTTGAAATGGTATGACCATGTGATGAGGAGAGACAATGAAGATGTGGGTAAAAGAGTGACAAGAGTGGAAGTACAGGGGAACAGAAAACGAGGGAAACCAAAGTGGAGGTGGATGGAGAAAGTCAAAGAAGATCTGAGGATTAGGGCCTAACTGGTGAGGAGGTACAGGACTGAGCTGTATGGAGAACGTTGATCAAAAACATCGACACCACATTACAATGTTGGTGACATCACTTAAAGAGAAGTTGTAGAGCTAGCGTTGTCCTGTTGAGTTTGGCAATCTAGCAAATCGGAATCAGATTCGCCAGTAATGTGTAAGAATTTAACTTGGTATCTTTGCAGCTGCTTATGACGTAACACAACGTCACATACTGATAAAATAATGGTGTGCTGGGGAGGCAGCATAAAGAAGAGGGACGCCTCACGCCAGGACAAACTGGTGAGGAAGGAAGGCTCTGTTGTAGGCACGGAGCTGGACAGTTTGACATCCTTTGCAGAGTGACGGGCACTGAGCAGACTGCTGTCAATCATGGAGAATCCACTGAACAGGATCATCTCCAGATAGAGGAGCAGCTTCAGCGACAGACTGCTGTCACCATCCTGCTCCACTGACAGACTGAGGAGACCCCACACTATGCGACTCTTCAATTCCACCCGGGTTGTGGGACATTAACATTATACAAAGTTATTGTCTGTTATACCTGTATTGTTATCTATCACTCTTTAATTGAATATTGTTTTTTATCAGTATGCTGCTGCTGGAGTATGGGAATTTCCCCCTGGGATTAATAAAGTATCTATCTATCTATCTGGTAAACAACGTACATTCTAGACAGTTTCAGAAGAGTGCGGTTATAAAGGAGATGTTGTATCCAGAAGGGGGCGCTATTTCTCCCCAGGATGTATTACTTAATACAGAATTGACTAGAACTAATACCACATTCCCTTTGTATCAGTGCTGGAAAATAATTACAAGAGAGAAGTATGGTACAAAAAGAGATATATGTATTTAACTTACTTTAAAGGTAGCATTTCATTCTCATTTATATACACAGCGGGGAAAATAAGTATTGAATGCATCAGTGTTTTTCTTAGTAAATATATTTCTGATGGGGTTATTGACATGAAATTGATTTGAGGACAGTTTGTGTGGAAGAATTGGCCAGTCCAATCCAATCCAAACGTCACTATTTGAAAGCGCTGTGCCATTTGAACAAGTTTTTTTTTTTAGATTTTACCTGTACTGTAAGAAGTACAGTATGTTTGCATTTTCAGTATAATGTACCATAACGCGGAAGTACAGGCAAGATCGAATAAAAAAGTTAAAAGGGCATAGCGTTTTTAAATAGTGACGTTTTCATGAATGAATGAATGTGTGTGTGCGTTCGCGAGAGAGGCAGAGACAGATTCTTTATCAATCAAGTGGTTACCGGAATATAAAATAAACTCATTCGCAAAGGTATAACGAAACAAGTGTAGTTTTATTCAAGAATGAAACTGAATAACAAAAAATTCAAGTGACAACAAGATACCAAGAAGACATGATTCGCCAGTGTTTATGTGTCTGCTTACACCGATTCAGTGATATCTTTTGCAGGTAGCAAAACTTTACACCGGTTGTTATAAACTGAAATCAAAGGCTTCTTCTTTTTGGGCAAGTACACCGTCAACATGAAACTGCCAGGTCTAAATATTAGCGTGGCGATTTCCTTACGTACTGAAGTGACTTTAGCTGCAGGTGGAAGTCCCATTTTACTTTATGGTGCCAAACAGAGGTGCGTTGTGGTGCAGGAGTCTATTAGCCATCAAAAGCACTGTGAGGAAGCTTTCTATTGTTACGGTTCTGCCTTTGTCCAGTCTGATAGCGGTCACGGGTCATCGTATGCTTTGATTGCCCGTACAACAAATAGTTTTGAGCAGGCTCTTATTAAAAGAATGGAGATAAGAGGCATCAACTTAGAGAGGAAGAGGCAAGTTCGTTGTACCACATGAACGTCACTGAGAGAATAAAATTGAATAATAATAAAACAAGCTTAAACTTTTACAAGTAGCCAAAATTTACACCGGGTGTTACAGACTCAAATCAAATGTATGTTTTTACTATATTATAGTAATAATAGCAGCTCACTACTCAAAACACGGAGCATCAGGACTCGAACCTGCAACCTTTCGATTATAAGACAGCAGCTCATAGCAAATTACGATATACTGTATTATATATCCAATACACCTCCGGGGACCTCACACGCAGATAAGGATCCTTGGCTTGAGATATATATATATACACTGTGTGCACAATTATTAGGCAAGTTGTATTTTTGAGGATTAATTTTAATATGGAACAAACACAGTGCTATCAGTCAATCCAAAATGTTAATAAACCTGAAACCTGAATGTTTCACAACGGAAATGTGAGTGTGAACATCATCAGGGGAATACATATGTGCGCACAATTATTAGGCAACTATTAGTGTGCAGATTTATTATGCAACTAAAGGAAAAATGAAAATTTTCCCATCTCACTTGTTTATTTTCATCTGTTATAGTGAGAATAATAAACAAACACCTCAAAATTTACAAATAAACATCTCTGACATTTCAAAAAAAATAAATCAGTCAATCAATGACCAATATAGCCACCCTTCTTTCCAATAACAGTCATAAGCCTTTCCATTCATGGAGTCTGTCAGTTTCTTGATCTGTTGACGATCAGCTTTTTGTGGAGCAGTGACTACAGCCTCCCAGACACTCTTCAGAGAGGTGTATTGTTTTTCTCCCCCGTAAATCTAGCGTTTAAGAAGTGCCCACAAGTTCTCGATAGGGTTTAGGTCAGATGAGGAAGGGGGGCCATGTCATTATTCCTTCATCTTTAAGGCCTTTACTGGCTGGCCACGCAGTGGAGAACTTCGATGCAAGTGATGGAGCATTGGCCTGCATAAAAATCATGGTCTTCTTCCTGTATCACTGTTTGAAGAAAGTGTCTTCGAAAAACTGGCAGTAGGTTTGGGAGTTGATTTTGAGTTCATCTTCAATGCAAAAAGGTCCAACTAGCTCATCTTTAAAAATACCAGCTCATACCAGTACCCCACCTCCACGTTGGAGTGGAGCTCTGTGCCCATTACTGATCCACAGGTCCATCCATCGTCACTCTCATCTCATCGGTCCATAAAACCTTTGAAAAAAATCTGTCTTCAGATATTTCTTGGCCCAGTTTTGACGTTTCAACTTATGTTTCTTGTTCAGTGGTGGTTGGGTTTCAGCCCTCCTTACCTTGGCCATGTCTTTGAGCACTGAACACCTTGTACTTCTGGGCACTCCAGGTAGGTTGCAGCTCTGGAATATGAAAGTACTGGAGGATAATGGGTTCCTGGTAGCTTCACGTTTGATTCTTCTCAAATCTTTGGCAGCTAATTTGCGTCTTTTGTTCTCAACACGTTTCTTGCGACCCTGTTGACTATTTGCAACAAAATGTTTGATGGTTCTGTGATCACACACCAATATCTTAGCAATTCCAAAAGTGCTGCATCCCTCTGAAAGACTTTTACAATTTTGACTTTTCAGCGTCAGTTAAATCTCTTTTTTGGCCCATTTTGCCTGAGGAAAACTAGCTGCCTAATAATTCTGCACACCTTGATATAGGGTGTTGATCTCCTTAGGCCACACCCTCCCTCATTACACAAATACACATCACCTGACGTGCTTAAATCCAATAAGCATTCAAGTTAATACAGCTTGGAGTTGGAATATACGCATAAAAATGATGATATGGTCAAAATACTCACTTGCCTAATAATTGTGCACACAGTGTATAGAGAGAGACAGATATAGATATATATAGAATGTATGTGTGTGTGTGTGTCTTTCATTGATTTCCTCCTGGGATTCCAGTCTCTCTGTTGCTTTGTTGGTACTTTTTGCCCATCTTTGGTACAGACAAGGTAACATCTTCACTTTATTCATGTCCCGGTATTGGTTTGGCTTCCTAGCTGGTCAGTTGTCCTTAAACCATCCCAGCCGGGTTGCCAGTCCCTGCTTGCCATCCTAAACGGCATCCTATTCATCACTTTTGAGGCGTTTGTCATGTCAACGCACATTATAATAATGGCTCAGTGAAATGGATTGTTATACGTCCAAGTCGTCATTTAGCTAATCTACCTGTTCGAGGGTGTCGTCATTTCCACGTTTCTCTAAAATGTTGAGCGCGGATGGGTCAGAGTGGCCTTAAATATATGCATGCGCCACTGTTGAGTTTTTTATTTTTTAAATCTGACATTTACGTGGGAAGTCCCATGATCCTCTAGCACAATGTTTATGGCATCTTCCACAGATCCGTTTGTACTAATTGAAGTGGGTAATGATGAGGAGTAACAGACTTAAGATGGGTTAGATATTTTTATTCGAACGGGTGTAAGAGCAATTGGTCTATAATCATTAAGACACCCTATTTTATCCTTTGTTGGGAATTTAATCCTGATCAGTACTAAAAAATCTCAGCAATCAGGTCTGAAGCCTTTTTACTCTGCTGTTTGTTTTATATGTGAGAAATAAGAGATCATTTGAAATCTCTCGTAAAACTGCCTTCAGTGTTTCACAGAGTTTTCCCCCAGAAGTCTCAGGGAAGCAGTGGTCTCTCTGAACAATATCAATTTGTCTGAACATGAACTTATAAAGTCTTCATCAGGTAGAAGGAATTGGTTAGGTTGTCAGTTCTAAGTTGAATTTCTAATGCTTAATGATGTGAGCTGCAAAATAATAAGAGAGTGCTCGGAGATAACAATTGCTTTTTATTTGCGAGACTTGATAGAGGGTAGTAAGTTATTATTGATAAAAATAAAAAAATCAATTCTTGGGCAACTATGATGTACTAATAAGAAGAAAGAATATCACCACACATTTGAATACAGAAATCTCCATGGGTCAGAGAGACTGTGATGTTTGATAAACTGAATAATTCCTGTTGCGATTTTAGACGTCATAGCTGCGGTTTCTGAGTACCTAAGTCCAGATTTAACCCAAAATGAGTCGGCAACTGTTACACTTTTATGAGTGGTCTTACTAGGAACTAATGCAAATACCTTTAGCATGCACACTTTTTTTGTGTGCATATGTACACCGACCGGCCACTTTATTAGGTACACCGCTCTGTCTCACAGTGCTCTTGTAGAGAGTCTTCACTTATATTTAATGCCCACCACCCACAGAAATGTGTGCTTGTGGAGTAAGAGGTTATAGCTCTTTCTTTTTTGCCATCTCACTGTGCCAATGCGTGGCATAATGGAGACGACCCAGGGACGACACACTGTCCGATTCACCCCGCCACAAGTGGCCTGCACAGTGTCCGTCTCTCTTTCTCTCCCTCTATCACAGATCCAGTGTGCCATTGTTACAATATATCCTCACTGGCCACTTTACCAGGTACACCTGTGTAACTGAATGCAATCCTTCGTAACTCAAGTGTTCTTGTCCTTGCACTGGCTTCTCAGTTAAACTTCAGAAAAACTGAAGACTGGAGAGAAAAACAAAATCTGCAGGGGTTCAAAGGCAAAAATGACCATCCAGACCTCACTGGGTATTCTGCCTTACATAAATGTTCTTAAGTTATTCCTCTTTGTTTCCAGGCTTCATTTGATGGGATGTAATGAAGTTGGTCTCGTGGACAGCTGGAGCACCCACCTTCATTCCATCATCACAGGGGGCTGCATGGTGCCTTGATTAGGTGGTGGTGCCGGGGCAGATCGCCACTACAGAAGAACCGGAAACCAGAGAAAAGTAGACATTAATAAAGATTGCAGATTTATGAAGAAGATCAATCAATCAATCAATCAACATTTATTTATATAGCACATATTCATACAAAAAAAATGTAGCTCAAAGTGCTTTACAAAATGAATAGAAAAATAGAAGACACAATAAAAAATAAACATAAGTCAACATTAATTAACATAGAATAAGAGTAAGGTCCGATGGCCAGGGTGGACAGAAAAAACAAAAAAAACTCCAAAGGCTGGAGAAAAAAATAAAATCTGTAGGGGTTCCAGACCAAGAGACCGCCCAGTCCCCTCTGGTCAATCTACCTCACATAAGTCAAACAGTCCTCTTTGTGTTTAAGATGATATTTCTGTACCCATATAGCCTATTTGGAGTACAACTAAAATGTAGCCACAGAAAAGCCAAATTAAAATAATGGGTTTGAACTGTTTTTTTGAAAATGTTCCACAGCATTGAAATGTTAAATTTCTATTGATCGAGTATTCCAGATTATAGGTGCATAACAACAAAAGGCCTCGTCACAACTTTTTATGTTTGGCTGTTGGAATTATAAGCCGACCACTATTAGAAAATCTAAGGTTACAGTATAGGGGTGCAGGCATTTCAAAACATAGGACTAGGCCAAGACTACTTAAGGCAGTAGTTCCCAAACTTTTTTGATTCTCCGCGCCCTTGCTGAATCCAGGTTTTCCCATGGCACACCTGGTTAATTTTGATTTTGCGAAAAATGGCCAATAGTTTTTTTTTTTTTTTTTAATTAAAGGGTTAAGTAAAAATAAATAAAACACACATATTTAAGATCACAAAAAAATGTAATTGAACAAATTCAGCTGATTATAAATAGTCGGGTCCGCGGCTACGAAAGATCGACAGCTTTTAAATAATCTATTTGCTGTGTCAGTCTCCGCGGGCGCGATTGTGCAGCCGCGGGGAGTTGATGGAGTAATTGGGGCGAGTCGCGCCTGCAAGTGAGGGTGCGATCGTTCTCAATTGCTTAATCGGCCTCCTGCGGTGCGCGGTGCGCGATTGAGACGCTGTGCCCACGGAGCCATATAAGAACGGGCCTGCACAGGAGGGGAGGGAAGAAAAAGATGAAAAGGAAAGGAAAATGGCTTGGAGAGTGAGAGAGCAGCATTGGGGCAAAGTTAAGAGGACAAGCCTGCCAGCCTGAATGAGAGAAGTCAGCGTGATTCTGTGTGCCACCTTGTAAGGTGCTAGCAATGCATTGCTTGGCATTGATGCCTGCTTATAAAAACTACCTTTTTGTTGATTTAACTCTTAACTTTCTGGTAAAATAGTCATGAGATTTACTAACCATGCTGGGATGATTGGCTTCTAAATGGCGTTTCAACTTACTTGATAACATGCACTCTGGTGCCAAAACTTTCATAATCAGTACACACTGCAGCCTCTCTGTCAACGTAAAACCAAAGTCCAAATAACTGTCATCATATTTTCGATGTGTGCGCTTCTTCACACTCTGGTTGATGGTGCCCTCTTTATTTTCACTCTCACAACGCTTATTACTCTTTAGTAAAAAACAATCCATTTTTAAAAATACATACAAGAAGAAATACTTCAAAAACTTTACTTGACTTAATCACAACAGTTTACAGTGATGCAATCTCCGAAAACTAATTCAACACTAAGACTGCACAAAACCGACAGATATTTACATACAAACACAAAGTACCGAGAAAGTTTGACAAACTTTTAAAACAATCCAGAAACTTAATTATTGTAGAGCGCCATCTAGTAACCATTTGCAGAGGTTTCCTCAAACAGTTGTTACTAAGTGAGTTACTGGTTTGCACCAGGTCCGCCAGATGTCGCGTCCCATCACATTGAATTGAAAATGGAAATGAAATTATGAAAATTTTGTAATACTAGGGGGCTCTGCCCCCTGCTCGCTTTGCTCGCCCACCCCCAGGTTTGGTTTACCGGATATACAATTTAAAGAGAGTTTTATTTTCATGGGAATTGTTACATATGCATTATTTTCACTTTTACTTTAAAATGTTTGTAAAAACAATACTTGTCCTTTATTTCCGGCCCCGGGGGTGGTTACATCTCTTTCTCGCAGGACGTATAATGGTGCTCACGTTGTGAAGGGGGTGTGGCTGAACGCACGCTAAGGAGATGTGGTCGGATCATCTGCTGGCTTGTTGCTGCTGCTGCTGACGAGCTGTGTGTTCTGCTTGTCGCGCTGCATGTCGATCATTTAAAAGCATGTACAGTCGTTGTTTTAAGAGCTGGGAGCACATGAAGTGTGTCTGCCAAAAGCATTCCAACAACTGCCAGGTTAGATGTCCGTGAACTTGTTTTAAATGTCGTCTCACTGCCTTGTCTCGCGGGACGTTAAAGTGTCTCTCGCGGGATGTCAAATTGGCTTCCGAGACGATCGTCTCGTCTCGCTGGTCTCCCTCCCAAGATTTTTTTTTTATAATGGAGAGATTTTGCGGCGGCCCTGTGAGGAAGCAGCGCACACTTTGGGAACCACTGATTTAAGGCTTTATAAACCATTGGCAGTATTTTAAATTCAATTCTAAATGACATGGGTAACCAGTGCAACAACACTAAGACTGGTGTGATGTGCTCAGATATTCTTCTAGTTAAGATTCTGACTGCTGCATTCTGCACTGATTGTAACCAATTGATGTCCAGTTGATGTGTTTCTTAAGGAGTCCTGTTAGGAGTGAATTACAGTAATCAAGTCAACTAAAAACAAAAGCTTGAACTCATTTTTCAGCGTCATGTAAAGTTATAAGAGGTCTAACTTTTGCTGTATTCCTTTAGTGAAAAAAATGTCATCCTAGTAATCTGGGGCCTCATGTATAAACGGTGCGTACGCACAGAAATGTTGCGTAAGAACTTTTCCACGTTCAAATCGCGATGTATAAAACCTACACTTGGCGTAAAGCCACGCACTTTTCTACAGTACCTCATGCCTTGTCGTACGCAAGTTCTCCGCTCGGTTTTGCAGACTGGTGGCACCCAGCGTCAAAGCAGTGCTACTGTTCCTATGTGGTTTACTCATTATTTTCATGACGCGGCTTTATAAATACACTGAAACTAACCGCATATTGTTTATTAGCGTAACGCATTTGATTGTAATTAACTTGTAACAATATAATGGTCCAGGGAACAGCCATAGTATTCCAAATACCATAACTGCTTTAGCGTTGTTACTCTCACTTCTCCTCCTTCTTCTTTCATCTCCTCCCGTTAGGAGTTGCCACAGCGGATCATCTTTTTCCATATTACTCTCACTGCATCACTCGCAGTATTTATATCACTGTATCTGAGTGTGAATCACAGCAGCAGCTGATCGGTAAGAGAATTATCGGTATACAGCTTCAAGGACATGCTGTCTCAGCCACTGCAAAACGTTTTAACGCCTTTCCTGTACAGACCTCGCGGTTCAGAAACAGTTTCATCCCAAGAACTTTAAATGCACTCAATCAATTGCTCCTTGTAGAAATGTTAGGACTTATAAGTAGGCTACAATCACCCCACTGTAAACTTACACTACAGTTATAATATCGCACAACCTGAGCCACTTTATAAAGCGCGTATTTACATATGATGACGATATCATTTTAAGGTGAAATGCAGCAAAATATGTTTGTTAAATTATACAGATAAAACTTTAACTTCATTTAAATAATCTATATTCTTCACTGGGACTGGCGTGAAGGATAGAATAATTAAACATGTACTACGAAGATATTTCAATGTTCCTTAAACGTTTTGAAGAATCGGCGCTAAGCTTACAGATGGCTTAACTTCTATTACAGAGCTGATTGTGTGGCGATCGGTTACTTGGGGAAAGAAAAGCAAGGACTGCAGTGACGGCTACGCCAATATATATTTAATATAAAACAGAAAGAGAAAATAACAACACAGCTAAAAACGCAGCAACAAATTTCGGCAAAAGTTAAATGCTTGTGTCATGAGCACGAGGGCTATGCAGTGTCTGCAACGGACGAGGCCATCCACCGTGCATAAGATAACATATTGACATTGGCCGAGAAGGAGCCACCGATTCTTCCTCTGCCCAGTGCCACCACAAGCCTAGAGCCGCCCCTGAGTACTGCTGCAATAAATTATTTCATCGAAGTGAAACACATGTTTAATAACGTGCTTTAACTCCTATCATCATGAAAATGATATCTTGTATACATCTCAGTATTTTAGTTATTCAGAGAGCTGTAATATCACGAATGTAATGGATTCTGTGTCCAGTTGGAGGAAGAGAGCCGGTTTAAGAAGCAAGTAGTGATTCACACACACAGAGCACATAGAAGATCAAATACAAAACAAAGCATTTAACGTGCTACTTTAATTACGATGTGATTTGAGAAACTGGTTAATTAAACGATTTTAAGATGAAGTTTATGATGTTCTACTTTAATGACAAAATAAACTACGTGATTAAAGTGGAAATGTCGAGATTGAAGTTGACATTTCGTGCTTTTTCCCCACCGTGTGCCTTTTTTCTCTGTACCCTAATAAGCTTTCATATGACACTCAGACAGTGGGCTACAACTCTTCTTTTCACGGCGACTTTGATATGTGACTTCTTTTTTATTTCCGGCACTGTGCGATTTTGTGGATGTGAGCTTTCAAGTTTCTCCAACACGCTATGTCACTCGATCAACTTCCTTTTGTTGATTATACCACGGTTTATTTGAACAAATAGTATGTTTTTCCTTTGCCTCCACTTGGTATTCGCTGAAATTCTTATATTTTCCCCCGTGCTTTTCCCATTGTCTTTTCACAGAAGGCTGCGCTTAAGGGCGATTTATATTGATTTGCATATTCAAAGAGGCGTAATTATGGGAGGATCTGGGGCGTTACATAATGCGCGTGCACGAGCGTTAGTTTTCACGCTGATCGGGATTTATGTAGCGGAAGAACGTGGAAGTTGGAGTACGCACAGATTCCTGCATCTGGATTTTTCTGTGCGTAAGCACATTTCGGCTTTTGTGCTTACGCCATGTTATAGTGCGAGTTTTACGCACGCCGTTATACATGAGGCCCCTGGTTCATATGCAATTTAAAGCTTAGGTCAGAATCAATGAAAATTAACGTAAATTATTTACGTCTTCTTTGACTTTGAAACCTACGCAATCAAGTTTAATTTCTAATACTCTTACTATTTCCATATTTGATTTCTGTTACATTGCAATGTAGTTAACAAGTTAATATGCATTTAATTTTGGCACAAATAGTCTCCCATTTTAGGACTAATAATGACGTGGCAAGTTGAAAGTGATACGGGTGAGCCAGTCATCTCCTACTATACCAGAAAAAGCCCCAGTGCTTCAAAAATAGGGATGGGTCGAGGCGAGATGTGTCAGTGTCTGAATACTTGTGCTGATGGGATTGCATTTTTTTTTTGACACTAACAGCCTTCTTTGTCTTAAACTACTCCTGTCAAAACTTTTTTGGAACATATCACAGGCATCAAATTCGGAATAAACAGCGGAATTGTTTAGGTAAAATAGGAACTACCTTGTCTTTATAGTGTTTTTGTTTCAATTCAAGGCAAGGTAAATTAACCAGAGGTGGGTAGAGTAGCCAAAAAGTTTACTCAAGTAAGAGGAGCTTTACTTTAAAATAATATTACTCAAGTAGAAGTAAAAAGTAGTCATCCAAAAAATGACTCAAGTAGCAGTAAAAAAGTACTTGGTGAAAAGACTACTCAAGTACTGAGTAACTGTTCCAAGTCTATATACAGTATATAAAATTATTTTCGCATTTGAAATGGAAATTATGTATGACCACGTGATATGGAAATTACGTATTACATAGTGCACCCCGTATCGCCCTCTCCCAGCCCTCTGCACTGGACTCCAGCGCTGAGAGACAGACAAAACTGCCACATTGTAACTTGTTTTTAATTCCCAGTACTTGATAGTAGAAGAGATGAAGAAAACAGCTTTGCGTCTTTACACTTTTTAACTGCGCCGAGCTGTAAACCTCCTTCAGCGTTGACGGGTCGTAACAACAAAGTGGACGCTGGGAGGTGCGGTTTACTAATCACTTAGCGAAACAAGTACACAGAAACTCGCCGATATATCCCATAGAAGTGCGTCCTGACTTACTGATATTGAAAAGAAGTAAACAGAAACTCTTACTGGTATTGAAAAGTAAAAACAGAAATACGCTGATCTATCCCATAGAAGTGCGCCCTGCGTCGTCCTCTCCCAACCCTCCTCTCTGGACTCCAGCGTTGTATATTGTAACTTTTTTTTTTATTCCCAGTGCTTGATAGCTTTGCTTCTTTCCACTTTTTAACTGCGCCGAGCTGTAAACCGCCTTCAGCGGCAACGGGGCGTGAGAACAAAGCAGACACTGGGAGGCGCAGTTTAAATTTGAATCACGTGGGATGTGTTGTTCAGACGGCAATGTGAAATTAACACCTTTAAGCCATCCACCTGTACCGTTGTTGTCTCTTATTTGTGCCGCAAATCCACATTCAACTCATTTTCGACAGAACATTACGAAATACAATTCGTGTTTTCAGATGACATCGTTTGGCAGCACGGCTCCTACCGAACAGTCTAGGTTTATGCCGACATTTAAAATACCGGGGCAAATCCCAAAAAACAATTTATTGGGGAACTTCAGGAACCGTCAACATCAACAAAAAGAGTCAGGTTACACAGAGAAAGTGAGACAGAAGCAGATCGAGAGAGAAGGCTCGCTGATCAACATATACGACAATCACAATTGAGGGCCTCACAAACACCCGAACAATGTGCTGAGCAGAATCGGATTCGACGGATGCAGTCTTCACAGGCTACCATGTCACACAGGCATCAGTTGCCTGATGCGAGCCACAAATTCCCTCAGAGTATGCATTTTATTTTTTTTCCCTTCCGCTCAGTGAGCGAAGCCACTGGGTAATCTGCTGGTAATAAAATAAAAAAATGAGTAAAAATAAGTAACATCTTTACAAAATAAAGATGCACAAATAACACAAAGTTCCAAATCTCAGTTTCTCACAACAAAGCTTTTGAAGCCGATACCTACAGTAGGTAACATGAACAGTGCAAACTACTTACAGTGACGACATACAGTACTGTACACTGACAGTATAATACTTCACATGCACTTTGTGGTGTAGCGGGTCTGCGGATTAAAATAAATAAATAAATACAATAAATAAAAGGCCAGTTTCAGATCCATAAAGCCATGTCACTCTCCGTGGGCGCAATTGCACGACCGTGGGGAGTTAATGAGGTAGTTGGAGTGATGTGCAGGTGCGATCGGTCTCAGTTGCTTCATTGGCTTCCTGCGGAGTGTGATTAAGGCCCACAGAGATGAGAGTGTATATATATCAGCACAAAAAGAGTAGGGGGAATCAAAGAAAACGAGAAACTACACGAGGTTAAAAGACATGAAAGGCAGGCTAGGGAACGACGATCTGGTTCTTGCAGTGAAGCTGTGACCGTTTAGCAGTGAACAGGAGCCCCGCACGACTAAAAAGTCTCTCAAAGGCTGCAAGACGTCGCAGGAAGTTTGTGTGTGGTCATGTGACTGCATGGCTACATCTGATTGGTGAAACAGTCATGTAGCAGATCCACTGGCAACTTCTCTCCTGGAAAAATATAGTTTAATGTATAAATGGAAAAAAGTAACGAGTCGAGTGTTGCCCAAAGTAGCGGAGTAAGAGTAGCGTTTCTTCTTCACAAATGTACTCAAGTAAAAAGTAGGGTGCAGTAAAACTACTCTTAGAAGTACAAGTTTTTAAAAAAGTTACTCAAGTAAATGTAACTCGTTACTACCCACCTCTGAAATTTACCAATAAGTTCTTTATGTTCTTATTTACAATTTCCATACTGTCCCAACGCTTTTGGAATTGAGGTCTTCAAATTATCCTTTTGTGTTACTAAAAGATTAACGCAGCGTCCTGCCCCAGGCACAATACTTTTTTAGTAGAAGTAGGCTTTGCCTTTGTTTAGTATTGATTTTGTACACTTTAAGACAGTAGTGTGGAAGAATACATTCTGCAGTGGACTTTTATTTGTGAGGGTCACGCTGTTTGTGTTATTTTAAAGGCGCTTTGGACTGTTTTTTCTTTGGTTGGAGTTTGCTTTAGGCCCATTCATAGGATTAGCAATCATGTAATGGAGTTTTATTATTAAAACCAGTCTTAAGATACACAGAGCACCTTTTTTTAATGGTTTATTATTTATTGAAGCTAACTAAACAGCATTATGAGATGCTTTGAGGTGGAGTGCAGGAGCCAAGGTGATGCATGTCTCCTACATTCTGAGTTATTAGTTCAGTCAATGCCCTTGATTGTTAACACCCTTGTCTCCAACTCAGTGCCATTGCCAGCTTCCCCTTAACGCTTGCCATCTGTCTTGTCACCCGTACTGGGACATGGTAAATTCTCTGTCTTGACCTTTTTGCCTTAGATTGGGAGTGCTGGATCACCTCCAAAGCTTCTACCCAGAGGCCCTTGGAGAAAGTTGCTACTGATGGGGGGCCATGAGAAGTGTGGACACCAGCTGAAGGGTCATTCATCATGTTAAGCACCTTTGCCCAGCAAGACAGGGCATTGCATTTGGTGGTGCTGGAGAGTTGATGCAACCACAACCCTGATCCTCAACAGGTCATCTGGCAGCAGTACAGGATTGGTAGCTGAAGGTCAACTAGATACAATACAAGTCCATCAGTAGACACGATTGTTTTGTTTCCTAAAATATCTGGACAGGTGGTCATGAGAGAATTCAATTAAGAGGACTCATGACAGCTTGAGGAGCAAATGTGAGGACCCTACTGCGTTCACCACAGCAGTCATAGTTTTGATGTTCACATAAATGGTTCTTATCTTGGGCATACGTCACTAAATCAGAAACGTTTGCACTGTCTGAACCTCTTACTCATTTCCAGTCAAATGTACACTTTTTTTGATGGGTCCTTCATTCTTTTTCCTGTACTTGCCAAGTGCCGCTCAAGGTTCAAGGTGTCTTTATTTAGTCCTGGTTACACAAGAAAACATGGAATTTACCTTCTCAATTATATCTAATAGCAAGACAGAAGGAAATGAAACAAAACAAATAGAGACAAGACAGGTAAAGTAAGGTAAGACAGTTTGATAATGCGTATTTATGCACAAATTGTTACAGGATACATATCAAACCTTTCTCTGATATTCCTTATTAAAAACTTGGATGGCACTAGGAAGAAAGGAATTTCTGGAGTGATTTGTGTGGGTTTTCAAATCGACTCTCCTCCCCGATTTACTGAATTTAAGTTCTACATGTAATGGATATCTGTCATCAGTTGAGATGATTTCTAGTTTCTTTAGCTTTGTCCTCACTCGCACACACTCACCAGATCATCTGCAGTACGTCAGCCCCAATAACTTCAGCTGCATGCGTAGTAATCTGCTGGAGATTTTTTAAAATTTTGGTTTGTTAGACCACTAAACCAGGCAATTAAACTGAAAGTGATAACAGAATGAATCAGACTGTGATAAAACGACATGAGGTCCTTGTCTACTTTAAATAGTTTGAGTTTACGAAGGAGAAATAAATAAGGGCTGATTGCATTTAGAGAATATTTTTTTTTTGTATTTACATTCCAGTTAAGATTGTAATCTAAGTTAGTTCCTAAGTATTTATATTCAGTCACTATTTCTACTGCTGCTGCATCACAGTAAGGAGACCTGGGTTTGCTTCCCGGGTCCTCCCACCATGGAGTTTGCATGTTCTCCCCGTATCTGCGTGGGTTTCCTCCCACAGTCCAAAGACATGCAGGTTAGGTGTATTGGCGATTCTAAATTGTCCCGTGTGTGTGTTTGGTGTGTGGGTGTGCCCTGTGGTGGACTGGCGCCCTGCCTGGGGTTTGTTCCTGCCTTGCGCCCTGTGCTGGCTGGGATTGGCTCCAGCAGACCCCCGTGACCCTGTGTTAGGATATAGCGGGTTGGATGATGACTGACTGACTGTTTCTCCCCCAGAACAACAATGGGTGAACATACAGATCCCTGTCTCTTGAAATCAAATATAATTTCTTTGGTCTTTTTTTACGTTCAGAGTGAGAGAGTTTTTATTATACAGTTTACCATACAGTCCCCTTGATTTAGACACCGTTTATACACACATGTACAAGTTGGGTGTTGAAACCCGAAAAATCAATCATAAAATCAGACCCCGACTTGTACGCCTGTTCAAAAATGCCCTCCTCAAATCTCACATCATTTTCTCAGATGCATCAAACTTTGTTGCAGCAGCACAGTTACCAATTTCTTTTGCCACTTCAACGACATTTAATTTAAAACCAGCTTTGTATTTTCTTCTGATTGAACGCTCCATCGTAGGTAAGGGATGCTCTTACGATAAAGGTGTATGAGGATGCAAGATGCAAAAAACACAAATCAGTGCAAATGTTGCTTCAGAATAGTTTGGGTATTACTGTGTGGGCACGTAGGCACAATAGAGAACGAGAGGTTTGGAGCACACGCTGATACAGCGCATTGCCGCACCCGCGTAGAAAGGTGGGCGTTAGCATATCATAATCTCTTGGACCAATAGCGGGAGTTTTCTGCATTCGACTTATACAACCGACATTATAAAATACCAGAAATTATACGGTAAAATCAAGTCCCAACTTCTCTGCGAGTATATACGGTAGTGGCTTTCATCCTTCCCAGATAGACTAATTCCTTCCATTAATTTTCCTGTGATTCATGGTAAGCTTACTTGGCCCATAGTTGCTTGCCTGGTCACCCTTCTTATATAATCTTGTTCTATAATACGTTACCGTGGCTGTCCGTTTGTCTGTCCAGGATTTTAAATTCCCTGTAGCTCGCAAACCGTTTGACCAATTGACCTGAACTTTGGTACACATATACTACGTGATCTCTACTGTCCGATTCCAGAGTGATGATTTTTATTACTTTTATTTTTATTTAATTTTATTGTCAAATCAACTCTTGGCAGTGCACAGCTGCTTTCATCCCTACCACCTTCGCTGTCACTTCCCCTACATCTTCATATCATTCATGATGCAGATTGAACAAAAATTAAGAAAAACGTACAAAGTAATTGCAACACAAACACTTACTTAATCAGTTTTAATGCGAAAAGATGCTGATGTAAGAAGAGAAGAAGCGGGCCGCTAGGGAGGAGAAAAGAAGAGCTGCTCAGGAAGCAGCAAGCGCATCAACCTCAGAGCAAACGAGTGATAAACGTACAGAGAAAGAGTCTGAAAACTCTAGGAGCAGTGGAACGGGTTTAAAAATGTTTTACATGTAATGCAGGACAGATACGTACCTAAATTTGGAATTAATAGGAAACTAAAAAAAACTCCATGGTGGATTAATAAAGATTTAAAAAACAACAACTTTTATTTCAATAGCACATTTTAATACACATAATGTAGCTCAAAGTGCTTTACATGATGATGAAAGAGAAATAAAAGACAACACTAATTAACATAGAATAAGAGTAAGGTCCGATGGCCAGGGAGGACAGAAAAAACAAAAAAAAAAACTCCAGACGGCTGGAGAAAAAATAAAATCTGTAGGGGATCCAAGGCCACGAGACTGCCCAGCTCCCTCTAGGCATTCTACCTAACATAAATGACCTCAGTCAGTCCTCATGGTATTCAGGGTTCTCATCTTGATGATAACGGTCATGTGAACTTCTGGACTTTAAACCATCAATGTAGGGACATCACGGTGCTTTGATTACGCGGTGGTAAGGCACAGGTCGCACCGGTCACCGGGAAAAGAACAGAAGAGAGAGTAGGGGTTAGTACGGATTTTGGAGCCACCATGAATAGTAATGATAATGAATTGAATATACAGAGCATCAGGATTAAACTAAAATGAAGCTCTGAGAAAGCCATGTTAAAGTAATGTGTTTTTAACAGTTTTTTTAAGATAAAAAGAAATAAAGAAGACTAATGACTGCAAAGTCAATCGTAGAGCGTATGAGAAAATGAGGGCAACCATTAAGAAGGATATCAGGGTGGCTAAAAGACAGTTGGTGAGGAATAGAGCAGATAAGGCGAAAGACGACCCTAAGAGATTCTTTGAGTATTTTAGTAGTAAAAGATCAGTCAAGGTGTAGGGTAAGTGCATCAGAAATAGTAAAGGGGAATTCAAAGATACAGACAGTGAAATAGCGGATGCCCTAAACTTACATTTTTCTGAGGTGTTTACAAGTGAGCAAGTGGATAACCGCCGAGTGGTAACAGGGACTACTAAGGAGGTACTGAGGGATTTGGAAATTGTAGAGGGAGAAGTGCTGCTCAGATTAAATAAGATGAAATCAAACAAATCACCAGGCCCAGATAATATTTATTCTCATGTTCTTAAGGAGGCTGGTGAGTAAAAATGTAAACCTTGACACATATTTTTAGGTAGTTACTGCACACTGGAGAGATTCAGAAGGACTGGAAAATGGCAAATATCATCCTATTATATAAAGAGGGTGACGTGGGGATCCAAACCAACTACAGACCAGTAAGCTTAACTCGCATCTCAGGAAATTTAACGGAAGATTGAGCAACACATGGCAAGGACAGGAGTTATTAGGAACAGTCAGCGTGGGGTCAGAAGAGGAAGGTCGTGTTTTACTAACAGGCTGGAATTCTATGAGGAGGCAACAAAAGGATACGACCAGAGAGGAGCAGATGAGATTATTTATCTGGACGTTCAGAAAGCATTTGATAAGGTGCCACATGAGAGGTTGGGCATCAAATTAGAAGAAGTGGCAGTTCAGGGTGATGTTTTTTGATGGATGCAGAACTGGCTCAGACACAGGAAGCAGAGGGTGATGGTGTGAGTAACCTCATCAGAATTGGCCGATGTTAAGAGTGGTGACCAGCAGGGGACATTGCTGGGGCTGCTGCTATTTTTAATAAATATAAATGATTTAGATAGGAATATAAAGAACAAACTGGTCAAGTCTGCTGATGATACCAAGACAGGTGGATTAGCAGATAATTTGGAATCCGTTATATAAAAAAAAATATTAGGTTTGAATACACAATGGGCGGTCGGAAAATCGAGAGTACACCTTATGAGAAGGATTTAGGACTCATAGTGGACTCTTAAGCTACCGACTTCCCATCAGTGTTCAGAAGCCATTAAGAAGGCTAACAGAATGTCAGGTTATATAGCACGATCTGTGGAGTACAAGTTCAAGGAGGTTATGCTCAACCTTTATAATGCACTGGTGAGGCCTCGTCTGGAGTCCTGTGTGCAGTTTTGGTCTCCAGGCTACAAAAAGGACATAACAGCTCTAGAAAAGGTCCAGAGATGAGCGACTAGGCTGATTCCAGGTCTACAGGGGATGAGTTATGAGGAAAAGATTAAAAGAGCAGAGCCTTAAGGAGATGAAGAGGAGACCTGACTGAAGTGTTTAAAATGATGACGTGAATTAGTCCAGTGGATCGAGACGGTGACTTTAAAATGAATTCATCAAGAACACAGGGGCACAGTTGGAAACTTGTGAAGGGTACATTTTGCACAAACGTTAGGCAGTTTTTCTTTACACAGAGAATGATAGACACTTGGAATAAGCGACCATAGTAGTGCGGTAGACAGTAAGACTTTAGGGACTTTCAAAACTCGACTTGATGTTTTTTTGGAAGAAATAAGTGGTTAGGACTGGCGAGCTTTGTTGTGCTGAATGGCCTGTTCTCGTCTAGAGTGTTCTAATGTTTTAACTAGGAATGCTCAAGTAAAGTGTATTCACAGCACGTTATCGTGCAGTACGCCGTTACTGGTGGCATAATATTTGCTATTTTCCAGCTCTTTGGAATTCCCCAGTGTGCAGTGACTTCCTATAAATACGTTTCAAGGTTTTTTATCTGTACTCGCTAATTGCCTTGTGAACTCATGGGCAGATGTTATCTGGTCCTGGAGGTTTGTTTGATTCCAGCCTATTTAATCTGAGCAGCACTTCTCTCTCTAAAATTTCTAAATCACTCTGCACCTCCTTAGTTTTACCGCTGGGAGGTTATCCACTTCCACAAATGTGAGTGTGAAGCATCTGCTATTTCGCTGTATTTTTTATTCCTCCTTTATTATTCCTGATACCCTTCTCCTCCTCCTTGACTGTTGTTTTAGTATTACTAGGTAGCTTTCCCCCTGCTTGCTTCGCTCGCCAACCCCTTTCCCTTCCCAGCAGGCGCTACGCGCCGTTGTGAAGAGGTGGGCTGAACGCACTCCAAGGAGACACGGTTGCTCCTGCGAAACCCCTCTTAAATGGTGATACAACGGGAAACAAATAACAGTTTTTTTTTACCTCCTGTTTGCTCGATCAGCTGCTAGCATGCTGCTGCTGCCGTGCCGCGTGATCTGCATTTCGTGCGCCGCTTCGAACATTTTAAAGCCTGTACAGCAGCTGTCCTTTTTTCTCACTTCCTTGTTTCTCTTGTCCCCCAGACATCCTCAAACACTCTGCGATCTCTTTTCGATGTTCCGTTATTTCACCCAGTAATATCTTCCGTTTGTTTGCGCTAATGTGATCTTTACTCTCATTTTTCTGAGACTTTTGAATTTTCCTACTTCCATTATCTCTATGCTGATCTGCATCTGGATCACGGGACTTGCTTCCAAAGGTTGAAAGTATGATGTGACTTGTCCATCTTGTGGGACGTGAAAGTGTCTCTCTGCCTCTCTTCCAATGATCACATCTCGTCGCAGGAAGAAAGACTTGTTTCGTCGCAAGATTTTTTTTTATAGTAGAGAGAAAATACTTCATGAATCTCTTTGGGTTGTTTCGCCTTATCTCTTATATTCCTCTCTATCTGCGTTTTAGTGTCCCTAATATCTTTCTTAATGGTTGCCCTCATGTTCTCATGTGCCCTTCGATTCACATTGCAGTTATTTGTCTTCTATGCCTTTTTCGTCTGTTCTTTCTTTTGCTGCTTCTTTTCGTAACTCTTTACTAACGCGTTGCAGAATTGTTTTAATTTACCATTTGTTTCTTTACAGAAATATCAGGAGGTGGCAAACGTGTCCAAAGAAAGAGTCCTACATCTGGAGAAGACTCGGGATCAGATGACATTTGATCTTGCTCACTTTCATCAAACCATGCCCCAGTTACAAAAGGAAAAGGCTGCCCTCCTCTCTGGTTGTGCCTTGTTGGCTGGTGCCTTGTATCCACTTTATACTCAGCTCTGCGTCCTCTCCAGTCAGAAGGACTTACTTCAGCAGCAGGTCTCCACCGGAGAGAAAGCTATAAGCCACATGCAGACTCTCATTCATGCCTTGACCACTGAAGAGGATAAAGAAAAAGAGCAGGGGGAGCATCAGAAGACAAAACTAGCCACTGGACTTATCAAGATTTTTCGGAAGGGGGTCATAGTCATCTTAGCTGCCCACCGTTTTCTGGCCCTGGGGCAGAGCTCCTCCTGTCTGTTTACTTGGGCAGAGAACTTTCAGGAGCTTCCTGAAATGATGGTCTGTGTTGGGGGAAAGAAGCTGGAACCGCAGCTTACAAGTATGTACCAAATATGCTCTTCTTTATTTTGCTGTGTTTTGTTTTTGCTGTGCTTTTCATGTTCTGTTTTCTGGTAATCATCCATCCATCCATTATCCAACCCACTATATCCTAACTACAGGGTCACGGGGCTCTGCTGGAGCCAATCCCAGCCAACACAGGTCACAAGGCAGGAAACAAACCCCCCCAGCCCACCGCATGGCACACACACACCAAGCACACGCTAGGGCCAATTTATAAGGTTTTCAATTTAAAGGTAATCATTAGGAGAACGGAAAACTGCACCAGCTGGTTTGGGTTTGTATATCTGCAGTTAGGGAAATACATATTTGATCCCCTGCTGAATTTGTAAGTTGGCTCACTTACAGTGAAATGAACCGTCTCTAGTTTTTATGGTAGTTTCATTTTAATGGAGAGAGACAGAATATCAACCAAAACTGTAGAAAAAAACACTTTACATTGAAGTTATAAATTGATTACATCTGTGCGATTCAGCCAGCCAGCCAGCCATTTTATTGCATGACAATAACCCATGCTGCACTGCTGTTTTGTCTCGGTAGAGTAATACCTGTATATGACTCTCCATTCCCCTTTTGTATTTTTAATATGTAGCCTTTGTCAGAATGCCTCAGATCTCACAGACTTAACACTGTTTAGAAGGTATTGTAGTATATAACATCTCGTCACTTTCTCTTCTACATTTATAACCTCAGGCAATTAGGTATAGTAAAAGACAAGCAGGAGTTAAGTTACAATTTAAACAAAAGGCAAAGCCCTCACTGACTGACTGACTGACTCATCACTAATTCTCCAAGTTCCCATGTAGGTAGAAAGCTGAAATTTGGCAGGCTCATTCCTTACAGCTTACTTACAAAAGTTAAGCAGGTTTCATTTCGAAATTCTACACGTAACGGTCATAACGGTCGATAACGTTCGACAATGTCCGCCATGTTGAACTTTCTTATTTATGGCCCAAACCTTCACGAAATTTGGTAGGCGGCTTCCCTGCACTAACCGAAACCGATGTACTTACTAATTTCGATGGTATGATGCCACTGTCGGCCGCCATATTGAATTTTCCAAACGTCACTAATTCTCCAACTTCCCGTGTAGATAGAAGGCTGAAATTTGGCAGGCCCATTTCTTACAGCTTACTTACAAAAGTTAAGCAGGTTTATTTCGAAATTCTAGGCGTAACGATCAACATTGTCCGCCATATTGAACTTTCTTATTCATGGCCCCATCTTCACGATATTTGGTAGGCGGCTTCCCTGCGCTAACCGAAACCAATGTACATACTTATTTCGGTGGTATGACGCCACTGTCAGCTGCCATATTGAACTTTCCAACGTCACTAATTCTCCAACTTCCTGTGTAGGTAGAAGGCTGAAATTTGGAAGGCCCATTCCTTACAGCTTACTTACAACAATTAAGCAGGTATCATTTCGAAATTCTACACGTAACGGTCATAACGGTCAACAGCGTCCGCCATGTTCAACTTTCTTATTTACGTCCCCATCTTCATGAAATTTGGTAGGTGGCTTCCCTGAGCTAACCGAAACCGATGTACGTACTTATTTCGGTGGTATGACACCACTGTCAGCCGTCATATTGAGTTTTCCAACATCACTAATTCTCCAACTTCCCCTATAGGTAGAAGGCTGAAATTTGGCAGGCTCATTCCTTACAGCTTACTTACAAAAGTTAAGCAGGTTACATTTCGAAATTCTACACGTAACGGTCATAACGGTCAACAACGTCCGCCATGTTCAACTTTCTTATTTACGTCCCCATCTTCACGAAATTTGGTAGGCCGCTTCCCTGCACTAACCGAAACCAATGTACGTACTTATTTCGGTGGTATGATGCCACTGTCAGCCGCCATATTGAACTTTTCAACAGTCTTTGTTACTTATGGGCCCATCTTCAAGAAATTTGGCACGCGGGTTCCCAACGCTAACTGAATCCTACTTACTTACATATATACATCCATAGCCCGCAGCTCAGTCACCGTGTGAGGTGGCATTGGGTCCCCCATCTCAATGCCTCCCACGTTGTTGACTGCCTGCCTATATAAGGCCGTCCGTCGCTCCAGTCTCTATATTCCCTTCCTTGTTTCGCCACGGGATTCACGTCTCCCTAATGATAACTGCAGCCTTTTTATTTAATCCACGGCTTCTCCGCTGTTTTATTGTTTGTTTATTACGATTATAGTTATTGTGTAGGTATGTTAGACTTACTTTACATTGTTCAGGTACCCATTTCCTTTATCGTTCCAACCGTACCCCCATTAACATGTCTATCGAGGTGATCACCATCGATCAAGAACTGTCACTTACCGAGTGGTTTCCATGCCCGGAGATGGCACCTGCCTTTTCCATTCTCTTTGTTACATATTGCACGGCCATATCAGGCTCACTCTTGATATCCATTGTGTCTTATGTATTGAATGACTGGGACAGGTTCAAGGTGTGGACTGATGACGTACAGGAGATAATTAGACTACACAGGAGCACTAGAAGAGTGAAATGCTTAATCCCTTCACCTATGCTTCTTCATGTGAGTTGATGGCTGACGCTGAATTGTTCGGTTGTCGCTTTCAAGTGTACCGAAATGGCCAAATATTTTACACCTTTCGACAACCGCCAATGCCTCTTAAATATCTTAGATTGACAGGTGACAATTTCAGTAGTGGACACTTTGATGTTTATGAATGTTTAAACTCTCAAAAGCTGGATGTGATTTAATCGATGAAACTGGTTGTATGCTTACAACGCTTGACAGATGCCGAATGTCACTTCAAGCACAAGTCCTGCAAATACTGTCGTAATTGAAACAAACCATGAAACTCAAACCGATTATGACAGCAGCAATCCAAGCTGTGAGATTTGAAACAAGATTACTGTTCACATGGCCGACTGTACGTTACATCCTCAAGAGTAAGCTCAGCGCACAGCTTGGTCATATTACAACCGGAGGGCCGAACTGACAATGTTGTATACAAAGAGATCCTTAACAAATAATTATTGGTATATTTTCGCTCAGTTTAAAAAGGTTTAATTTTCTTCTTAATAAAATTTTAAGGCAGTACTTCGCCGCTGCGCAGCGCAGTATATATATATGACAGCATCACTCACAACAGTGACAAAACAATTACATTGACAATCATGTTACATTATTTTCAAAATGTTTACTTTTCTTTTTCATTACTTCTCCGCTGCGAAGCGCGGGTATTTTGCTAGTTGATAATATTCATAAAAAATCACAATATGCAAAGTACATTTGAATATTGGCCACCATACAACCTGATAAATGCTGATGTGTAGTTCCAGGTGGCACACAGATTTGTTAGTTACTTAAAATGTTTCTAGTTAAGTCCTCATTTGTGGTCAGCTTTCTTCAGAACAGGCCGCATGCCTGTCTCAATATGGCTGCCGAGCTGTGCTCTTCAATGTGTTGTCTTTTTCAGTTCATTGTGTTTAAGATGCTCTTTCATCAGCTCAGTCATCAGAGCCAATAGGGCATCATGGTATCTAAAGGCTTTTGATACAAGCCAATTCCAAACAGCCATACTTCAGACCAATGGGGGGACAGAATACCTTAACACCTGCCACCCCCCTTCTTTTAAGGTGAAGCTTGCCAGCTTGGTAGATTGGCTTTCCTGTGGGGGTTGATTGAGAGAGTCCTGCAGAGGAACATTTACCAAACTTGTTTGAGGCACTTTCCTCAACTCTGTCGTAAAATTACAAAGGATTGGTTCTTAAAAGGGGTGAAGGGGTTCTTAACCATCAAACCATTGCTGTTCTTATCAATAATAGATATTAGTGTTACAAATTACCAATAAAGACATACAAGAGTCCTGATCTGAGAATTTCTGGAAGATAATTGGCAAAAGAGTAATGGCAAGGGAACCCACTACAGTTACTGAACTGTGGAAAATGAAGCTCAAAAGAATGAAATGTTTTATGTTGAGTGACTTTTTTTTGCCTTTATTTTTTAAAACATTCCAGTAATAGTAAATATACCTGTAGCTTCTGGGACTGTAAACTTTGAGCAGCGACATTCACCAGTTTTAAAAGATAAATATCCATCCATTATCCAACCCGCTATTTCGTAACTACAGGGTCACGGGGGTCTGCTGGAGGAATCCCAGCCAACACAGGGCGCAAGGCAGCAAACAAACCCTGGGCAGGGCGCCAACCCACCGCAGGACGGGCACACACATACGCGCACACTAGGGACAATTTAGAATCGCCAACGCACCTAACCTGCATGTCTTTGGACTGTGGGAGGAAACCCACACAGACACGGGGAGAACATGCAAACTCCACACAGGGAGGACCCAGGAAGCGAACCCGGGTCTCCTTACTGCGAGGCAGCAGTGCTACCACTGCACCACCGTGCCGCCTGTGCTATACCATTTGTATGAAAATGTGCTATAGAAATAAATGTTGTGGTTGAAAGACTAAGTATGCCCCATGATTTAATAGCTTGTGGAAGCACCTTTAGCAGCCATAACTGGATGTAATCATTTCCTGTTTGACTTTATCAGTTTCTCATATTGTGGAGGAGGAATTGTGGCCCACTCTTCTTTACAACGTTGTTTCAGTTTATTGGGGTTTGCGGCGTTCGTTTCTGCACAGCCTGCCACAGTTGAGGTCTGGACTTTGACTGGGCCATTGCACCCCTTTGATTCTTTTCTTCTTCAGCCATTTTCTTGTAGATCTGCTTGGGCGCTTGGGATCATCGTCCTGTTATATGACCAAATTTCTGCTGAGCTTTAGCTGTTAGACAGATGGCCTACCTTTTGACTCTACATGTACAGGTAGTCCCCAGGTTACGGACATCCGACCTACGACTTACGAACGGGGCTGCAGCTGCGACGCATACGCCTCAGTAACTGCTGCTCCATCATCTTCGGCCTGGGGTCGCTGCAAGCGGTGGCTGGATGGAGGCTGGAGGGGGCCTGCTCGTGCAGTGTAGTATCCCTGGGGCGGCTCCCCGCGGCAAGCGATTTCATTGCCCACCCACCACACACGGCTTACCCGTTCGTTCTCGGTGGACGGCTGGTGATGCTGCATGCGGTGACCCAGTTGTGGTTGCACGGAGGCCATTGAGGGTGAACGGGGCGCAGTGGGTAGCATTGTAGTGTGCCTCGGATAGCTGCCTATTGAATGGAGGTGGTGGTGGGCGATTCACTAAACGCCTTTGGCCGCACCGTCTTTGTTCTCGCTGGACGGACGCTGCAGGCAGCATACTGTAGTGGAGGTGACTGTGTGGTGGGCTGGTGATGAACTGCCCCTCACCGCCCCAAGTCATTCTCAATAGCAAACTGCTTGAACTGTTACACACATAGCAGGAAGTTGTCTCTTGTCAGCACATCAGACGTGTTGACGACGGGTGCCTTCCTGCTGTGATAGCGTGTCCAGTGCTGTGCAGAAGAGCTCATCCTCACAGGTGGCGCAGTGGAAGTGCTGCTGCTTTTCAGTAAGGAGATTATGGAAGATTGTGGGTTTGTTTCCCGGTTCCTCCCTGTGTGGATTGCGCTTTGAGTGCTGAGAAAAGCGCTATATAAATGTAATGAATTATTATTATTATTATCTTATCCTTTTGTCTTCACCCTTCAAGAATGTCTCTGAAACAAAAATCTGATGCAAGTGCTGGTGATACAGTAAAGAAGAGAAAATCCATCACCATGGAAAATAAAATAAAAATAATGTAAAGGTCAGAGAGAAGTGAAACTCCATCATTCATTGGCAGAGCACTTGGTCACCGTCAGCCAACAATAGCATTTACTAAATTTATGTACCTGTTCCGACTTACATACAAATTCAACTTAAGTACAAACCTACTGTCCCTATCTCGTATGTAGCCCGGGGACTGCCTGTACTTGGGTTTACAGAGGAGTATGTGGTCCATTCGATTATTGCAAGGTGCCCAAGTCCTGAGTTTGCTGGGATATCCACTTCTGGGATGTTTGGCAACTGTCTTGTTCGTTTTCCACTTGTGAATAATCTGTTCACGCTGTTGAATGACAGACTTCAATTTACAAATGGCCTTATAGCCGTTCCTAGGTGGATGACATGAAACAGTTGCTTCTCGAAGATCATTGCTGATGGCCTTGGCATTGTGTTCACACACACACACACACATCTAAATGCTCCAGACCAGCAACCTGCCAAAACTTCTGCTTGTATTGAGGTGGTCCCACTTGCTGGTGATCAGTTAATCAAGTGCATTTGATTAGCAGCAGACGGCTGTTACTTACCCTCTTGATTCCTATAGAAGCAGTAAGGGGGTACTTGAGTTTTTCACACACTGCTTCTGCATGTTTGGCTTAGTTTTATATAATAATAGTGTGATATGTCATGTTTTGTTACTCACCTGAGGTTGCATTTAACTAATTTTAAGGACCAGATGATTTTTTTTTAATCATGTCCCGATATGTAAATCCTTGGATTTGAAAAAGGGCGTATTTTCTTTTTTACATGACTGTAGATAAGACATTTTTTTGTTTCTGTAATGGTTTTCAACCAGTGCTGCTCTTTCAGTTTGAACTATGCATCTCTTTAGAATCCTTACCGACGTGCACCATAAGCCCACCTTAATGGTGTAGCTTTACTAATGTGACTCTTACTACGCTTTAAAAATGTTTAATCTGAGGTGTGGATAATGTGCAGAGCAGTGAAAAAAACATTCAATCCTGTCAGTCAGTGAAGACTTTTTTTTTATTCTAACCAAGTGTTTGTTTGTTTTTCATCTCTTCCCCCCCTCCCGATCCATCCTTGATCCAGGGCAGAACAAAGAACACAGACATACCATCCAGGCCTTAAGGTGGTTGACAAGTTCTGATCTCCATGCTGCTGTGGTCAGCGCTACAGCAGAGCTGCATGAAGCCATTTCAAACGCAGGCAAGCTTATTTTTCTTTTGGCTCGTTTTTTCTTTTTAAAAAAAAAAAAACAATAAAATGAAATGAAATGGCGGGAGGGGGTGCAGGATGACAGCATAAATTTAAAACACATCGAGAGCAGTTTGAATAATAATTTGAACCAAGGGTCTTTCTGATTTGTGGAAGTTTACAAGATTTGCTAGAAGTTGGCAAATTGACTGCTGGGCCGTTTATTACCAAGACATTGCAGAATTGGCCTATGCTTATCTTTATATCTATATTACTTTGTATATATATATGTGTGTGTGTGTATATATATATATATATATATTATACATACAGCAGACCCCCCTCGAAGTCACGTTTCAGGGTTCACGGATTTTTAATTACATTTTTATTAATTGTTAGCAGAAAGCGCAAAAAATCCTCCGCAATTTTTTATGTCTTTTTTTGTGGCAATACTGTGTCGTAGAGAGAACAGGAACCAACCGCTGAGGGTAACGCGGTTTGGGATGGTGAAAGTAGCCAATCCGAGAGCGTTATTCATTTCTCCTTGCTGCTGATTGACTGCTGCCCTGTGACGCGACTCCAGCTGAGTGTCCTCGTGTTTTCCATTTTGTTATTGTATTCATTTTGCTGTTCTTAAGATGTTACCGAATCACCTTGCACCTTCTAAGGCTTCTTGCACTGAGCCTAAGCGCCAGATACTCCAGGAGACGGTTGAATTACGGGATCTGCTCCGGGAAGTAAAAAGTTATGCTGTAGTAGCGTGCCACTATGGCATTAATGAAAGCACCGCACACTACATAAAGAAGAACAAAGCAGCAATCTGGAGTACCGTATCTGTAAGTTTCTGTGATAGTGCCAAAAAGGTAACGACCGTAAGGAATAAAAATATCATCAGGATGGAATCTGCCTTGGCATTGTGGATCACAGATTGCAGGAAGAAGAACATCCCCTTGGACGGTAACATCATCCGTGAGAAAGCACAGAAATTGTACCAGCAGTTCGCTACAGGAGACATTGTAGCAACTTCCCATCACAATGTTCCTGAAAACTATAAAGAAAAGCCAGCATGAAACCCCACCAGAAGAAGACCCGTCCAAAGATACGACTCCTCCTGAAGAGCCTGAAGATAAGGGGCACCCGAGGAGTTTTAAATCCTCTGCATTGTACTGCACATCTACTTCATCATCATCATCATCATCAATGTCATTCATCATTGGTGAGTACCCGTACATTTTACTGTATTTTAATTCAATGAAATTATTATGTATTTACTCTACTTATAACAAAGAAAATGACAGCGCATACCAAAGAAAACGCGCTTGCATGAATTACAATACGTATAGCGGTACATCGGTATTTTACATTCTAGCACCGCCGGAGACATAGCAGTACAGTACTGTACAGTATACGGGTTTACCTTTACATTCTGTTTTTAGGTAATTTTTTAGGTAATGTATTAAGGTGAGTTTGCAATCAAATTAAAGTGTTTTGGGGTCATGCTGTATTTAGGGTTTAAACTATAAAAATAGGCATTTAAAAGGCATTTTTTAACCACACTCAAAAGTCGCGGTTTTTCACAATTCGCGGGTGCTCTTGGAACGTAACCCCCGCGAATTCTGGGTGTGTACTATATACATACATACTAGGGGGGCAAGCCCCACTTGCGGCCAGAATATTTGTAAAATCTGTAAATGTTCAAAAAGAAAATAATTATTTATTGGAGTCCAAATCATGAAATTCTATAAATATGTAAAAGAAAAATTAATTATTACTTAACAGAGTAAAAATCATGAAATGAGAATAAAATATTTCCTCTCTTACCGATTGGAGTATTCCCGTTAAACTGATGTCCACTATGCTCGATGAGTATTAATAAGAGACTAAATAAATGACCCAGTCGTCATAACTGACAAAAACCACGACTTTCTTGATAATTTCTTTTATAATTTAAAACGGAATAAGAATCTGAAAATAAAATCACATTAAAGTTCGATAAATTCTGAAATGAATGATACCAAAGATACAGTTAGGTCCATAAATATTTGGACAGGGACAACTTTTTTCTCATTTTGGTTCTGTACATCACCACAATGAATTTTAAATGAAACAACTCAGATGCAGTTGAAGTGCAGACTTTCAGCTTTAATTCAGTGGGTTGAACAAAACGATTGCATAAAAATGTGAGGCAACTAAAGTATTTTTTAACACAATCCCTTCATTTCAGGGACTCAAAAGTAATTGGACAAATTAAATAACTGGAAATAAAATGTTCATTTCTAATACTTGGTTGAAAACCCTTTGCTGGCAATGCCAGCCTGAAGTCTTGAACTCGTGGACATCACCAGATGCTGGGTTTCCTCCTTTTTAATGCTCTGCCAGGCCTTTACTTTCAGTTGCTGTTTGTTTGTGGGCCTTTCTGTCTGAAGTTGAGTCTTCGACAAGTGAAATGCCTGCTCAGTTGGGTTAAGATCAGGTGACTGACTTGGCCATTCAAGAATTTTCCACTTCTTTGCTTTAATAAACTCCTGGGTTGCTTTGGCTGTATGTTTTGGGTCATTGTCCATCTGTATCATGAAACGCCCCCAATCAATTTGACGTCATTTAGCTGGATTTGAGCAGACAGTATGTCTCTGAACACCTCAGAATTCATTCGGCTGCTTCTGTCCTGTGTCACATCATCAATAAACACTAGTGTCCCAGTGCCACTGGCAGCCATGCACGCCCAAGCCATCACACTGCCTGACTCCACCGTCTTTTACAGATGATGTGCTATGCTTTGGATAATGAGCTGTTCCACGCCTTCTCCATACTTTTTTCTTGCCATCATTCTGGTAGAGGTTGATCTTGGTTTCATCTGTCCAAAGAATGTTTTTCCAGAACTGTGCTGGCTTTTTTAGATGTTCTTTAGCAAAGTCCAATCTAGCCTTTCTATTCTTGAGGCTTATGAGTGGCTTGCACCTTGCAGTGCACCCTCTGGATTTACTTTCATGCAGTCTTCACTTTATGGTAGACTTGGATATCGATACACCTACCAAGTCCTGGAGAGTGTTGGTCACTGGGCTGTTGTGAAGGGGTTTCTCTTCACCATGGAAATGATTCTGCGATCATCCACCACTGTTGTCTTCCGTGGAAGTCCAGGTCGTTTTGCGCTGCTGAGTTCACCAATGCTTGCTTTCTTTCTCACGATGTAACAAACTGTAGATTTTGACACTCATAATATTGTAGCAATTTCTCGGATGGGTTTTTTCTGTTTCCGCAGCTTAAGGACGGCTTCTTTCACCTGCATGGAGAGCTCCTTTGAACGCATGTTGTCTGTTCACAGCAAAATCTTCCACATGCAAACACCACACCTCAAATCAACTCCAGGCCTTTTATCTGCTTAATTGATAAGACAGAACGACGGACTTGAACACACCTGTCCATGAAATAGCCTTTGAGTCAATTGTCCAATTACTTTTGAGCCCCAAAATGAAGGGATTGTGTTCAAAAAATACTTTAGTTGCCTCACATTTTTATGCAATCGTTTTGTTCAACCCACTAAATTAAAGCTGAAAGTCTGCACTTCATCTGCATCTGAGTTGTTTCATTTCAAATTCATTGTGGTGATGAACAGAACAAAATGAGAAAAAAGTGGTCTCTGTCCAAATATTTATGGACTAACTGTATATACTGTATATGTATGTGTATATATAGGTATGTATGCATGTATATGTATGTATATATTTATATGTATGTGTGTATGTATGTATATATTTATATGTATGTGTGTATGTATGTATATATATATATATATATATATATATATATATATATATATATAATATGTATTTATGTGTTACTCTTAAAGTCTTTTTAATTATTTGAGTGTTCTTTTTAAGCCTGCATATGCTGTTTTCAAGTCCAAGTGTCTGTTGATGGCTTTTTCGTTTGAAGGCCACGATTCAGGCAGCTCTCTGGCACTCTTAGTGTTAGCTGGCCTGAATTATACTTGCACCGTGTCCCATTTAAATGTGTATCTAGTTGAACTGGTATGTGCGTACATCAGATGCATTGCGATGTTCCTGTACACGTGCTGTGAGCGTTTTAGATGTTTGTCCCATGTATTCCGCTGGACATGCACTGCATGGAATGCTCTAAACTGTATTTCTTGTCTCTGCTGCCGAATTCCTGATTTTGGCATTGAAAAAAGCAGGAAATTTGAGAATATGATAAATGGACCCACATCAGGGAACAGCTAATAGGTTACAACCTACAGATGTTGTGCAGCAATTAAAGTAAATGAAGCCTTGCAAGCTGAAGCAAACAGTTTGCACAGGTGTCCCAGCTTCTGTTGATTACTTAAAAGCCCTCCGTCTGTCTTAAAGCAGAGTAGGAACAGACTGTGTTAATACAGTACTCAGATCAGGTCAGGTCAGGTTGGGGAGCGTGCGCTGGCACAGTGCGTTGCTGCACACTCCACATGACGAAACTGCTGGGATCCCAGTTGGCAACCGCTACCCCCACTACCCCAGGCATATATGCGGTCCAATCCCACCCTCCGGAAATGACCTTGAATCTGCCACAGCCAGGTGTTACGTGTGCCCAGTCCAGCCAGTCGGGTCCTCAACAATTAGGGTCCTGCAAGCCGGATCACCCTCGGGGAAACACACCATAGTGCCATAACCGATGGTCCCCTCACAATGCAGGTAATGCGCCTCATTTGGCTTACAAAGTCAAACCAGCGGTACCCAAGGATTCTCTGAAGAGACACAGTACTGAAGGAATCCAGTCTTCATCTCAGGTCACTGAACAGCATCCATGTTTCACAAACAGGGAGCACCAGGACTCTAAAGACATGGGACTTCATCCTTTTATAAAGATATCGGGAGCGCCGCACACCCCTTTCCAGCCACCTCATGAACCCTTCATGCTCTCCTAATCTGTGTACTGACTTCATAGGAAGAGTCACCAGAAACATGAATGTCACTGCTGACGTAAGTAAACCTCTGGACAAGGCTGGAGAATATTCCAGTGATAATGGCTGGAAAACAGCAATTAAAAAATGAAATGAGACCCTAGGAAGTGTAGACCTTTTATTTAGAGAAGGGGTCTCCAACTCCAGTCCTGGAGAGCTACTATGGCTGCAGGTTTTCATTCTAACTCTCTTTTTAATCAGTGACCAGATTTTGCTAATCAACTCTTTGCCTTTATTTTAATTGACGCACAACTTAAGACTCGGGCCCCTTAATTATTTCTTTTTTTCCTTAATTAGCAACAATATTAAGACACATAAGCAACCACCAGCGTCCATCACACAATAACTGAAAATAAAGAATGGTGAAGGCCTCAGTGATGTTGATCTGCTCAGGTCCACAAAACTTTTTGACAGCCAGCGCTCTTAAAAAAGAAAATCAACAGTTTTGGAGATGTCTGCCATGGCATTAAATAACGGGTTGAATTAGCAACGAGGATTGGCTTCAAATTAAGAAACTGAATGAAGTGAAGTTGGTTGGAGTTTGAGGCCCCAACTTAGTTGGTCATCTGTTGGCTCACTTCACATCAAATTTATGTTTAGGTGTCGTTTAAGGAAAAAAGAATTTAGCGGTCAGAGTCTCAAGAAAAGTCAATTAAAATAAAGGGAATTAGTTAATTAGTAGTGATGAGTGAGTACCAAAGTGTTTGGGTGTTCGTTCCGAACACATCGCGATGTTCGTGTGCTCTACCGAGCACCTGAGTATAATGTAAGTCAATGGGAGACGACCAGGAAGAGGGGAGGGTGCCTGATCCTTTGGCAAAGGTCAGAAAGTGACAGAAACACCACCCAAATGGACCGGGAACAGCATGAGGACGATGTCTGGATGCATCTTGGACTCCCAAGTCGCTGCTGGGAACCAGTTTGTCCGAGTTGTACTCCACTTTTACAGACTGACAAAAACACGGCCAAAACCCCCCAAAAAAATCAATTTTACAGGAAAAATTACGCTCTAAAACATTATATGACGGTGCCTGCTTATATAGCACCCGATGACGTGTTCCAGCCAGCCAGTCACTGCAATGCCAGCACCTGACATGGCTACTGGCATTACAGTGAGGGCAGTACTTACCTGCCTCTTGATTGGCTGTCTTCAGCCCGCGAAACGTGCGGGGCGGAGACTCGAGCATGGCGCACGAGCACATGTGGTATTCGTTTGAGTAGCGCCATGCTCCGAGCATAGCGATGCTCAAGCCGAACACATGTTCGGCCGAGCATTCTCGCTCATCACTATTAATTTGCAGCAAAAACTGGTCACTAATTAAAAAAAAGGGTTTGAGTGAAAACCTGCAGCCATTGTAGCTCTCCAGGACTGGAGTTGGAGACCCCTGATTTAGAGAAATCATCGATCCATCCATTTTTTAACCCGCTGAATTCGAACACAGGGTCACAGGGGTCTGCTGGAGCTAACACAGGGCACAAGGCAGGAACCAATCCCAGGCAGGGCGCTAACCCACCGCAGGACACACACACACACACACACACCAAACACACACTAGGGCCAATTTAGAATTGCCAATGCACCTAACCTGCATGTCTTTGGACTGTGGGAGGAAACCCACGCAGACACGGGGAGAATATGCAAACTCCACGCAGGGTGGACCCGGGTCTCCTAACTGCAAGGCAGCAGTGCTACCCACTGCGCCACTGTGCCACCCTAGAGAAATCACAAGGGAAAAAAAAAAATAAAATCAAAGTGTCAGGGGGTTTGAACACTTTTGCACACCGCTGTATCTGTAAATACAAGGCACATTTTATAATCATGGAAATATTTTTATGACGCTGTATTACAAATAAAGAGCGACGTTTTATTTGAAAACATACATTTCGAATCCAACAAAGAAGACCAGAAGCAGCCTGGCACACTGAACACACAAGATTATTTAATCCCAATAAAGCCCCCTTTGGTCCTCAGTTTCACCCCGTCCTAATTATTATTTAAACCCTACCGTCCTGGCCAGGCCCTGATAAGAATGGGATGTGTTCGGGATTGATAATCAGCTGCCACAGTGGTGACCCGTTTTAATCTCAAATGCTTTTTTTTTTCTCCATATAATGAACCTCAGTGAATTTTTTTTTTTAATATTATTTGAAATTGCTTACTTTATCTTTGATTTTATGGCTTTACAAAGGTAAAAAGTCATTTATACCGAAAGGCAAATGTTTAGCAGTCAAGCTCCACGATTAGGATGGGTAGCCACAGGCAGCACTTGGCCTCCATCTTTATATTCACCAGATCGTGCCTTGCCCACTAGACATAAGACGCCGTTATCCTGCATGCACGAAGTGTGTGAAAATGAGTCAAATCTTCAAACGTATTCCTTGTGTTGTCCGCGTATTAAATGTTTGATTTGTACACAGCTCTGTTGTTGTCTGTGTCTGAGGAGTTTTGACATGTGCATTGTGATATGAATAATTGAAGAGTTTTACCGAAGTCTTTATACTGTCAGAAGGCAGGTAGTGCACTCTCTTTCTCTTAGATACCTGATGAATTACGTTCCCGTCCCTGGGAATACATGTCTTGAAGATGTTGCTTTGGTTGCTTAGATGGGGTTGTTTTTTCAGTTCTTACCTTTTTAAAGTGGTCTGAGACCCCAATAGAGCACGGTTCTTGTGTTTAAAACACACACAAAAAAGTGGCTTATGGATTAATAATTGACCAAGGTTTAAAGGCAAAGGTTATTCTGAGGTGAAAAGAAGGGGAAAAGAAAAAAAAAATCACTTGTCAGTTTCATGGTGGGCATCATTACCAAGTTTTGAACAGATAGTGCTCTTTGAAAAATAAAATGTGAAGTCCTGAAAAATGTTTTTGAATAGTAAAAGAAGCTCTCGGCTAATCTAGACTGTTACCTCAGTGACGCGTATTAGACACGTCTGGCTTCACGAACGCTCCGAGAGACTCCGGTTTGGTCCCTTTGCCTGTATGTTAACATTTGTTAAGGTGATGAGCCTGATTGGTCTCCACTGACTTGTCACATTTCACCATCGGATGGACCTCTTGCCACATTCAAAATATTATGAGTCGTCCTGTCCACCTAAAACCGACGTCACATTACATGACTCCTAGTCATTTTGTATGTCAGACTTGCCGACAGGAATCTTACCACACTCAAAATGTTATGAGTGGTCCTGTCCAACTAAAGCCGATGTCACATTAAACGTGACTCTTAGTCATTGGGTATGTCAGACTTGCTGACGGGCCTCTTACCACATTCGGAAATATTGCGAGTCTTCCTGTCAACCTAAGTCATTATGTGACTTTTAAAAATATTATGAGTCGTCCTGTCCCCCTAAAACTGACGTCACATTACATGACTCCTATTTGTTAAGAATGTCAGACTGGCTGATGGGCCTCTCTTGCCACACTTAACACTAGAATTACCAGAGCCTACGAAAAAACTCGTAATTCCGTCCCACCTTAAACTGCTTCTTAAATCCCTTCCCTTCCCTTGTCTCTTTCTTTCAGGTGTGTAATAGAAACCACAGCATAGAGAGAAGTGTGTACACTGCTTCTTACAGGAAAAGGCGATGGAAAAAGTGCACTTGAATAAAAGTGCACTTTTGTTATACTTTTACACCAATATATGTTCCTGTGTTTGAACGACACGGGCAGATGGGGAGTGTCTGATGATTGCATATAGCGCCGAAGTTACAGGTCTTTACCATTCTTTCCTCTGCCTGTCCTGGAGTACAAAAGAAAAAGCATACAGCAACATGCGGGACTGGCAGGAACACTCAATAAAACTGAATAAAAAGAAAAGCAAGTGACGGTGAGATACGAAGAAGGCAGCTTCGCCAGCGTTTGTGTGTCAGAACCGGGGGGGATGCGGGTAGCGTTAGTATGCATCGTGGTACACTGCAGAGCTATAGCGCGTCTTTAGTGAAAACAGCCGTGTCAGATGGGGTTGTATGGATTGATTCTGAACGCGACTGAGAGAGTGAAAAGTGAATTAAAAAAAGCTAACCTTTACAAGGATCATAAATTGCACCGGCTGTTACAGACTGAAATCAAATGTATGCTTTTATTCTAAAACAGTAAGACTAAGAGCAGTTTACTTCTCAAAACGGAGGCAGGATCGAACCCGTCACCCCTTGATTCGCAAGCGGGGGCTGAATCTATTGAACCACGGAGTCAGTTACAGTAAACTGGTGTCAATGTCGCATGTTAAGGCGGCTTTTGTTTCTGCAGTTATATGTTTGAATAAAAGTGCAATTGTGTTATTCTTGTGAAAATGTTTCTTTGCTATTTGGACTTCAGGCTTCATACATTATATAGTTTATGCCTACATTTTGTCATCTACTACTAGAATATAAAAAAAGTTTCTGTTTTAACAATGTGTTGACACAGATTACTGTAGAAACGGAACAGACATGAAATGCGTGTGTTCCAAACAACGATCTATTATTTCCACTCTAAAACTCCACTTCACTCCCAGATACTCAATCAAGGCATGAGCTGAGAGAAGTTCGTGCACGTTCTAAATTGGTGGGGGGATGGAATAGCCGGCTGCTCCTAGCTTCTCTTTATCAGCACATTTAGAAGGCAAAGGACGCTGGCGGAGAGGTGTGAAGGGATTTAAGAAGCAGTTTAAGGTGGGACGGAATTATGAGTTTTTTCGTAGGCTCTGGTAATTCTAGTGTTAAAGTCCAACTAAAGCCAATGTTACGTTATGTGGCTTCTAGTTGTTGGGTGTGTCAGACTTGCCGGTGCGCTTCTTGCCGCATAAATGTTATAAGTTATCCTGTCAGACTAAAGCTGATGTCACATTACGTGACTCCTACTCACTGGGTATGTCAAACTTGCTTACAGGCACCTTACCACACTAAAAATGTTATGAGTGGTCCTGTCCACCTAGAACTGACGTCACATTACACTCGACTCCTAGTCACTGGGTATGTCAGACTTGCTGACGGGCCTCTTACCACACTCAGAAATGTTGCGAGTCTTCCTGTCAACCTACATCATTATGTGACTTCTAAAAATATTATGAGTCGTCCTGTCCACCTAATGTCGATGTCACATTATGTGACTTTTAGTTGTTGGGTATGTCAGACTTGCTGACGGGCTTCTTTTACCACACTCAAAATGTTTTGAGTCGTCCTGTCCACCTAAAACTGACATCACATTACACGCGACTCCTAGTCACTGGGTATGTCAGACTTGCTGAGGGCCTCTTACCACACTCAGAAATGTTGAGAATCTTCCTGTCAACCTAAGTCATTATGTGACTTCTAAAAATATTATGAGTTGTCCTGTCCACCTAAAGCTGACATCGCATGACATGACTCCTAGTTGTTGGGTACATCAGACTTGCTGACTGGCCTCTCTTGCCACACTCAAAATGTTATAATTCATCCTGTCAACCTAAAGCCGGTGTCACATTATGCGACTTCCAGTCGTCCGATATTTCAGATTTGCCCAAGACTGGCATCTTGCCACATTCAAAATGTTATGCGTTGTCCTGTCCAGCAAAATGAAAAGAAATAAACGCTTGAACTAGATCACTTTGTGTGTAATGAATCTATGTAATATAGGAGTTTCACTTTCTGAATTGAATTACTGAAATAAATTAACTTTTCAATGATATTCTAATTTACTGAGATGCACCTGCACGAGTGATTGTGTGTCCACAGATAGCATGGCAGATTAAGCTTGTGAACCACTATGCCTGCACACAGGCCCTTAATAATGGTTCGACCTTTCCTGGCCGATATCACTATACGTCGCCACCGATGTGGTGTATGTGAGTCGGATAGCAGGTCAACCTCAAAATGCCCTCGGACCCCTTCCCGCAGTGTGGATATGATACCTAATTTAAATTTCACAACCGCATCACAATAACCGTGAGAAACAAGCAAGGTGAAAAGAACTTTATTAGATTAGTCTGATATCTCTCTATATAATCTTCATTTGGATCTTTATCTTTGTTTGTCCGCGAATGAATTAGAAGAACAAGCACTAGATGGCAGTAGAGAGACAGCTAAAACATAGGCATTGCATTAAGAATCTCCTCCAGGCTTATACTACTGAAGACTGCAGTACGCCAGTCACACCTCAAAACACAAACATTCAAACTAAACAAATTGTTGTGCTTTAATTTAACAAAAGAGATCTTCATTTAGATCTTGATCTTTGTTTGTCCGCGAATTCCACGCATGTGTAGACCACCTTCCAGTTTAGTACGTTGTTGTTACTCACGGATGTCAATGTGCCGGAATAACGAAAGGGGTGGTGGACAGAGTTACACTGGTTAGCTCCTGAGGCCTGGTTAGAGAATGAGATTGCCGAAGATAAAAGGTACGTGCCTACGTAACATATGAGTGAAAGAAAGACAGTGGGGTAAAATGAATGACGACGTAATGGCATGTTCTGGAAATTATGATTGTTACGTTGTAGCCGGAGAGTGCTGCGCGTCTCACAGTTGTACCGTGGCTTGCTCACATGTCAGTGAAGTGATCCCTATTTATGCTTTAAAGAGCCTGGATACCTATGTGTCCCCCTTTTATAACCATTGCTCCGTGTATATTGCCTTACTCTTTGGATTGCCATAAAGCAACCTGCTAGATTGGAGAAAGGTTGAGAAGACAACGTGAGAGGAAACGACAGCGTCGTGAAAACGAGACGGACTGTGAACGGACAGAAGCAGAAATGCTCCTACACCACCACATAATTACTATTCAGACAGTGATTCCGAGTAGGCCGTTCCTATCAAATCAATATCCAAGGGTTTTCTTTTGCAATTTTGTTTCCCTTATAAAAAATCATAATGCTGTGCGACGAAGGGCCCAGTTCACGACTGGCAGCCGCGTTTAAACAGACAACTTTAACACGCGCAACGTAGTTGGGCGCACATGGCTAGTAAACAAATATTGCACAAACATAAATGACAAACACCAAATCCATGAATGCACCTCCCTCAGCCCACATCCTCACAAATGCAGTATGTACATAACGTAAAAGAAAAAACCCCTCGCCCAGACAAACTCCCCCAATTCCAGGCAGTTTCCAGACACTTATAATAATACTAGCCCAGGTTCCTTGTTCACTTCCCAAAGTCTCCATACGCGCTACCACAGATAAGCAAGGATTGCTCTTATCTCACCCACTTCTCTTCTTCCCGACTGTCCCGTCCGTTTGCACTTTAGAGTTGGTCGGCCAGCACAGTCTTCGAGGTGTCCACCTCCGTAAACTCTCTCATCGTGGATAGTCAACGTTTGCTGTTTTTTTTTTTCTCCCCCATTATTCACGTTAGGTAGAATGCCCAGTAGGGGGCTGGGTGGTCTCGTGACCTCAGAAACCCCTGCAGATTTTATTTTTTTCTCCAGCCGTCTGGAGTTTTTGTTTGTTTTTTCTGTCCTCCCTGGCCATCGGACCTTACTTTGATTCTATGTTAATTAGAGTTGCCTAATTTTATTTTCTTGTATATTTTGTCATTTTTTTTTCTCTTTCTTCATCCTGTAAAGCCGTTTGAGCTACATCATTTGTATGAAAATGTGCAATAGAAATAAATGTTGTTACCAGTGTGTGTTGAAAACTTTTTCTCTTTCCCCTTTCTTGGTCTTTTTTAACTGTATGCTGGCGTCCTTTCTCCATGACAATCCTTGGAAACCACAGCAGCAGACCACTAAAAGATCTTTACAATCGGCTGCCCAGTGTGCCTGATTTTTTTTTTTTCTCTCTTTACTGAAATCCCCCCTGCCATCTTAAGGGTGCATAGGCAGCTACAGGGTTGACATTGAGGACGGCTAAGAGACAAAAGCAAAATCAAATAGCATTATACAGTGGGTATAGAAAAGAATCCCCTCCTTGAAATATTTCCTTTTTTTTTTTTTTGCTTTACAGCCTTAAATGAAAACACACAAACTAATATTTCTTCCCAGCTTTACTTACTCAATGCAACCTCTAACAGCCAAGTGAAAGATATCACAGCTACAGTTGAGAAGAATTTAACTCTTTCAGGGCTGATGTTGACTTTTGTTGAAATTCGGCGGTAGAGGATGGTAATCAGCTGTAAACGACGACAAAACTCGCTGTTATGTTTTAGTTCAACTCTGTTTGCTAGAAGGAAAGTTAGCTTCATTAATTTGACCTCTATTCCCTGCGCCTGCGTGAGTAGCGAAGAGCAAACAACCTCTAAAATGACATCGACATCTGATGAGAGAACAAAGCGAATGCACAAAGCAAAATAGTCTGTGGACAACGTTTTGCGTATTATCGCCAAATTGAACTCTGACTTCCCGGACCCCAATTTTGATGCAAGTGATCTGACGATGGAGATTGAAAACGAAAGTGAGGTACCGGCTTCAGCTGATTGGTCCCCAGCTGATCGTGGTGCTGAATATGCTTGTGTAGCCAATGCGCCAACGGTAACGTTCACCTGGGAGGACCGCCATTTATGATGGCAAGAGGTACAAAACAGATTGCGTAGCACTGCCACGCGAAGACAGGCCAGGCAGCCGGCCCGCCACGCATTCCTACCAGCCATCGTGCTGCCCCTACACAACCACCAGAGACGCTGAACAGGAGCCGACAGCAGCCACAGCAGCAGACATTTTGTGTTCATTTACATGTGAAACCTTTGCTTTGTGTGCTTTTCAGAAAACGGAGTTTCCTGCAAAAAATATTCAGCCCTCAAAGAGTTAAAAAAAAAGAAATCCTGAGATGAATAAAGGACCCCCCCCCCTCCCAACTCACTCAGGTGTCAGTGCCCACCATTCCCATTGCGGTTACTGGCTTCCTCCCACCTGTGATCAGTTGTGATGAGTGTGATTAGTGAAGCTGTTCCTGGTCCATTCATTCCATTGCTTGGTAGATCAACTGACAGCAAACAACTGACTGTGGGTGGCAGGCCACTTTCAGAAGATCTCAGGGACAGAGTTGTGGACAGACATAAGGTAGGAGATGGAGACAAAAAAATCTCAAAAGCTTTATCAATCCCAAGGAGCTCAGTAAAGTCCATCATAAAGAAGTGTTTGGTACGAATAGGACCCTCCCTGGATCCTCCATACTGGATGGAAGAGCAAGGAGGAAACTGGGAAGAGAGGCTACTGAGAGGCCAATGGCCACTTTAAAGGAGTTATAGGATTTGATGGCACAGAGTGGTCATGGTGTGCCTGTGACAACAATTTGACAAGCGCTCCACCATTGTGGCTTGTTCGGGAGGGTCGCACTTCTCAAGAAAGGCCACATTAAGGCTCGTTTGAGCTTTCCCAGAATGCACCTTGAAGATTCTGATGCCAAGTGGAAAAAAGGTCAGATGAGACCAAAATCAAACTATTTGGCCTCAACTCCAAACGGTACACCAATGCAGCTCACCATCCACAACACGCCATATCTACAGTAAAGCATGGAGGGGGCCTGGGGCTCTCATTAGGGTAGAAGGCAAAATGGAGGGGGGCAAAATACTGTCAGATTCTTGAGGAAAACCTGCCAGAAAGTTGAAGATGGGCAGAATGTTCACCTTTCAACACGACAACGACAGCAAAATTGACCACACCGTGGCTGAAGGAAAAAAAAAGTGAATATCCCGGTTTGGCCAGTCAGAGCCCAGAGCTAAAGCACACTGAAAATCTGTGGAAAGATCTGAAGATAGCAGACCAGCAACGCTCACCAGCCAATGTGACCGAACTTAAACAGCTAAACTGTGAAGAAGAGTGGTGGGCAAATATCAGTCAATCGAGGTGTGCAAAGCTGATAGAGAAGAATCTCAACAGACTCAAGGCTGTCATTAAAGGAAAAGGGGGGTCAACAAAATGGCATTGACATTGGGGGGCGGTGATCCTTTATTAATCTCAGGATTTCTTGTTTTTGATTTTTTTATAATACTTCTGTACTGTAGCTGTGATATCTTTCACTTGGATGTTAGAAGTTGCAATGAGTAAGTAAAGTTGGGAAGAAATATTTTTTGTGTGTGTTTTCATTTAAGTCTGTAAAGCAAAAAAATGGGAATATTTTGAAAGGGGGTTCTTTTCTATGCCCAGTGTATGTGGCAGTGCCACACCTTTTGGGTTCCAGAATTTTGTAACCAGACGCTACATCAGCTAGCTTCTCTCTTCTAAGGGTTCCCCAATAGTCGTCTTCTCCTCAAATTTTTGCAACACCCTTATTCCTTACTCTGAGGTCACGCTTCGTCCCAATCAGGATTCCCGTCTGTCCGTCCATCTTTCCTCCTTGGCGCTTACAGTCTGACTATTTTCTGAATTTAGATTTCCGAACACATGACTATTTTTAATTCTCCCCATGGAAAGTGATAAAAGGTCTTTAGCTTTGTTTGTCCCTCTTCATCGAGGGTCTAAGTGCCATCCCTGCCAGCTTCGCACGATGCCTGACAATGATTCTTCCCCGTGTTTTGGCTCATGCGTCTTGAGTTATGCCCTTCAGCAACAATCTTCATCTTGTCATTGATAATTTCTTGGAAGTGCACCTTCATTTAGTTGAAGATCATGTATTTTTAATGAGAAATATTAGTGCAGAATAAAATTGTGCACTCCTGTTCTTTATGGGCTTGCTGGAGACAGAGCTGGAAGACTGGCATGTGCCATGGGAGGAGTGCTTTCTTTTTTTGTCTGAATCGCCCGCTGTGAATGTGGCATTGACCAAGCTCATCAAAAATTTGACTGTGCGGAGAAATAAACGAGGGACATGTGGAATGGGAGGAATTTTAAAGCTTGCATAATTTAACGAAGCCCTTCCTTAGTTCACTTAGACTTGATGTGACATTCAAATCTTGGAGGTCTTCTCGGGCTTCTCTGTGCCATGCAGATGTTGCGCACCTTCCTGTCATATCCCACTGATTTTGACAGCACGTTTGTGACCTCGCACATTCTGCCCTTCATGCAGGTTCTGTCCGAATCAGCATGACGGAGATGGACGTGGAATGGATGATGCCCTTTGAGATGTTTCGACGTGCAGCGTGTGGCCAGCAAGTGGGGTGTAATGCAGGCCAGCGTTCATTCACATTACCATTTTTAAACCCAATCAGGAAAGAGTTAAACAAATCGACAGATCAAATGGTTAATCTGAGCAAAATTTAGCTCACTAGGAAATGCTCTGACCTCCTGTCCTCGAAGAAAGAAAGGTTATCATGGTACCTGCTTATCATCGTGGAGTTCTTCTGAAAGGTGCTCTTTAAATTCACGCAGTACACTCTTTAGTATGAAGGCTGCCTGGCAGGGCGGTGGGCCGCAGTGTTAGAGAGCTGCTCGCTGGCTCTATATTCGGGCTAACCTCTTGCTTCGTATGTGTGACGGTGCCCTGCCGTCTCCTCGGTGGTCATTCATCGTACGTGAAATGGCCCCTGCTGCTGGCTTGACACTGAGGTGAGCTTGTGGAACTTGTGTGGCCAACTTTGTTTTGTGATTGGCGCGTATGTCTGTTAGCCGCAAGACCAGTGTGAACGCTGGCCCGGACACAGACGGGCAGACACGTGTAAATCACCCCACACACGTTTATTATACAAAGTCATATTTACAATGAAGTGCTCACACAAACCCCAAAAGTCCCCAAAGTCCTGGCATCACAGTCCAATGCCTTCTCTTCTTCAGGCCGTCTCCTCCAAGACCTCGTCCTCTTCCACCCAACTCTAGCCGTCATATGAAGGGAGGCGGCCCCTTTTATATTCCCTGGATGTGCTCCAAGTGTGTTTGGGCAATCTTCCACTGACACTCCCCCGTGTGGCGGAAGTGCCGGCTGCATCCCCAGAATCACTCCGGGTGTTCCTGCTCCTCTTCCCCCCCAAGCACTTCCGGGTGTGGCAGAAGTGCTGAGGTCCAGGGCTCCAAAGGCATAGGGGCTCCCCCTGGCGGTGACCATGGGCCTCTACAGGGTTGAGCTTCAAAGCTCTGTACCCGTGGCCCCCAAAGTACCATGGCGGTCACCCCCCCACCCATCTCCGACAGCTGTCAAGGAAGGCGGTTCACGGGCATCCCTTTTCCCCATTGCTGTTATCGAGTCTGGTAAGGCAGCATTGTGTATCCCACAGTTACCACACGTCTGATTGGCCTGTGCAGTTTGCTTCACTCTCGGCAGATGTTGCCCGTTTTTCTTTTTTGCTTGGAGTTTGAGTTGTGTTTGTAATGAAAATGATGAGTCAGCCTGTACAATGTGTTTTACTCTCGTCAATAGCTCTTTTCCTGTCAGCCGCAGTGTGGCCTCTGGCTGTAAGAATTACATGCCAGAGGTCAACCAATTCTTGGGTCATGTGATGAGTTTCACATCATAAACTCTCCATCAAGACCAAGAATCATGGCTCATAAAGTGGCTAATCTTACTAACATTTAGCTTCATTTAATTATATTTGAGTTCAAAGCTTGAGGTTTTTACTCCACCAACTATACAACAAGTAGAATGAAACTGGTGAAAAGCTAGACAGCCATCAGAGAAGTTCTTTTTTGATGGCTCGTGAGACATCAACTCTCTACTGGCTAATTTTGTTTTTTCCCGTTTTGGGCCAAGGCTGATTATTTTTTCCAAAAAATTTTGAGTTTTCTGAGCAGCAACCAAAGCAGTGGATTCACACATAAAATATTAAAGAATGACATATGTCTTTGTGTTTTAAGTTCCATGAGCCTCTACCGCCAGGGGTCCCCAACCCCGGTCTTGGAGGGCTCCAGTGGCTGCAGGTTTTCCTTCTAACCCTTTTCTTAATTAGTGACCTGTTTTTGCTGCTGATTAACTTCTTTTGAATTCATTTTATTTGACTTGCTCTTGAAGACTCAGACTGCTTAATTGTTTCTTTTTTCTTAATTAACAGCCAATCAATAATGAAAATTAAGAAAGGTGAAAGTCTCAGGAATGTCGATCTGCTCAGGTCCCCAAAACATTTGTTAGAAAAGACAATATCCACGATTTCTTAATTGTCTGCTATTGTACACTGAGAGCAGCAACAAGCCATGGAATTAAAGAACGAGTTTAATTAACGACAAGATTCGGCACATAATTAAGCAATGCCCTGACTGAATTGGTCTTCTGTTGGCTCACTCACTTCACATTTTATTTCTGATTGAAGGAAAGAAATGAAGCAAGTCAGAGGAACGATGAAGAAATTCAGGGGGAACAAATCTTGAAAAAGGAAGTCAATTAAAATGAATTCAAAAGAATTTAATTAGCAGCAAAAACAGGTCACTAATTAAGAAAAGGGTTAGAATGAAAAGCAGCGGCCACTGGGGCCCTCCAGGACCAGAGTTGGGGACCCCTGGTATAGTGCCTGTCCTGTCTGTCTGTCTAGCGCCTGTCTTATTGATGTATCTATTAATGTATACACAACAATTCAGAGGTCAGTTAAAATGAATTCATAAGAAGTTAATCACTAGTCTTCTGAGGCCTCGTATTCGACTCTAGTGCCAGCTAGAAGTGACTTCACTACCCCTTCTCTAGGGGCTGAGTAGAAGTAACGTCACTTCTCTTGGTAGGCCTCCTCCTGATCTGCTCTACGCCCGACTGGAAGTGACGTCACTGCTCTTCAGAGGCCTCGTACTCAACTCTAGTTGCGGCTGGAAGTGATGTCACTACTCTTGAGAGACATCCCACTCCACTGTAGGGGCCGAGTGGAAGTAACGTCACTTCTCATGGAAGGTCTTCTCCTGATCTGCTCTACGCCCAACTGGAAGGGTGACGTCACTACTTCCTCTCTAGGGTATACAGTAAGTGAAGTCGCTACTCTTCAGAGGTCTCGTATTTAACTCTAGTGCCAGCTGGAAGTGACGTCACTACTCTCACTCTAGGGCACGGGTGTCAAACTCCAGGCCTGGAGGGCCGCAGTGGCTGCAGGTTTTCATTCCAACCACCTTCTTCATTAGTGACTAGTTTTTGCTGCTAATTAACTTCTTTTGCTTTAGTTTTAATTAACTTAACTCAGGCCCCTTAGTTGTCTCTATTTTTAATTAGCAGCCAAACAATAATGAGACACAAAACGAGCCGCCACATGACCAGCTGTGCCCGTCACACAATATCTGAAAGTAAAGAAAAGTGAAGGTTGATCAAGCAGAAAATCAACAGTTTTGGAAATGTCTGCTGTGGCAGAATGAGAGCAGCAACAGACCACAAAATTAAATAACGGGCTTAATTAACAGCAAGAATCAGCTTCTCATTAAGAGACTGGTTGGAGTTTGAAATTCAGGTTTAGCTGCTCATCTGTTGGCTCGTTTCACGTCTCATTTCTGTTTGGCTGCCATTTCATGAAGAAATGAATCAATTCAGAGGACTGAATCCTTCAAAACAGTCTCATAAATGTAGCAAAGCAGGGGCAAGCCTCACCTGCCAGCCAGTACGTGTCTATGTATGGTTTTATTTTGGAAAAAGAAAAAAAAGTAATCACATAAAACATTTTGAAAATATGTGTTGAACTGGTGGGAAATTTGCACAGTAAAGAAAATTCTAGCAGTAAACACACAGCATCAGGAACTGCCCAAAGCAATGAGACGCCATCCCTTATGTCACATTAAAATGGAAGGTTTCTCTTGGATTGAAGCAGTCAAATTGGGCAAGTGCACACTATACATCAATGCCAACAGGTTGACCCCTTCATGGCACGCACTTACCAGTGAAAACTGGTCACTGATTAGGAAAAAGGTCAGAATGAAAACCTGCAGCCACTGAGGCCCACCAGGCCTGGAGTTTGACACCCCTGCCCTAGGGGCTGACTGGAAATGACATCACTACTCTTAGGAGACATCCCATTCCACTTTAGGGACTGAGTGGAAGTGACAGCTCTTCTCTTGGTAGGCCTCCTCCTAATCTGTTCTAGGCCCGACTGGAAGTGACGTCACTACTCTTCAGAGGCCTCGTACGTGACTCTAGTGCCAGCTAGAAGTGACGTCACTACTCCCACTCTAGGGCCTGACTGGAAGTGATGTCACTGCTCTTCAGTGGCCTCGTACTCAACTCTAGTTGCGACTGGAAGTGATGTCACTACTCTTGAGAGACATCCCACTCCACTGTAGGGGCCGAGTGGAAGTAACGTCACTTCTCTTGGTAGGCGTCCTCCTGATCTGCTCTACGCCCGACTGGAAGTGACGTCACTGCTCTTCAGAGGCCTCGTACTCAACTCTAGTTGCGACTGGAAGTGATGTCACTACTCTTGACAGACATCCCACTCCACTATTGGGACCGAGTGGAAGTAACGTCACTTCTCATGGAAGGTCTCTCCTTATCTGCCCTAGGCCCAACTGGAAGGGTGACGTTACTACTTCCTCTCTAGGGTACACAGGAAGTGAAGTCACTACTCTTCAGAGGCCTCGTACTCAACTCTAGTGCCAGCTAGAAGTGATGTCACTACTCCCACTCTAGATCCTGACTGGAAATGACATCACTACTCTTGGGAGACATCCCATTCCACTGTAGGGACTGAATGGAAGTGACAGCTTTTGTCTTGGTAGGCCTCCTCCTAATCTGCTCTAGACCTGACTGGAAGTGACGTCACTACTCTTCAGAGGCCTCGTACGCGACTCTAGTGCCAGCTAGAAGTGACATCACTACTCCCACTCTAGGGCCCGACTGGAAGTGACATCACTACTCTTCAGAGGCCTCCCATTCCACTCTAGGGACTGAATGGAAGTGACAGCTTTTCTCTTGGTAGGCCTCCTCCTAATCTGCTCTAGACCCGAGTGGAAGTGACGTCACTGCTCTTCAGAGGCCTCGTACTCAACTCTAGTTGCGACTGGAAGTGATGTCACTACTCTTCAGAGACATCCCACTCCACTGTAGGGGCCGAGTGGAAGTAACGTCACTTCTCATGGAAGGTCTTCTCCTTATCTGCCCTAGGCCCAACTGGAAGGGTGACGTTACTACTTCCTCTCTAGGGTACACAGTAAGTGAAGTCGCTACTCTTCAGAGGCCTCGTATTCAACTCTAGTGCCAGCTAGAAGTGATGTCACTACTCCCACTCTAGGGCCTGACTGGAATTGACGTCACTACTCTTTGGAGGCCTGCTACTCCACTCCAGTGCTGGAAGAGGAGGAGAGAGTAGTAGCTGCCTCCCAGTTTATATCATGAGAAGAGCCTCCAGCAAATTTCCATAATGCACATGACACAATGCATTACATAAAAAAAAGTATAAACAAAATGAATCTAATAAGAAGAACACCTGATCTAGCCTTGCCATCTTTAATTCATAAGAGAAGGCACAATATCCGTGTAACACACGAGGGGTTTCTTTTTCAACCTGATTTCCCTTTTCATGCCTTTTAAAGTCCCCTCTGAAGCTGTGGACCTGTTCAGTGTTGCAGGTTTCTTACTGCCATCTTACCCGGGCCAGCCAGCTGCAACCTAAAAGTGTGGAGATACAGCGGCACAGTCGAATCAAACGTCCAATTAGTAAAAGCTGACACGGAGCTCAGGGTGAAGCTCAGGGGGAGAGCTGTTGTCCTAATAAACCACTGGGCATGATTGATGATTTTCTGCAGCAATATCAAATAAGACGTGTCAGGGGTCTATGGATTAATCTCGTATAGCAAGCACACAACCCAACAAGTAAGGTAATTAGTTTATGCTAAACATAATTAAAGTCTCTGTATTTATAACAAGTTAACAAGGCTTGTTGGTACGTTGGATTGTGTTTTGAAACTAAGCAAGGGGATCACTGCATACGTTTTAACTCGCTAGGAGACTCCTCATCTTAACTCGTAACTTTAACGTTTAAGCCTCCAGCTATACTCCATTAAAAACACAACTAAGTGTCTGCAGCATAAATGGAAAGTTAGGTCTGGTCTGCAAATCATAACCTTAAATCAAAACCTTGACGAAGGCTTAATCTTATTCCGAGATGATAGTTTCATGTACAGCAGTGTTTCTCAACCTTTATTTGAGTTGCAACCCACTCAATACCATGGAAGGGTTTTTGTGACCCACCGTTACCACCACCCCCCTTGGTCAGTTGGGTTGCAACCCACTTCTATCATAAACAGTAGCAACTGGTGACCCACCGGTCACAGCCTACAATCCAGTGGGTGAGAATCCCTGGTATACGGTATACCGGCTCAGGGTCACACATTAAACTTTAGGTGGGTACTTCAGTGGTCTACTATGTTACTAAACGTGACGCCTTGTCGTTACGGCCTTGTCTTTAAAGCCCTGCTTTGCTCAAAATGTCACTCATTAGATTGCCTTTATTTAACTCTCCTCATCTGAATATTTTGAGATTTCCTCATTTTTGATAAAGAACCTTCTGAACTGTTACACCTTTTTGTACTACGTTGTGTTATTTACGGTAGAATCAGAAAGGTTTTCAGACCCTATCACTTTTTTCACATTTTGATACGTTGCAGCCTTGTGCTAAAAGCATTTTGATTCATTTTGTCCCCACATCAAGCAACATTCAATACTCCAGAATAATAAAGTGAAAACAGGAGTTTAGAAATTTTTGCAAATTTATTATAAAGCTCAACAGCCTTTTTACTTTCTCATATTCGAAGTATAAGGAAAGTTTTATAATCATCCAAGAAATTCAATGTCGAGATTTTGACGAGTCTCGACATTTTAGACCTCCCTGACTTTCTCGTATTCAAAGTATAGGTAAAGTATTGTAATCGTCCAAATATTCCTTTTTCAAGATTTTGATGAATCTCAATGTTTTAGACCTTCCTGAGTACGAAAATACCATTTTTTGGAATTATGTCTCTGTGTGTGTGTGCGTAAACACGAGAACTTGAGTACGCTTTCACTTCGGTGAGCCAAATTTTGTGTACAAGTATGAGGTACAAAACGTAAATTTCTATCAACTTGTGTTTTTTTTTTTCCACTAACAGGAAGTGGTACTTTACCTTTTATTCATGCAGCTGCATAGTCCAATTTATTCAACTTTAATTTTTTTAATAATTGTTGACTATATTATTAATTTGATTTGATTTGTTGTTGATGGTTCTTTAATGTACGTAATATAAAAATACTATCATTGTCTTGCAGTTTACTCCTCAAATATCCATCCCCATATCTGAGTATACGAGAAAGTCAAGGGGAGACCACCCGAGATTTTTATTTATTTATTTATTTTCATTTGAGTTGAGAGCTGTTTGGTTTTGAACAATGTTGATGGATGACAAAAGGACTTTACTTGTGTGATACCTCATATTTATTATACCCTAGTGAAACAGGAATTGGTCATAGACAGCAATAAAGTTACTAGGGACTAAAAGCAATAGTAAGAAGCCTTATTTCTCCAAAGACGCAGATTCCTTTGGTTTTATTTGTAGTACTAACTGTGCTACCTGTGTAAGACAGGTTGAAATCTGAGTCATCAACGTGGTCCATCGCATATTCAGCATTAACGTTAGTACCGTGTGTGGCATGCCCAGGAGGACCGGAGGAGGGCTTGTGCCTCCTCCAGACCACGAGGGAGTGACCGCCCTGGTTGTTTTGGGGGCCATGGGTAGAGGGCATGGAAGCCCAACCCTGTAGGGGCCCATGGCCACCGCCAGGCGGCGCCCCGGTGCCTGAAGAACCCTGGACCTCAGCACTTCCGCCACACCAGGAAGTGCTGGGGGGAAGAAGACTGGGGACACCAGGAGGGCTTCCGGGTGTGCAGCCGGCTCTTCCGCCACACGCGGGTGTGTCCGTGGAGGATTGCCGGGAAAGCAGCTGGAGCCCATCCGGGCTCGTATTTAAGGGGCCACCTCCCTTCATTCATCAGCAAGAGTCGGGTGGAAGAGGACGGAGCTCGGAGAGAGAGAGAGAGAGGAGTGGAGGCGGCCAGAAGGAAGGCATTGAGTGACTGTGAGGCCTGGACTGGGGGATCGGTGCTGGAGGCACTGGGCAGTGCACTGAACTCTGTAAATAGTAGTGTATATAATAAACGTGTGTTGGGTGAACAAATGATGTCCGCCTGTCTGTGTCCGGGTCCAGTTCTACACGTGCCATCTATTAGAATGTACTTTGTAATACATGTAGTAATTAAATACATTGCGTTTGTCATAAAATACATTACTACAAATGCCATCTGCATATGTAATGTAATGCAATGCATATGTATGTGTTATATGTCTTTTGGTATAGGATTTTTCAAAGTACGTGTTAATGTTGGAATGACAGAGGCATAGCAAATAGACACACGCATGGACACTTGTGCTTTTATTAAGGTGCATTCTTCAAGGGTTATAATAATTTTCCCACATATGCTTTTGACAGAGTAAACTGTTCCTTTTGCATTAGCTATTTTCATTAAATGAATAGATAGCAATTTCTCCCAACATTTCAGGAATTCCATTATATGTATTACCTATATACAGTATCTCCCAGAAGTGAGTACACCCCTCACATTTTTGTAAATATTTTGTGATATCTTTTCTTGGGACAACACTGAAGATATGACACTTTGATACGATGCACAGCTTGTATAACGGTGTAAATTTGCTGTCCCTTCAAAATAACTCAACACACAGCCATTAGTGATAAACGGCCGGCCATCCTCCACAATGTATATACTACAAACAGGACTGTTTCATGTTATGTTAGGTAGAATGCCCAGAGGGGACTGGGTGGTCTCGTGGCCTGGAACCCCTGCAGATTTTATTTTTTTCTCCAGCCGTCTGGAGTTTTTTTTGTTTTTTTTGTCCACCCTGACCATCGGACCTTACTCCTTTTCTTTGTTAACTAATGTTGTCTTATTTTAATTTCTTATTTTGTCTTTTATTTTTATTTTCTTCAGTATGTAAAGCACTTTGAGCTACTTTTTGTATTAAAATGTGCTATATAAATAAATGTTGCTGTTCTATTTATTTACAGTATACTCTATATATGTTAGTTTCTGTAGTATATATATTTATATATATATAATATATACAGTATATATATACAGTGGTGTGAAAAACTATTTGCCCCCTTCCTGATTTCTTATTCTTTTACATGTTTGTCACACAAAATGTTTCTGATCATCAAACACATTTAACCATTAGTCAAATATAACACAAGTAAACACAAAATGCAGTTTTTAAATGATGGTTTTTATTATTTAGGGAGAAACCTACATGGCCCTGTGTGAAAAAGTAATTGCCCCTTGTTAAAAAAAATCTAACTGTGGTGTATCACACCTGAGTTCAATTTCGTAGCCACCCCAGGCCTGATTACTGCCACACCTGTTTCAATCAAGAAATCACTTAAATAGGAGCTGCCTGACACAGAGAAGTAGACCAAAAGCACCTCAAAAGCTAGACATCAGGCCAAGATCCAAAGAAATTCAGGAACAAATGAGAACAGAAGTAATTGAGATCTATCAGTCTGGTAAAGGTTATAAAGCCATTTCTAAAGCTTTGGGACTCCAGCGAACCACAGTGAGAGCCATTATCCACAAATGGCAAAAACATGGAACAGTGGTGAACCTTCCCAGGAGTGGCGGCCGACCAAAATTACCCCAAGAGCACAGAGGCGACTCATCCGAGAGGTCACAAAGACCCCAGGACAACGTCTAAAGAACTGCAGGCCTCACTTGCCTCAATTAAGGTCAGTGTTCACGACTCCACCATAAGAAAGAGACTGGGCAAAAGCGGCCTGCATGGCAGATTTCCAAGGCGCAAACCACTGTTAAGCAAAAGAACATTAGGGCTCGTCTCAATTTTGCTAAGAAACATCTCAATGATTGCCAAGACTTTTGGGAAAATACCTTGTGGACTGATGAGACAAAAGTTGAACTTTTTGGAAGGCAAATGTCCTGTTACATCTGGCGTAAAAGGAACACAGCATTTCAGAAAAGAACATCATACCAACAGTAAAATATGGTGGTGGTAGTGTGATGGTCTGGGGTTGTTTTGCTGCTTCAGGACCTGGAAGGCTTGCTGTGATAGATGGAACCATGAATTCTACTATCTACCAAAAATCCTGAAGGAGAATGTCCGCCATCTGTTCGTCAACTCAAGCTGAAGCGATCTTGGGTGCTGCAACAGGACAATGACCCAAAACACACCAGCAAATCCACCTCTGAATGGCTGAAGAAAAACAAAATGAAGACTTTGGAGTGGCCTAGTCAAAGTCCTGACCTGAATCCAATTGAGATGCTATGGCATGACCTTAAAAAGGCGGCTCATGCTAGAAAACCCTCAAATAAAGCTGAATTACAACAATTCTGCAAAGATGAGTGGGCCAAAATTCCTCCAGATTGCTGTAAAAGACTCACTGCAAGTTATCATAAGCGCTTGATTGCAGTTATTGCTGCTAAGGGTGGCCCAACCAGTTATTAGGTTCAGGGGCAATTACTTTTTCACACAGGGCCATGTAGGTTTGGATTTTTTCTCCCTAAATAATAAAACCATCATTTAAAAACTGCATTTTTTGTTTACTTGTGTTATATTTGACTAATGGTTAAATGTGTTTGATGATCAGAAACATTTTGTGTGACAAACATGCAAAAGAATAAGAAATCAGGAAGGTGCAAATAGTTTTTCACACCACTGTATATATATATAATATACACACACACACTAGGTATGGAAAGTATTCAGACCCCCTTCAATTTTTCACTCTTTGTTATATTGCAGCCATTTGCTAAAATCATTTAAATTAATTTTTTTCCTCATTAATGTACACACAGCACCCCATATTGACAGACAAAAAAAAGAATTGTTGAAATTGTTGCAGATTTATTAAAAAAGAAAAACCGAAATATCACATGGTTGAGGAAAAGATGAATGTGGCCAAGTACAGGGATATCCTGGACAAAAACCTTCTCCAGAGTGCTAAGGACCTCAGACTGAGCTGAAGGTTTACCTTCCAACAAGACAAGGACCCTAAGCACACAGCTAAAATAACGAAGGAGTGGCTTCACAACAACTCTGTGACTGTTCTTGAATGGCCCAGCCAGAGGCCCTGACTTAAACCCAATGGATCATCTCTGGAGAGACCTAAAAATGGCTGATCACCAACGTTTACCATCCAACCTGACAGAACTGGAGAGGATCTGCAAGGAGGAATGCAAGAGGATCCCCAAATCCAGGTGTGAAAAACTTGTTGCATCTTTCCCAAGAAGACTCCTGGCTGTATGAGCTCAAAAGGGGGCTTCTACTAAATACTGAGCAAAGGGTCTGAATACTTAGGACCATGTGATATTTCACTTTTTCTTTTTTAATAAATCTGCAACAATTTCAAAAATTCTTTTTTGTGTCTGTCAATATGGGGTGCTGTGTGTACATTAATGAGGGAAAAAAATAATTTAAATGACTTTAGCAAATGGCTGCAATATAACAAAGAGTGAAAAACTGAAGGGGGTCTGAATACTTTCCGTACCCACTGTAGATATATATATATATATATATATATATATATATATATATATATATATATATTTATGTGAGATGTTTGTGTAAATGTGCATCTGTTCGTCTTCAAAACTTTGCAGTTTTATCCCTAGAATTGTATATTCTTTGCTCTTCTTTTTTCATACCTCTTTAGTTTTTTGAAGTAAATCGATTTAACAGCTATTTCTTTTTGTGTTAAGTATTTCAGCCTGCTTCATTTCCCCCTGAACATGTTCCGCCAGTTTCCACTCTGAATGGCTGAATGAATCACCTAGGATTGCTCCGTGGCGCGGACTGTCAAATGGGTTAATGCCGACTCCTCGTGTCAGGCCTTCCTAGCGTGTGAAACGGCATATCTTTGCTTTAGAAGAGCAGCCTATAAATCGCCTGTAATACACAAGCCCCAAAGTAGTACTAAGTACTTAAAGTATTTACAGCTCCAGACTCACTGGTCTCCTGCCTCTTATCCCTCTAGATTACATGTAAGACAACACATGACAGATAATGACCTGTCTTGGAGTTTTGAGAAATGAACTCAAAAGCATTTATGAAATCAAGAGTGAAACCCATTAAATTTATCTGAAATACTAATTAGTATTAAGAGCACTGACAATTTTATTTATCAACATCGAGCACAATTAATAATTACAGGCTTGACAAAACAAGCAGTAAGCAGGGGCATTTGTGGCACATTGAGGCCGTAAACCCATTATAAACGAAAGATGATTACCCAGGTCCTGTGGGGAAATAAGTAATTGTGTCTATAAAATTTTAATTGCAGGAGAATGCAAGGTAAATTATAGCACCTTCTTTCAATACATAAATAGTGTGGCAATAGGGACGGGAAAATCTTAGCCCTGAGCTTTGAAGGGCCCTGTGATGAGCTGCAGATAAAGCACTACACATGGACCTTAAGTCATTTCAGTGTCAATTCCTGAAAGTTATATATTCTGTGTATCTTTCATACGTACCTTCTGAGTAGGTTTGAAAAATATATACAGTGACTTCCATAATGTGTGGGACAAAGACCCATTTCTCCTTGATTTCCCCCTCTGCTCCACAGTTTAAAACTACACATCAAACAATTCAGATGTCATGATTAAAGTGCACGTTGTTGACTTTTATTTAAGGAGTCTCGCTGACATTTCAATCATAATACTTTTTCTCCACGTTCCTGTCCCGTTGCCCCCCCCCAAAACCCCCCCTTTTCAGGGCACTGTAACGTTTGAGACACACAGCTCATCACTTTTTCCACATTTTGTTGTGTTACAGTCTTATTCCAAAATGGATTCAATTCATTTTTTCCTCCGAATTCTACACACAACACCCCATAATGACAACGTGAAAAAAGTTTACTTGAGATTTTTGCAAATTTATTAAAAATAAAAAAACTTGAGAAATCCCATGTACATAAGTATTCACAGCCTTTGCTCAATACTTTGTCGATGCACCTTTGGCAGCAATTCCAGCCTCAAGTCTTTTTGAAAATGATGCCACAAGCTTGGCACACCTATCCTTGGCCAGTTTCGCCCATTCCTCTTTGCAGCACCTCTCAAGCTCCATCAGGTTGGATGGGAAGCGTCGGTGCACAGCCATTTTAAGATCTCTCCAGAGATGTTCAATCGGATTCAAGTCTGGGCTCTGGCTGGGCCACTCAAGGACATTCACAGAGTTGTCCTGAAGCCACTCCTTTGATATCTTGGCTGTGTGCTTAGGGTCGTTGTCCTGCTGAAAGATGAACCAGTCGCCCCAGTCTGAGGTCAAGAGCGCTCTGGAGCAGGTTTTCATCCAGGATGTCTCTGTACATTGCTGCAGTCATCGTTCCCTTTATCCTGACTAGTCTCCCAGTTCCATCCCCACAGCATGATGCTGCCACCATCATGCTTCACTGTAGAGATGGTATTGGCCTGGTGATGAGCGGTGCCTGGTTTCCTCCAAACGTGACGTCTGGCATTCACACCAAACAGTTCGATCTTTGTCTCATCAGACCAGTGAATTTTGTTTCTCATGGTCTGAGAGTCCTTCAGGTGCCTTTTGGCAAACTCCAGGTGGGCTGCCATGTGCCTTTTACTAAGGAGTGGCTTCCGTCTGGCCACTCTACCATACAGGCCTGATTGGTGGATTGCTGCAGAGATGGTTGTCCTTCTGGAAGGTTCTCCTCTCTCCACAGAGGACCTCTGGAGCTCTGACAGAATGACTATCGGGTTCTTGGTCACCTCCCTGACTAATGTCCTTCTCCACTGATCGCTCAGTTTAGATGGCCGGCCAGCTCTAGGAAGAGTCCTGGTGGTTTCGAACTTCTTCCACTTACTGATGATGGAGGCCACTGTGCTCATTGGGACCTTCAAAGCAGCAGCAATTTGTCTGTAACCTTCCCCAGATTTGTGCCTCAAGACAATCCTGTCTCGGAGGTCTACAGACAATTCCTTTGACTTCATGCTTGGTTTGTGCTCTGACATGAACTGTCAACTGTGGGACCTTCTATAGACAGGTGTGTGCCTTTCAAATCATGTCCAGTCAACTGAATTTACCACAGGTGGACTCCAATTAAACATCTCAAGGATGATCAGGGGACACAGGATGCACCTGAGCTCAGTTTGGAGCTTCATGGCAAAGGCTGTGAATACTTATGTACATGTGCTTTCTCAAGTTTTTTTTATTTTTGATAAATTTGCAAAAATCTCAAGTAAACTTTTTTCACGTTGTCATTATGGGGTGTTGTGTGTAGAATTCTGAGTAAAAAAATAAATTTAATCCATTTTGGAATAAGGCTGTAACATAACAAAATGTGGAAAAGGTGATGCGCTGTGAATACTTCCCGGATGCACTGTATCAATGGTAGGTTTATTAAAGCAGTCGCATTTAGGACTTTGTTGCATATATTATGGAGGGCACTGTATAACTCCATATACATTGTGACCTGTAGGGGGTGCCCCAGACCCAGCTTCACAGACACAAGTCGGGTTCAAATTATTAAATAATAATCATAATAATTCTTTACATTTATATAGAGCTTTTCTCATCACTTAAAGCACTTTTCATGATGCGCAGGGAGCCAATTTAACCACCACTAACGTGCAGCATCCACCTGGGTGATGTGACTTCAGCCATTTGTGCACCAGCACACTCACCACACATTAAAGTGGCGAAGGGTTGATAGATACAACCAATTAGAGCCAGGGGATGATTAGGGGGCCAGAATAACTAACTGTATATGCGCAAAGCATAGAATTATTCAACTTAAAATTATATATCCCGAATATATAGCCCAAATTGGTCTTGGACTTCTCGGCTCTTTCTCTGTCTTTTGCAGACCCCGTGACCCCGTAGTTAGGATAAAGCGGGTTGGATAATGGATGGATGGATTTCGTCCATTGTCAAGAGCAGCTTTTTTTCAGCTTAGACTGCTTACTAGAGTCAACCCGTTTCTGGGGCACTCTGATTTGAAGAAGTTATGCCATGCTTTTATTATATCGCTCCTTGATTATTGTAATTCACTTTATTCTGGGAACTGTTTTTCTCAGCTGCAGATGGTTCAGAATGCTGCGGCTCGCGCTTTCTTTTTTTTTTTTTTTAAAAGTGCACATTGCATAATTTTATTTTAGAGTACTCGCATACAATTTTGTTCGCTCCATGTAGAAATTATTTAGCATTTTTTATACATGCCTCCGCCATTTCAGGGCACCATAATATTTGGGACAATTGGTATCACAAGTGTTTGTGATTCCTCAGGTGTATTTCATTGCTTCATAAGATACCTCGGGTTACTTCTACTCTTCAATGAGGGCAAGAGCTGTGCCAATGAAAGTCAAAGAAGCCATTATGAGGCTGAAAAACAGGAATAAAACCATTCGAGACATCGGTAAAACATTAGGATTACCTGAATCAACTGTCTGGAATATCACTAAGAAGAAGGAACACACTGCTGAGCTTAGTAATTGTGAACAACAACATTTAAGTATATAGCACATTTTCATACAAACAGTAGCTCAAAGTGCTTTACATATTAAAGAGACTTATTAAAGAGTGAAGAGACTTTTAAGCCAAGGAAAACTTCCATGGCTGATGACAGAAGAATCCTCACTATGGTAAAGAAGAAACCTCAAATGCCTGTCTGCCATATCAGAAAGAGTCTTCAGGAGGCAGATGGGGATGCATCAGAGGCGACTCTTCACAGAAGACTTCATGGATAGAAATACAGAGGCCACACAGGAAGATGCAAACCATCATATTATCTCAAGAATTGTTGTAGACAGCCGTGTTTGTGCTAATTGTGAAGACCAGCCAATGTGATCCATGCGGTGTGGGCCAGAAAAAAGGAAGTTAAACAAGACTTGAACAACTTTTTTCGGTCATCAAAAGTCTTAAAATATAGAGTGGTCATCTGGTCTTTTCAGATACTTTCAAATACTGCCAGCCTTGCTTCAGCTCACCGGCTCATTTTCTTACTGGGTCTCACAAAGTTGTGTCCATTACTCCAATTCTGGCCTCGATTTATTGGCTCCCAGTTGAATTTCAGATTCAGTTTAAAATTTAACTTTTGGTTTTTAAGTCACCGAATGGTGTTTCCCCATCCTATCTGGCCGAGTTGCTGGTTCCATATAAGCCAGTCCTCTCCCTATGTTCCTCTCAACAGCAATTGTTGGTCGTACCAAAGTCTATGATGAGGAGAAGGGGTGATCGTGCCTTTGTAGTCCTAGCACCAGAGTTATGGACTGCTCTTCCAATTGAAATTAGGTCAGCATCGTCAACTCAAATGTTTAAGTCAAAACTTAAAACACACTTGTTTTCGATTGCTTTTAACTGTATATGAGTGGCTCTGGTATCAATTTATTAATTTTTTCATATGCATTGTTTTTCTGTAAACTTTTTCTCCTCTAATCCAACAACAAGATTCATTTATGTAGCACATTTTCATTCAAGTAATGTAGCTCAAAGTGCTTTACATGATGAAGAAAGAGAAAAAAGACAAAGTAGGAATTAAAATCAGAGAACACTAATTAACATAGAGTAAAAGTAAGGTCCAGGGAGGACAGAAAAAACAAAAAAATCTTCAGGGGTCCAGACCACTTAGCCCCTCTAGGCATTCTACCTAACATAAATGACCTCAATCAGTCCTCATTGTATTGAGGGTTCTCATGGAAGGACTTGATGATGACGGTTACGTGGACTTCTGGCCTTTAATCCATCAATGCAGGGACATCACGGTGTCTTGATCAGGTGGCGATGGCGCAGGTCGCCACCACTGAAAACCAGAAAAAGAACAGAAAAAAGAGTAGGGGTCAGTACGGATTATGGAGCCACCATGAATAGTAATGATAATTAATTGAACATGCAGAGCATCAGGGTTAAATTAAAATTAAGTTATGAGAAATCCATGTTACAGTAATGTGTTTTTAGCAGTTTTTAAAGTGCTCCACCGTATCAGCCTGGCAAATTCCTATTGGCAGGCTATTCCAGATTTGAGGTGCATATCAGCAAAAGGCCGCCTCACCACTGTGTTCCTTTAACACTAGAATTACCAGAGCCTACGAAAAAACTCGTAATTCCGTCCCACCTTAAACTGCTTCTTAAATCCCTTCACACCTCTCCGCCAGCGCCCTTTGTCTTCTAAATGTGCTGATAAAGAGAAGCCGGCTATTCCATCCCCCCACCAATTTAGAACGTGCACGAACTTCTCTCAGCTCAGGCCTTGATTGAGTATCTGGGAGTGAAGTGGAGTTTTAGAGTGAAATAATAGATCGTTGTTTGGAACACACGCATTTCATGTCTGTTCCGTTTCTACAGTAATCTGTGTCAACACATTGTTAAAACAGAAACTTTTTTTATATTCTAGTAGTAGATGACAAAATGTAGGCATAAACTATATAATGTATGAAGCCTGAAGTCCAAATAGCAAAGAAACATTTTCACAAGAATAACACAATTGCACTTTTATTCAAACATATAACTGCAGAAAGAAAAAGCCGCCTTAACATGCGACATTGACACCAGTTTACTATAACTGACTCTGTGGTTCAATAGATACAGCCCCGCTTGGAATCAAGGGTCACGGGTTCGATCCTGCCCTCCCTTTTGAGAAGTAAACTGTTCTTAGTCTTACTGTTTTAGAATAAAAACATACATTTGATTTCAGTCTGTAACAGTCGGTGCAATTTATGATCTTTGTAAAGGTTAGCTTTTTTTTTTTTTTATTCACTTTTCACTCTCTCAGTCGCGTTCAGAATCAATTCATACAACCCCATCTGACACGGCTGTTTTCACTAAAGACGCGCTATAGCTCTGCAGTGTACCACGATGCATACTAACGCCCCGGTTCTGACACACAAACGCTGGCGAAGCTGTCTTCTTCGTATCTCACCGTCACTTGATTTTCTTTTTATTCAGTTTTATTGAGTGTTCCTGCCAGTCCGATCTGACGCTGTTCGCTTTCAAATAATATTGCATTAGTGCGATTATATTTTCACATATATTGTCTTTCTTTCAGGTGTGTAATAGAAACCACAGCATAGAGAGAAGTGTGTACACTGCTTCTTACAGGAAAAGGCGATGGAAAAAGTGCACTTGAATAAAAGTGCACTTTTGTTATACTTTTACACCAATATATGTTCCTGTGTTTGAACGACACGGGCAGATGGGGAGTGTCTGATGATTGCATATAGCGCCGAAGTTGGTCTTTACCATTCTTTCTCTGCATGTCATGGGGTGCAAAAGAAAAAGCATACAGCAACATGCGGGGACTGGCAGGAACACTCAATAAAACTGAATAAAAAGAAAATCAAGTGACGGTGAGATACTGAAGAAGGCAGCTTCGCCAGCGTTTGTGTGTCAGAACCGGGGCGTTAGTATGCATCGTGGTACACTGCAGAGCTATAGCGCGTCTTTAGTGAAAACAGCCGTGTCAAATGGGGTTGTATGAATTGATTCTGAACGCGACTGAGAGAGTGAAAAGTGAATAAAAAAAGCTAACCTTTACAAAGATCATAAATTGCACCGGCTGTTACAGACTGAAATCAAATGTATGTTTTTATTCTAAAACAGTAAGACTAAGAACAGTTTACTTCTCAAAAGGGAGGGGCAGGATCGAACCCGTGACCCCTTGATTCCCAAGCGGGGGCTGTATCTATTGAACCACAGAGTCAGTTATAGTAAACTGGTGTCAATGTCGCATGTTAAGGCGGCTTTTTCTTTCTGCAGTTATATGTTTGAATAAAAGTGCAATTGTGTTATTCTTGTGAAAATGTTTCTTTGCTATTTGGACTTCAGGCTTCATACATTATATAGTTTATGCCTACATTTTGTCATCTACTACTAGAATATAAAAAAAGTTTCTGTTTTAACAATGTGTTGACACAGATTACTGTAGAAACGGAACAGACATGAAATGCGTGTGTTCCAAACAACGATCTATTATTTCACTCTAAAACTCCACTTCACTCCCAGATACTCAATCAAGGCATGAGCTGAGAGAAGTTCGTGCACGTTCTAAATTGGTGGGGGGATGGAATAGCCGGCTTCTCTTTATCAGCACATTTAGAAGACAAAGGGCGCTGGCGGAGAGGTGTGAAGGGATTTAAGAAGCAGTTTAAGGTGGGACGGAATTACGAGTTTTTTCGTAGGCTCTGGTAATTCTAGTGTTAATGTACAGTAAAACCTTGGATTGCGAGTGACTTGCAAGACGAGCTAAAATTTTTAATAAATTTAAACAAGATTAACGAGCGAGGGTTAGGGTTAGGGTTAGGGATACAATACAATACGAGTAGTACGTATATATGCTTTGTCTGCTGAGCGTCATGTGATCACAACTGAGCTGATGGTTCTTCTCTCTCTTGGTGTGGGATTGTGGGTAATCATCTCCCATTCTCGGCCTCAGTTGGCATGTCTCACTCGTATAGTCAACATCTGTACGAGCGTTTACTGTTTACTATAGCATGGTGACCGCGTGTGTGTGTTGTAACGTGTGAGTCCCTGTCTTGCACCCCAAAACATGAAGCTGAGTCTCAGTATTTTAGCGACTTCAGTTTGAAACAGGAACAGCACGGTTATTTATTGTAGTGGGATCTGCTGCTCTCCTATACACAAAAACAGCAGTCGGGCAGGGTCAGGGCTAGGTTAGTGCCAAGTAATACTGTGCCCTGTGCATTTATAATGTACCTTGTATCACCCATCGATGGCAGGAGATTATAGAGTGACCACAATCTTTTCGGATTTGCTTATACGGCGAACTGCTACAGCGCTGGTAGCCTGCGGTTACTTCGGGATGCTCTTCCGCGTGTCGTCCTGTTGGGTGGAATCCCAAAAGAGTTTAGAATCCTTACAGTATGTAAAGTGTTTTTTAATTTTGTGTCCAAGTGTAGTGACACTTCAGGCAAAAGCAACTGTCATTGGATTGGCTCCTTGTTAAGGTCGCAAAAAAAGGAGAAGGTTCCATTGAGCCAACAGATGGCAGGGATTGCTTTAGTTAAAGTGAAAGTCATCCTGCACAATAACCCTCCTCTCTCTCGTCTCCCTCACACCAGCCATGATTCTTTTCAAAGGTAAAGTGCAGTTGAATTTGTTTGATGTAGTTTTACTTTATATTTTGTATAAATCATTTTTATATGAATAGTTTTGGGTTGTGGAACGAATCGTCTGAGTTTCCATTTTTTCGTGCTTTGGATTACAAGCACGTTTCCAGAACGGATTACGCTCGCAATCCAAGGTTCCATTGTATTTGTCTTAGCATTTACGTAATTTTTGTTCTTTGTTTGTTTACTGATTTATTATTGATATTTTTTTGATTTTGTTGTACAGCACATTAGTTTACACCTATGGTGTTTTTAAGTTGTGCTTTATAAATAAAGTTTGATTTGATTTTTAAACGATAGTTCATGGTGGGGAAGGGCGCAAAGCAAAAAAAAAGCATCATAAAAAAAGTCCTTCCGGCGCTAACTCCAGTGTGAGTGTATCAAAATAAAAGCTTGTGGTACTGAAGATCAATTAGGACATGTTAACGAGAACAAGCTGTTCACGAGATCTGACCAAAGGTCTCTATTGTGCTTGCGCTCCAGCGCACTACTTCTTTGAGTGAAGAAGAATTTACCCTTCACAAGTTTCCAACCGTGTCTCAGTGTTCCTGTTGAAGACGCTTAATTCCTGACATCTTGGGCTTCATCCTCAAGGAACTGTGACACACAGAAACACACACACCCTTCATTGAGAAATCAATGTTTTTGGTAGCAGGGGACCCTAAAACGTTGCGCTCCGTCGAAAAACCGGAGATCAATATTTTTGACGACACTGAAGATTTCACTTCTCCTCCACAGACGACAGGGTATGGTAGGGGAAGGCGCAGAGCAGTGAACTACAGTTAGCTTGAATTCCCTGGTACGTTTGATAGGCGTGAACTCCGATGATATGATTCAATTTTAACGAAAATAGATATCCTATGGAAAAAACAAAGTTCTTGAAATTATTATCACACCAATGAATCCAGCTAAGCATGTAACATCCTATTAAGTTGCTGTTTATTACAGTAGTTTACTTCTCAAGATCTTTTTATAACACATTTGAACAGAACTACTGAAAGTTTTGCTTATTCTGCGTTGCTCATATTTGTCTCATTTTGTTTTCTTTGTTTAGATACCAGCTCGTCTTCGTCAAGCCAGTTGCTGATAAGTGCTACCCGTCGCTCTTTTTTCAAGCTCATGGACAGGCTAAGTCTTGAAATGCATAACTGTAACAGCGAGCCAAGGAGACCTGGGTGTGCACAGAAGGGGACCCTGATCAGGCGGCTAGCTGAAGGTCTTCAAGAAGTCAATAGTAAAATGCTGAAAGAAGGCATACCTGTCACTGCTAAGGTGAGATTTGTGGGGTTAGCTGTTTATTTTGTATTATTCATTTTTATTTTATTTCTGAGGGTGTTGATGGAGAAGTAGAGAGTAGGCCAGAAGGAGTTGTATTGTGTCTATATGGACCTGGAGAAAGTATATGACAGGGTGCCACAAAAGGAGCTGTGGTATTGTATGAGGAACTCGGGAGTGGCAGAGAAGGACGTAAGAGTTTTACAGGATATGTACGAGGGAAGTGTGACCGTGGAGAGGTCTGCGGTAGGAGTGACGGATGCATTCACGGTGGAGGTGGGATTACATCAGGGATAGGCTCTGAGCCCTTTCTTATTTGTATTGGTGATAAACAGGTTGACAGACGAGATTATGCAGGAGTCCCCGTGGACTGTGATGTTTGCTGATGACATTGTGATCTGTGGTGAGAGTAGGGAGCAGGTTGAGGAGACCCTGGAGAGGAATGAAGGTCAGTAGGACCGTCAAGACAGAATACGTGTGTGAATGAGAGGGAGGTCAATGGAATGGTGAGGATGCAAGCAGTAGAGTTGGCGAAGGTGGATGTGTTTAAATACCTGGCATCAACAGTACAGAGTAATGGTGGTTGTGGAATAGAGGTGAAGAAGAGAGTGCAGGCAGGGTGGAATGGGTGGAGAAGAGTGTCAGGAGTGATTTGTGACAGACGGGTATCAGCAAGAGTAAAAGGGAAGGTCTACAGGACGGTAGTGAGACCAGCTGTGTTATATGGGCTGGAGAGACGGTGGCGCTGACCAGAATGCAGGAGACAGAGCTGGAGGTGGCAGAGTTAAAGATGCTAAGATTTGAATTGGGTGTGACAAGGATGGATAGGATTAGAAATGAGGACATTAGAGGGTCAGCTCAAGTTGGACGGTTGGGAGACAAAGTCAGAGCGGCGAGATTGCATTGGTTTGGACATGTGCAGAAGACAGATGCTGAGTATATTGAGAGAAGGATGCTAAGGATAGAGCTGACATGGAAGAGGAAGGCCTAAGAGAAGGTTTGTGGATGTGGTGAGAGAGGACATGCAGGTGATGGGTGTAACAGAACAAGATGACGAGGACAGCAAGAGATGGAAGAAGACGATCCACTGTGGTGACCCCTAATGGGAGCAGCCAAAAGAAGAAGATTAATTTTTATTTGTACTATATTTTGTTTAGTGCATAGTGCGTACTTGCGTTATGCTGCTAACGCAGCTGCAGCTGATTTCCCCAAGTTGTACATGAACTTGATGTTGGCACGTTGTTCGAACTGCGACATTGTGCTGAATGACTATGCGCACGTCTAACTCAAAATGGTAATTAAAACAATACTACACGCTGAAACCAATCTAGACCTGTTGTTGGTCTACAGCTGTACTACGCTTCTCTCCACAACAACGTAATCTGATCTCTCAGTCTCCCGCTATATCACAATTCTGGGAACTTTTTCACTGCCCCTCGTATATAGGGACAGTATACAGTCAACACATTCATTTTTTGAACCTTCTTGTTCAAATGTTTGGTCTTTGGGGAGCAGAAGTCTTTATTAGCAGCATTGGCGCACAAAGCAACAACCCCCAGCTTACAGTGGATTCAGAAACGATTCAGAACCAGTCATTTTTTTCATATTTTATTTTGCAGTCTTGCTCTACAGCCATTTTAATTCATTGTTTCTCCCCATCCAGCAACACTCAATACCCAAGAATGATAATGCAAAAAATCAGGATTTTACGAATTTTTGCAAAGATGTTAAAATAAAAACTGTCACTACTGAGACCTTTTCCAGAGTACTTTGTTGAAGCCCACTTTGGCAGTGATTCCAGCCCCCTAGTCTTGTTGGGTCTGATTTGATGAGCTTTACATACCTGGATTTGGGGATTGTTCTACCATTCCTCTCTGCAGATCCTCTCAAGCTCTGTCAGGTTGGATGGAGACCCTCAGTGGCCAGCAATCTTCTGGTCTCCCCAGAGGTGTAACTTTAGAACAATCAAGAATGGTACCAAAACGTCTTCTGAGAGTAACATCCGTCCAACCATCCAAGAACAGTTTTTAGCACCGAGCCATAAGGCAAAAGTGAGAACTAAGTGGCTCTGGGAACAGAACATCGAAATTTGGGTTCCATGGCCAGGAAACTCCCCAGACCTTAATTCTATTGAGAGCTTGTGGTCAATCCTCAAGAGACGGGTGGACAAACAAAACCCACCAATTCTAATTATGCAAGAATGGGCTGCCATCAGTCAGGATTGGGCCCAGAATTGATTGCCAGCCTGCCAGGGTGAATTGCAGAGGTCTTGAAAAAGAAATAAGGGCCAACACTGCAAATATGGACTCTGCCCATAAACTTCATGTCATTCTCAGTAAAAGCCTTTGAAATGTATGAAATGCTTGTAATTCTACTTCAGTACACCAGAGAAACATCTGACAAAAAGATCTAAAAACAGTAAAGCAGCAAACTTTGTGAAAACCAACACTTGTGCCATTCTCAGAATGTTTGGGCACAACTGTAGAGTAGTGTCATCTGTGGAGGCCAGATGTGAGGTCATCTATAGGTGGAGATGAGATATTTAACTGATTTTCTTCTTGAAGGGTCTATGGGGAGAGAAGAAGAGGCATTACTACTCAGCACCAACCCTCAGTCCGGCTTGTCAATTCCCTGAATTGAACCCTCCGATTGCCTCCCAAGCGCATGTGTGTGAGAGTGTGTTGTCCCTGTGATGGACTGGTGTCCTGTCCCCAGGGTTTGTTCCTACCTTGCACCCTATGAGAGAAGCTCCGAGTACCCCCTTCATCCCTGATCTGGATTAAGTGGGTTAGACCATGACTGGCAATCCAGACAGGATTAAAGTGCACATGGCAGACTTTCATTTGTTGTGAACTCCTTCATGTACACTGCTCTCATTATTTCCTTGATTTTACCTTCTACTGCACATTTTAAAGTTACAGATGTAAAATAAATCAGATGTGTCTAAAGTGCCCATTGCAGACTTTCATGTGAGGACGTTTGCATACATTTGGGTTGCACCATGTTGAAATGACAACACATTATGAAGGGCACTGTAGCTTATCGTCTGATTGGCCAGATGTTCTGTCATATTTTGAAGGTCGCTGATGTGATTGGTCGTTAAATGCTCTGCCTCATCATAGAGCAATCAAAGTACTCGGTGGGATGTCTGCAAAGAAGATAGAGCAATGAAACGTCTGCTTCTGAAACAACTGAAGAATTTTTAAATAATAGGATGTGGTATCTAATTTGGGGTTGATATTTAGGGCCGCCTCAGAAATATCTCAGATGTCTGATCACCCTACCTATAAGAACCTGTATTTGAATAGATCTGCTGCTTTGAAATCTTTCACCTTGTGAAGAGGCCTACTTCTAATACAGGTAGTCCCCAGGTTACGGACATCCGACCTGCGACTTACGAACGGGCCGCAGCTGCTCCGTCATCTTTGGCCTGGGGACGCTGCAAGTGGTGGCTGGACGGAGGCTGGAGTGAAGCGATTTCGCTGCTCGTGCAGTGTAGTGTACCTCGGGCAGCTCCCGGTGGCAAGCGGTTTCACTGCCCGCCCACCACACATGGCTGCCCCGTTTGTTCTCGGTGGGCAGCTGGTAACGCTGCAAGCGGAGGCTGGAGGGGGGTTGGAGGGGAGCGATTTCGCTGCTCGCGCAGTGTAGTGTCCCTCGGTGGCAAGCGGTTTCACTGCCCACCGAGAATGAACTGGGCAGCCATGTGTGGTGGCCGGCTGGTGACGCTGCAAGCAGTGACGCAGTTGTGGCTGAACGGAGGCCATTGAGGGTGAATGGGGCGGCAGGGGGTAGCATTGTAATGTGCATCGGATGGCTGTCTATTGAATGGGGATGATTCACTACCCGCCTTTGGCCGCACTGTGTTCGTTCTCGGTGGGCAGACGCTGCAGGCAGCATACTGTACTGGGAGATGACTGTGAGGTGGGCTGGTGATGAACCGCCCATTGATGCCTCCATTCATTCTCAATAGCAAGTCTGCTTGCACTGTTACATACATAGCAGGAAGTTGTCTCTTGTCAGTACATCAGACGTGTTGACGAGGGGTGCCAGCCTGCTGTCATAGCGTGTCCAGTGCTGTGCAGAAGAACTCATCTTAACCATTTGTCTTCACCCTTCAACAATGTCTCTGAAACACAAATCTGATGCAAGTGCTGGTGATACAGTAAAGAAGAGAAAAACCATCACCATGGAAAATAAATTTGAAATAATAAAAAGGTCAGAGAGAGGTGAAACTCCATCATTCATTGGTAGAGCACTTGGTTACAGTCAGTCAACAATAGCATTTATTAAATTTATGTACCTGTTACAAATTCAACTTAAGTACAAACCCTACAGTCCCTAAGAACCTGGGGACTGCCTGTACTGTCTTTTGAATCAGCCATAAGGATTATTATATCTTTCTTTTCTTTTTTCTTTCATTTTCCAGCAAACAGCAGTGTGCTTGCAGCAGCATATCCTCGAGTTTACTCGCCGTCTTCATGCCGCAGAGGTCGAACGTCGCAATTTACGGTTGGAGCTTAAGCGCAATTTAGAAAGGATGAAAATGGAGGAGGACAAAGCGTTGAGCATTAAAGCATCAGTAAGTGACAGTCCAAGCATGGATGTGTTTAAGTGACATATTGTATGTGCATATCTCATATATACAGTTAGTGTTCTAATGCAGTGGATTCAGAAAGTAGTTAGACCCCTTCACTTTATGTTTTGTCAGATTTGATTTTAAATGGGTAATCGTGCCATTCTTGCCCATTGGTCTACATTCAATAACCCATCATGAGTAATCCAAGTTTTTTGCAAATTTATTAAAAATCAAAAACTGGAACCTCTTATTCATAAAAGTATCCAGACCCTTCATTCAGTACGTTGTGGAAGCCCTTTGGCGGCAATTCCAGCTTCCAGTCTTCTTGGTATGTTTCTATAAGCGCTGCACACCTGGGTTTTGGGTAGTTGATCCCATTCTTCTCAGCAGATCCTCTAAAGCAGGGGACCACCGTGGCTGCAGGTTTTCATTCTAACCCTTTTTTTTTTTAATGAGTGCTCTGTTTTTGCTGCTAATGAACTTCTTGTGAATTCATTGTAATTGAATTGCTTTTTTAAGATCTGTTCCCCATCATCAGTCCTCTTTATTGCTTCATTTCTTTCCTTAAACGGCACCCAAATAGAAATGAAATGTGAAGCGAGGAAGCCAACAGAAGACCAATTCAGTCAGGGTCTCAAACTCCAACCAGCTGCTTAATGAGGTGCCAATTCTTGTCGTTAATTAAACTTGTTCTTTAACTCTTTGAGGGCTGAATATTTTTTCCAAAAAACTCAGTTTTCTGAAAAGCACACAATGCATTGGTTTCACACATAAATCAACATAAAACGTTTGTCGCTATGTGCTGTGGCTGCTGTTGGCCTGTTCGCCATCTCTGGCAGCAATGACTGCACAGGGGCAACTCGATGGCCAGCAGGAATGCATGGCAGGCCGACTACCTCTCTGTTTTTGCACATTAGGTGGGCTACGATGGCAGTCACAGTGTGACACAATATGGTTTGTATTTCTTGTCATTATAATTTGTGGTCCTCCTAGGCGAACGCTGCTGTAAGCATATCAGCTAAACTAACATGTCCAGCACCACGATCAGCTAGGAACCAATAGGCTGATGCTGACACCTCACTTTTGTTTTCAATATTCATCTCCAGATCACTTGCATCAAACTCGGAGTCTGAAAAGTCAGAGTGCTATTTGGTAATAATACGTAAAATGTCCATGGAGTATTTTGCTTCGCACATTCGCTTTGGTCTCGCCAGATGTTGATGCCATTTCAGAGGATGTTTGCTCTTCACTACTCATGAGGTCAAATCAACAAAGCTTCGTAACTTTCCTTTAAGCAAAGAGAGTCGAACTAAAAAGTAAGGGCAAATTTTGTTGCAGTTTACAGCCGATTACCGTCCTCTACCCCTGAATTTCGACAAAAGTCAACATCAGCCCTGAAAGAGTTAATTCCATGGCTTGTTGCTGCTCTCATGGTGCATTAGCAGACATTTCTGAAATTACTGATTTTCTCTTTCTAAGAGCATTGATAAAATGTTTTGGGGACCTGAACAGATCGACATTCCAGAGGCCTTCATCTTTCTTTATTTTCAGATATTGTGCTTTGGACACCAGTTGTTTTGGCTCATTTTGTATCTCGTTATTGTTTGGCTGCTAATTAAGGAGCAAGAAACAAGGGGTCTGAGTCTTCAAAAGCAAATCAGTTACGATTAATTCAAAAGAAGTTAATTAGCAGCAAAAACAGGTCACTCATTAAGAAAGGGGTTAGAATGAAAAACCTGCAGCCATGGTGGTCCTCCAGGACCAGGGTTGGGGACCCCAGCTCTAAAGCCCCTTTAGATTGCATGGGAAGTGTCTGCTTCTGCCCTATTGAGGTCTCTCCTTAAATGTTGCAGGTTTGGGCTTTGGCTGGGTCACTCAAGGCCACTCTAGCATTGTCTTGTCTTTGCTTCAGGCCATTGTTTTGCTAAAAGGTGAACTGGCAGGTTTTCTTCAAGCATCTGTACCCTATTTGGCTGCACTCATCCTTCCCTCAATTCTGACCAGCCTTCTTGTCCCCATAACATGATGCTGCCATCACCAGGCTTCATCCCAAAGATTAGAGTAGTCAGGTGATGAGCAGTGTCAGGTCTTAGTCGGTCATTGTGTTAGGAGTTCTGCTCATAGTGTTTAATTTTGTCTCATTAGACCAGAGAATCGTTTCCCTCATGATTTCATATCCCTTAATGGTTGTTTGGTAATCTCCAAGGGCTGTCCCCTCTGCCATCCTGTAGCAGTGTTACCACTGGAAGGGCTCCATTTCCCAGCATTCCTAATGGGGATTGCCCTCATTGGATGTCGGAAACGATTGAAGGGGCTGCTGGGGACAGGAAGTTCCCAGCTGGAAACTTGAAAAGTCTGTGTTTCTGTGTATCCCGTGCGTCTCGTCCAATGTGGCCACTGTGAAGTCATTCATACCCTGGATCGTTTCTCGCAAGGATGAATGGACTGTCTCGTGCCTGCCTGTCGTGTGAATAGTGGTGGATTAGGTTAGTTGTGGTGCGTCTTCGGAGGGAGCGCTCCCACAACTCTCAGCCCTTGCCGCTCATGGCTACCTTTAGCACTGTTTAATTCATTTATTACAGAAGCTGTTCCCGGGATTGTCATCGTCATCTTTACACCATACCATTTCATGCGTTTCTGCCACATTGCAGCTGTGATGAGGACATTGCCGGGGTTGATTGTAGTTGTGTGTAATATTTGTATTGCCGAAGGGTAAAGGGAGGGTTGTCTGATTTTTCTTGTTGTTAATTGATTTTTCCACTTAATAGATTTCACACATTTTGTTTGTTTCATGTCTCTGTCTGTGAGTGTGTGCGGGTCGGGCCAAAGCTGGGTGCGTTCCTGGAATCCCCACTGAAAAAATAAATAAATCACCGTCCTCTCAACGGTGTGAATCTGAGCAGCACAGCCCACTGCAATCTAATTGATTCAGTTCTGCTGAGATGGTCCTCCTTCCAATAGGTTTTCCCATCTCAGCAGAGGACTTCTGAAGCTCTGTCCAAGTGACCATTGGGTTCTTGGTCACCTACCTGACCAAGACACTTCTTACCCAGTCACTTGCTCAGCCGGATGGTAGTAATGGGCGATACTTTTGATCTTCTTTTCGATCAGATTCCGGGTAATACTGAGGCCAGTATTGCCAATACCAACGCCAACACTGATGCAGCCAGAGTGTCATCTTACAAGGATGGTTAATCTTACCAGCTGTACCCCGTTGGTCCGCTCGCCTAGTAGTGAAACAGGACAAACTTTAAAAATCAATAAACAAACAGGTATCGCTAGGTACCATGGTCCCCTACAGGGTTGAGCTTCAAAGCCCTGTACCCGTAGGCCCCAAAGGAACCAGGGCGGTCGCCCCCACATGGTCTGGGGAAGGCGTAAGCCCTCTTCCAGTCCCCTGTTGACCCCCAACTATCTGCAACAATATATATATATATATATATATATATATATATATATATATAGGGAGAGAGAGATATGTGGACATCAAAAAGTCTCATTTTAACACTAGAATTACCAGAGTCTACGAAAAAACTCGTAGATCCGGCCCACCTTAAATCCATTCTCACCTCTCTGCCAGCGGCTTTTGTCCTCTAAATGTGCCGATAAAGACAAGCGGCAAGCAGCCGGCTATTCCATCACCCCACCGACTTAGAACATGCATGAATTTCTTCCAGCTCATGCCTTGATTGATTATCTGGGAGTGAAGTGGAGTTTTAGAGTGGAAATAATAGATCATTATTTGGAACACATGCCTTTCATGTGTGTTCCGTTTCTACAGTAATCTGTGTAAACACATTTTTAAAACAGAAGCGTTTTTCATATCTTAGTAGTAAATGTAGGCATAAACTATATAATGTATGAAGCCTGAAGTCCAAAGAATCACGATACATGCTATTGCCAAAGTCGCAGATAGTTGACACAGACTGCTCAGCCAATCAGTGCGCAGCAGGCCTGTTGAACCTTAGAGACCCGAGTTCAATTCCCAGCTGGGGAGAAAGTGTTATTTTTTTATTTTTAACCATATAAAGTGGTATGCACTGTCAGTCAGTCAGGTCGCTGTATTATCATGTGGGATGTTCCTTTTAAAATATTATTTTTAACAATTGAGACTGCAATTAACATGAGCATCTGTCTTTAACTTTTATTTTTAAGATCCAAAAGACATAGACAGACAGAGCACTGCATAATAGACAGACAGATAGAGAAGTCACTAGATATATAAATAAACAGGAAAGGCACTGTATAATAGATATTATAAACAGCTAAGGGGATAGATAAATAGCTATAGCGCGTCTTTATGTGATCCAAATAAATAACATGCGAGTTGATTTATTTACTTATCTTCCTACAGCATAAAGTCACAAATGAACTGCAGAGCTTCCTGTTTGATCGTCAAGGGCATGCTTACAAATTGCACATGTAATGTCACAAAAAATACCTGCTGACACTTTAGTACGCGAGCAATGGTACGAGAATGCAGTTAGAATTTTTTGGGCACATACACCACGCTAGTGTATAAATCTGGTAGGTGCAGCTTTGGTGAAATAAATAACATGCTATGTGAAAACAGCAGAATATGAAACTCAATAAAAAAATAAAAAACAAAGCTAACCTTTACAAGTATCATAAATTACACCGACTGTTACAGACTGAAATCAAATGTATGTTTTTATTCTAAAATAGTAAGACTAAGAGCAGTTCTCTTCTCAAAAACGGAGTTGTGCGGGATTGAACCCGTGACCTTTTGATTACCAATCAACAGTTGACACCATTGTGCCACGGAGGCTGTCGTAGAAAATACGTGTCGATGTTGCACGCTAACGCAGCTTTTTTTCCTGCAGTTATAATTTTCAATAGAAGTGCACTTGTTCTGTTCTATTTGTACCTTTTGTGTTTCTTTGATATTTGGAAATCAGGCTTAACACATTATACACTTCATGTCTACATTTTGTCAATACAAAACGTTTCTGTTTTAATGATGTGTTTACTGTACATAGATTGTTGGAGACACAGAACACACATGAAATGCAAATGTTCCAAATAATAACAATATAGTATTTATAAAAGGTGTCATTTTGCTTGACTTCTCACTCCATACAACTCCAAGCAACTGACACGCAGGTAAACAGACTTGAGCTGAGAAAACTGTGCACCGGTGGGGGATGTGATAGCAGGCTGCTTGCTGTTTGCTGCTTATCCACACATTTAAAGGACAAAAGACGCTGACGGAGAGGTGAGAAGCGTTTTAAGGTGGGACAGAGTTTTTTCGTAGGTTCTGGTAATTCTACTGTTTATATTAGTAGACTAGTACATGTAGTGCCAAAGATCAGATTTCTTTGCTTGTTTATTAAGAGGAATTATTAAACATGTTAAATTCTGGCAAAACACTGCTTGGGTTCAGATCGGGGGGGCCATTCCTCCCAATCGCGCCCTTCCAGGTCTCACTGTCATTGCCCACGTGAACAATGAAGTCTCCCAGCAGTACGAGAGAGTCCCCAGAAGGTATCCCTTCTCCAGGGACTACAAAAAGGGTGGGTAGTCCAAACTGCTGTTCGGCACATACTAACAAACAACAGTCAGGACCCGTCCCCCCATCCGAAGGCGGAGGGATGCTACCCTCTCATCCACCGGGGTAAACCCCAATGTACAGGCTCCAAGTTGGGAGGCAATAAGTATGCCCACACCCACTCGGCGCCTCTCACCGGTCTCCAGAGTGGTAGAGAGTCCAGCCCCTCTCAAGGAGATTGGTTCCAGAGTCCAAGCTGTGCGTAGAGGTGAGCCCGAATGTATCTAGCTGGAACCTCTCAACCTCGCGCACTAGCTCAGGCTCCTTCCCCTTCAGAGAGGTGACATTCCATGTCCCAAGAGCCAGCTTCTGTAGCCGAGGATTGGACCGCCAAGGTCCCTGCCTTCGGCCACCACCCAACTCACACTGCACCCGACCTCCTTGGCCCCTCCCATAGGTGGTGAGCCCATGAGAAGGGGGACCCACGTTGCCTCTTTGGGCTGTGCCTGGCCGAGCCCCATGGGTGCAGGCCCTGCCACCAGGTGCTCGCCATCGAGCCCTACCTCCAGGCCTGGCTAAAGAAGAGGGGCCCCGGTGACCCGCGTCCAGGCGTGAAAAAACGCTGTCCAATTTTTTTTTTACCTTTTGGGGATTCCCTCGTACTGCTGGGAGACTTCAATGCTCACGTGGGCAATGACAGTGAGACCTGGAAGGGCGTGATTGGGAGGAATGGCCCCCCTGATCTGAACCCGAGCGGTGTTTTGTTATTGGACTTCTGTGCTCGTCACGGATTGTCCATAACGAACACCATGTTCAAGCATAAGGGTGTTCATATGTGCACTTGGCACCAGGACACCCTAGGCCTCAGGTCGATGATCGACTTTGTGGTCGTGTCGTTGGACTTGCGGCCACATGTCTTGGACACTCGGGTGAAGAGAGGGGCGGAGCTGTCAACTGATCACCACCTGGTGGTGAGTTGGCTTCGATGGTGGGGGAAGATGCCGGTCAGACCTGGTAGGCCCAAACGTGTTGTGAGGGTCTGCTGGGAAGCTGGCAGAGTCCCCTGTCAGAAGTAGCTTCAACTCCCACCTCGGCAGAACTTCAACCACGCCCCGAGGGAGGTGGGGACATTGAGTCGAATGGGCCATGTTCCGTGCCTCTATTGTTGAGGCAGCTGACCGGAGCTGTGGCCGTAAGGTGGTTGGTGCCTGTCATGGTGGCAATCCCAGAACCCGTTGGTGGACACTGGTGGTGAGGGATGCCGTCAAGCTGAAAAAGGAGTCCTGTCGGACCCTTTTATCCTGTGGGTCTCTGGAGGCAGCTGATAGGTACCGACAGGCCAAGCGGAATATGGCTTCGGTAGTTGCTGAGGCAAAAACTCGGGCATGGGAGGAGTTTGGAGGCCATGGAGAGCGACTTTGGACGGCTTCGAGGAGATTCTGGTCCACCGTCCGCGTCTCAGGAGGGAAGCAGTGCAGTGTCAACACCGTATATGGTGGGATGGTGCGCTGCTGACCTCGACTTCGGACGTTGTGGGTCGGTGGGGGAGTACTTCAAGACCTCCTCAATCCCACTAACATGCCTTCCAATGAGGAAGCAGAGCCTGGGGACTCTGAGGTGGGCTCTCCCATCTCTGGGACTGAAGTCACCGAGGTGGTCAAAAACTCCTTGGTGGCAGGGCCCCCGGGGGTGGATGAGATACGCCCGGAGTTCCTTAAGGCTCTGGATGTTGTAGGACTGTCTTGGTTGACGTCTCTGCAACATCGCATGGACATCGGGACAGTGCCTCTGGATTGGCAGACCGGGGTGGTGGTCCCCTCTTTAAAAGGGGACGGAGGGTGTGTTCCAACTATAGAGGGATCACACTCCTCAGCCTCCCTGGAAAAGTCTATTCGGGGTTCTGGAGAGGAGGGTCCGTCGGATAGTGAACCTCGGATTCAGGAGGAACAGTGTGGTTTTAGTCCTGGTCGCGGAACAGTGGACCAGCTCTTCACCCTTAGCAGAGTCCTGGAGGGTGCATGGGAGTTTGCCCAACCGTCTACATGTGTTTTGTGGACTTGGAAAAGGCATTGACCGTGTCCCTCGGGAATCCTGTGGGGGTGCTCGGGAGTATGGGGTACCGGACCCCTGATAAGAGCTGTTCGGTCTCTGTACAACCGTGTCAGAGCTTGGTCCGCATTGCCGCAGTAAGTCGAGCCCGTTTCCAGTGAGAGTTGGACTCCGCCAGGGCTGCCCTTTGTCACGATTCTGTTCATAACTTTTATGGACAGAATTTCTAAGCGCAGCCAGGGTGTTGAAGGGGTCGGTTTGGTGGACTCAGGATTGGGTCACTGCTTTTTGCAGATGATGTTGTCCTGTTTGCTTCAGCAGGCCGTGATCTTCAACTCTCTCTGGATCGGTTGCAGCTGAGTGTGAAGCGGCTGGGATGAGAATCAGCACCTCCAAATCCGAGACCATGGTCCTCAGCCGGAAAAGGGTGGAGTGCCCTCTCAGGGTTGGGGGAGGATCCTGCCCCAAGTGGAGGAGTTCAAGTATCTCGGGGTCTTGTTCACGAGTGAGGGAAGAATGGAGCGTGAGATCGACAGGCGGATCGGTGCGGCATCCACAGTGATGTGGGCTCTGCATCGGTCTGTTGTGGTGAAAAAAGAGCTGAGCCGTAAGGCAAAGCTCTCAATTTACCAGTCGATCTACGCTCCTACCCTCACCTATGGTTATGAGCTATGGGTAGTGACCAAAGAACGAGATCGAATACAAGCGGCTGAAATGAGTTTCCTCCGCTGGGTGTCTGGGCTTTCCCTTAAAGATAGGGTGAGAAGCTCAGTCATCCGGGGGCTCAGAGTAGAGCCGCTGCTCCTCCGCATCGAGAGGAGTCAGATGAGGTGGCTCGGGCATCTGATCAGGATGCCTCCTGGACGCCTCCCTGGTGAGGTGTTCTAGGCACGTCCAACCGGGAGGAGGCCCTGGGGAAGTCCCAGGACACGCTGGAGGGACTATGTCTCGGCTGGCCTGGGAACGCTTCGGGATTCCACCGGAAGAGCTGGAAGAAGTGGCCGGGGAGAGGGAAGTCTGGGCATCTCTGCTCAAGCTGCTGCCCCCGCGACCCAACCTCGGATAAGCAGAAGAGGATGGATGGATGGATGAATTCTGGCAAATGATCTGTGAAACAACACCATCAACGCGTTATGGTTGCATTTTTTTTTAAAGAACACTTGTAAGGTGTTGCATTTTTTTTGGCTCAAAAAATTACATTTTTATTTTTTGCACTGAGTCACAGTGTCTGGGCTTGCGAGGGTCCTGATAAAATCCAACATCCAGGCCTTTAATGACCACTCAGGCATGGCCATCAGCAATGTGTCTGCTTGCAGAGAGAGTGTCGACCTCGTCAACAGGTTTACTTACCTCGGCAGTGACATTCATGTGACTCTGGTGACTCTACCTGTGAAGTCAGTAGTCGGATTGGGAAAGCACGGGTTTCATAAGGTCACTGGAAAGGGATGTGTGGTGCTCCCGATATCTCTACAAAAGGATGAAGGTCCAAGTCTTTAGAGTCTCAATGCTTCGTGTTTATGAGACATGAACGCTATGCAGCGACCTGAGATGAAGGCTGGACTCCTTCATGTGTGTCTCTTCAGACAATCCTTGGATGCCACTAGTTTAACTTTGTGTTACTCACGGAATCCCAAATGAGGCACATGACCTGCATGGTGAGGGAGTGTCCGTTACGGCACTACAGCCATGTGGCGCCATTACCCGAGGATGATTCGAAGGGGACGTCCACATAACACCTGGTTGCAGCAGATAAGATGGTCATTTCCGGGGTGTGGGACTGGACAGAGTGTCTGTCTGTTGAGGGGTTTGCCAATCGGGATCCCAAGCTGTTTTGTCGTGGGCAGGATTGGGTAGGATACGGCAACGTGCTGTACCAGTGCGTACTCCCCACCCTGACCTGACGCAGCTTGCATTTTTCTATACCGTCCCAACTTTTCCTGATTTGGGGTCGTACGAACATCTCTAGGGAAATGAAAGCAAACAGGTGGCACCTGAGCACAATGTGGAGGGCCACGGCAATGGGTCTGAATACTTGTAGGAATGAGAGATTGCTGTTTTTAATTTTTAATCAATTTGCAAATCTGTCTGAAAACAGGTTGTCACTTTCTCATTATAGGTCATTGAGTGTAGATTGATGGGCAAAACATTTCAAGTCTCTCCGTTTCAAATTAAACCTGCAACACAATAAAAGTGCGCAGAAACTTTGGCAACTTTTCTGAATCCACTGTGCCTAATGATGCAAACTTCTGTATATTTTAAATAAAACGGTCTTATTTTCAAATGTTGGGAGGTTTGCAAACCCTGACCCAGTAGTATTTGTATTGATTGCTGCTTAGACTTTTACAGTCGTATTCCTTGAGGATAACATAAGTATTGTATTGGCTGCGAGTGCTCCTGGTAATCCACAAAACCGATTTGGGGAAAAACAAAAGACTGAGCGAAAGGTTTTTGTCAGGATGTTAATATTTAAATAATAGTTTTTGTGTTGTATTTATGATTGCCATGTTTCGTAAAGTTAACAATGAAAATGAAATGTAAACTCTATGAGTGCTACTTGATTTATGCAGTACAGAATGTATTTGCTAGACTTGGTTACATTATGCATGCACTTTTGTGTATTTTGCACGATAGAGAGATGCATTAACATATGGAGCTGTGCCATATCCAGTACTTTCAGAAAACTTCTCTGCTAAAGACAAAATACTATTTTTAATAATAAAAGTTCTGAATAAAATATAAAGAATAAAAGAAGTAATGTCTCTGCAGCCCATCTAGAGGTCTTGCCGACTAATTAGGTGTCGGATTATCCTCCTGGCGTCCCTTGTACTTTTACAGGTGCATAGCGACAGTAACGATTTTTTTGAAGAAGTTTAAGGATCAGGACATGAAAATATTAAGTCAGAAGACTAAACTGTGCATTAAAATTCTAAATTCGTAGGTGGGAGACATTCCTAAATAGTTCCTTTAAGGTTTAGAAAAATCCTGAGCCCCAAACACTAAACAGAAGTTGTTGTTGCCAGAAGTTCAATAACGTCCTTGGTGTTAACCCTGAGCGTGACTCAAAGTGGGAATTTTGTGTTATTATGGTTATCCCCGGGTCAGACTGCTGGGGCAATACTCTACTGCCATCTAGTGGATGAAATATTATGCTGCAAAAAAACAAAAACAAAATGTTTTTCCACTCTAAGGTAATTCATTAATATACATGAAGGAGGTAGAAACATCAGGCAAAAGTGTGTATACAAGAAGATATAGAGCTAGTTTTAGAGGAAACTGCAATGGTACCATCAGTTTAGCACTTTCAAGGCGGTTGTCGACAAAAGTCGACACATGAACAGTTGAAGGCTAACCGCCAAGAACAATCACCTTTTATAGGTGTATCCACTAGATGGCAGCAAAGACCATGAAATAAAGATGATCTGCCATTCATTTTCATTGCAGCCACTCTCGTGTGCGTTGTCGATGACTCCAATTCTGCACTGTCAGAGGACGATTTTGAACTGTGACAATGAGAATGCTGACGAAAAAAACGTTTTGTTAGTTCTCTATTTTTCACAATCTGGGTACTGTATATACGCGCGAATAAGTTGGTACTTGATTTTACCGTATAATTTCTGGTATTTTATAATGTTGGTCGTAAAAGTCGAATGCAGAAAACTCACGCTATTGGTCCAAGAGATTATGATATGCTAATGCAGACCCACCTGAACGAGAAACCACGGAGCACACAGCCTTTTTGTTCTATGTATTGTGCCTACATGACCACACGGTAATACCTGAACTATTCTGAAGCGACGTTTGCACTGTTTTGTGTTTTTTGTATCTCGCACCCTCATACACCTTTATTGTAAAAGCATCCCTTATCTACGATGGAGCGTTTGATCAGAAGAAAATGTGAAGCTGGTTTCAAATTAAAAGTTGTTGAAGTAGCGAAATGAATTGCTAACTGTGCTACTGCAACAAAATTCGATGCGTCTGAGAAACTGATGTAGGATTAGAGGAGGCAAGGAAATGTAAAAAAAAAAAACCAATTGTCGCATTTTTGAATGGGCGTACAAGTCAGGGTCTGATTTTATGATACATTTTTTGCGTTTCAAGACCCGACTTATATGCGAGTATATACAGTAAATAAAAAGGAGTTTTGACGAGAAGCAAAAAATGAAGCCTCCAAAGAGTTAGGTTTAGGTTTAGGTAGACTTGGTTATCCCAGCGGGAAATTCGTTTGCAACAGGAAGTGCAAGAACAGAAGACATTGCTACAGAGATCCAATAGAGATACACAAAGACACGGCATTTGACAGCCAATGTTACTGCATAAACGCATACTTTCAGTGCACAAACTAATAATGCAGAATGTAACATTTAGCAGCATCCCTACAAGTAACAGAATTTAAAATGCTTATACAGTAGCTGTAGGAAGTTTAGGTCTTAAACTTTGTGGACCACCAGGGGTGGCACCAGCCATCCCAACCCTGACACAGACAGATGTGTGACACCTGTTCAGCACCCATGTTTTTATTTTTTCCTTTTTTTCCAATGGAAAACACCTTCCCCTGTTTCCCACCTATGCAGCACAGTCACAAGCACAGCAGACACAGTTCAGCCCAAAACCTTTTTCTTCCTCTTTCTTTCTCTGTCTGCCACCACTCTTCCTCTAGCAAGCTTCATCCTCTTCCACCCGACTCTCAGAGTAATGACTACTGGCTCCTTTTATAAGGCACCCGGAAGTGCTCCTGGTGCTCGTTGACCAACTTCCGGCTGCACCTCTGGGGATGGCGGAGGTGCAACCACCCAGGCAGGGTCATCTTAACAGCATCATAGGCCCACGGGCAAAGTGGAGCACTGGGGCCCCTGTGTTGATAGCAAAACAGAAACATACATAGGCATCTGACAAAATGTGGGCCCTTATGCCCGTGGGGCCCCTGAGCAACTGCCCAGCACACCCATGCGTTAAGGCGCCCCTGCACCTAGGGCTCAGCTGTAGCTGCAGCATCCCCTGGCAGCGCCCACAGACCCCATCAGTGCTGCATCAAACTCCAACTCCCATTGAGCCCTGCAGGTGTCTGAGGCACTGCTGCAACCCAAGAGGGGCTACCACCTAGCGCTCCAGCGCCAGACCAAGGTCATTTTATTTTTCTTCCATTTCCAAATAATTGCACCAACAGTTGTCACCTTGTCACCAAGCTTCTAACTGGAGGACTTGTAGCCCATTCCAGCCTTGTCCCTGACGTCCTTTGCCAGCTCTTTGGTGTTACCCATGGTGGTGGAGAGGTTGGAATGGAAGAAATTGATTCTATGGACAGGTGTGCTTTATACATGTCACGGGTTGATATCGGGAGTATCTGGGATTGATTGATTGTAATCCGTGTTCCACGTGGGCACACATCTGTGTGAGCCATGAACTCTGGCCGAGTTGTAGGAGATCAAATCCTGATTTCTCTCAATGATGTGTAAATCAATTTATAACTTTTACGTAATTTGTTTTTTTTCAGGGTTTTTGGTTGATATTCTGTGTCTCTCCATTAAAAGAAAACTACCATAAAAATCAGACTGTTCATTTCACTGTAAGTGTGCAAACTTACAAATTCAGCAGGAAATCAAACACTTATTTCCTGCCACTGTCACTTCATTTATGAACTTATCTGTTTTAATTTCTTTGTATGTGTGGGTTCCTTGGGTTGTTACCGACATCTGGTGATAATTTCATGTCAGTGGCCCCATTCTAAATATCTTTACTGATAAAAACATTGCCGCATTCAAAACTTATTCCCCCTGCTGTATTTGGCCATCAGCACTACCTTCTAACATCAGGAAAGACCTAGTATAGGAAAAGTGGTGTGTGACCAAAATGTATGGAAATCCCCTGATGTGAAAATCTGCCATCTGTGTTTGTCCCACATGTCATGGAGGGTGCACTATATGCCCGTAACACTAAAAACTAATCTCCACTTTCTCTCTAATAAATAAACTGACTTTTTTGAATGTTTGTCCTTGTGATTTTGTGATTTGTTAATTGTCATAGCAAAAGCTATTGTCACCGGAAACTGTAAACGTTTTAATATGAATGGCATATCAAGATCTCCTTTTGAATCGTGCTTTGCTTTTGGATAAACACGAATATCAACTCTGTCTTTGATATCTCCGTCTTTTGAAACTATTATCGCTAACAAGTCATCACATCTTGGTTTATTATAAATGCAACCTTGATCTTTCGGATTCACATAGAAATACAAGAAAATGTCTTTGTCTGTGTTTTGCAGCTAAAGTTCGTGTAAAGGGCGATACTTTTGACGTATGGATTTGTACCCATTATTGGCTGTAGAATTTCTCATACGTCCGATGGTTTAACTCTTGCGATCCTATGTTGCATCGCTTCTCCGTGATCATAAAGATGCACCCTGACCGAATTGTGGTTTCTTCGAAATTAAACTTGCCGTAGCTTTAATCGTTGAGGGACCACAGATTCGCATAGCGTATAGTCCATTATTGTGTAAATCTACGTTTTGAGCATTGAATAATGCGGACGCAAACAGATTATTGTAGATTCGGATATTTTGCCTGTAGTGTTTATGGATTTCACTTTCACCAAACAACTAATCTTTTAATTACCGCGGATACGCCTCTTTATTGGGAGGCAGCAGTACTTCTCCCTGATAGCAACACGAATTAGACGATCTACAAGTCTCCGACTTAAACTTTAAAGCCTTACGGTATCTACATACTTCTCACATATCACCCATGTCCATATATTTGATCTTTTTTTGCTGCTCCGTTACTTCACTGAGTAATAATTTCCGTTTGTTAGTGGTAATATGATTTTTACTATCAGTTTTTTTGATACTTTGGAATTTTCCTACTTTCATAATCTCTAACCTTCTCTGCATCTGTTTTGCGCCAACGTTTTTGAACCTCTTTACGACATTCTACTTTGCCTTCTATTCTTTGTCTTTTATTTCAGACCCCGCTTGGACCTGCTAGGTTTTCAATTCCACCTGGTCCGGGATGCTTATTACTTTCCCTTATTTCACCAAGTAATAATTACCATGTGTTATCGCTATTGCGATCTTTGCTATCTTTTATTGATACTTTCGAATTTTACTACGTTCATAATCTCTAACTTGCTCTGCATGTGTTTTCGCGCCAACGTTTTTGAACGCCTTTATGAAGTTCTACTTTGTCTTTTACTCTTTGACTTTTATTTCTCACCCCGATTGGACCTGCGATCATTACTTTCCTTATTTTCAGCATTTGCACATTGATTATTATTGTTCTTTTTTCTTTTGGGTCTCTTTACGACTTTTTTGCTTAGTCGTTGACATGTCATCTAGAATGTATAATATTATCGTCCTGATTAAATTTATAAGAGCTGAGAGCACAGGAAGTGTGTCTGCCAAAAGCATTCACACGACTGAGAGGTTTGATGACCGGGGTCTTGTTTGAAAATGGTTGTAAGTAGGGCGTGACTTGAAAGAATCTCATGTCAAAAGTCCACCGTCTTGCCGGACTTCATTCCAAAAAGTCTCTTCAAAAAGTCACGTCTTGTCCCAAGATTTTTTTTATTATTACAGAGAGATGTTGTACCCTTTTGCTTGTAAAAAAAAACGGAACCATAATGCTTTTATGAGATTTAAGCTATTTAGGTCATTTCATGTTAGCTTCATATTTTTCCCGAAATACTTGAGTATTTATTTTTCTAAGACTTTACGGTTTCTTTTTCAGGCGATTCCTCGTGATAAATTTGAAAATATTTGCACCGAGCTGGATAATGCACTCCAGCGAGAGCAGCAGGCACAGCAGTTACTCCGTGAGCAAGCCGAGCAGCTGGATGAACTGGGCCAACGGCTCGAACAGCACACTGGGGAGGAAGCTGAGAAAGATCACACGCTGTCTGAGGCCGTCAAGGTACGTGTGTTTGTTGGTAGAATGTCCCAGCATCCATAGTTTTTGTTGGTAGCAATTCTCCACTCTTGCTGTATCTGTTAATCGTATGTAGCGTCATTAACGACACGGGATTGTTGGCATCTGGGCCGGGATGGGTGGATGGTTCTTTACCTGGTTTGGGCACCCATATAATGGAAGATAGACAGTCATCCGTGAGGGTGCGGGTCCTGCTCCATGCTCCCTCTTCCAACTTTGGGAGCCTCTTGAACTGACAATAGTAACTGAATGAGTTTGGCAAATGGGGACAAAACACACTTGGAGCAAGGGGAAAGGTACAAAGTGCAAAAAATGCTTTTATTTCAACAAACCCAAAACAAAAGTGTCCAAATAAATAGTTCAGGTTTCAAAGTTCATAAATAGTCCATAAAAACAATAAAAATCTGAATGTTTAAAATGAGACTAAAAACCAGCCGCAGCCATTGGGACAAATGAGACATGCACAGCACCTTCCGTGTCTCCCCAGCTTATCTGGCGGAGACATCAGCAGCCACGGTCCTCCCACTCCCGACCCACCATCTTGGCTGCCTCCATCGGCGTCTGCCAGACCGCTCGGGGTTGGTTGTCCTCTCGCCATCCTTCTTGAACACTCATTCATCCCTCGGATCCCAAGAGAGGACGCCACCTCAATCATACCCTCTCATCAGCACAATCAGTGGGTACAATCTGTCCCTAGAGCACAGATCCCTTGCTCCGTCATGGTACCCCTGACTGTACTGCCTTCTCTCTCTCACTTTAGCTGGCTGGCTCGTTTTATCTCTTTCTCTTTGCCCCAATACTACACTCTAGCTTTGCCTGCCTTTCTTCTTTTTTTCCTTCTTTTGTTCCTCTTTCTCCTTCTTTGCCGGCCAGTACTTATACGGCTCCATGGGCGCACCGTAGGAAGCCGATGAAGCAAATGAGAAAGATTGCACCCTCACGTGCAGGTGCAACTCGTCCCAATTACCTCATCAGCTCCCCACTGCTGCATGAGCACATCCACGATGACTGACACGGCCAAAGGGTTATGTGAAAAAAACGGCCATTGTTCCAGAGCTGCGGACCCGCTATACCACATCATCTTGATGGGGTTGGTTAGTGATTCCTTCCCCAGTTCAGGATGCTGTCATAGTGGAAGGACAGAGGGAAGACTGCCTTCCAGGTCCTTGTGTTTCCATAGAACATTAGGTGGCAGTATCTCTCTCTGGTAGGACTCTTATGTGGACAACTGCAAGGCTGCATGGAAGTTGTAGTTCTGGTGAAGTCTTCAGGTGCTGCTAGAACAGGGGTGCCCAACTCCAGTCCTGGAGGGCTGCAGTGGCTGCAGGTTTTCATTCGCACCCTTTTCTTAATTACTGACCTGTTTTTGCTGCTAGTTAACCTCTTTTGAATTCATTTGATACAAAATGAGCCAAAACATGACCAGCGAACTGTGACCATAATACAATATCTGCTTTGTCACTAGATCCGGGGGAGTAGCCATGGGAGCCACGCTACGTCCCTCGGAACCTTTGTTGGCAGCCCCCATGGGTTGCGTCGGGGCCACTTTCGTGGAACACCGGAGCTCATCTTGGTTTGGCTCTGTGGCCTTTTTTTTTTTTTCTTTTACTTTTTGAAAAGCCAAACAGTACAAAGGTCATTTTTTTTATTATTTAATTTCAACCAATAAGTCAATCGTTAGTTTCTATCACACCCATCAAATTAATTTGATGCTACAAGATATAAAACAAAATTACAGGGAATAATGTAATGTCTTGTACAATTAGCATTGGTACCATTGTATTAACAGAATACTCCATCCATAAATTATATGATAGTGACCACTAGGTGGCGTTGCAGCATCCTAAACCTCAGACACAACCTCACATACACTGGTTCCACTTTCAATAAAAGGTTTATTTAGAACAAATACCTTATACAAAGGATTCAAAAGAGACACATCAACACAATTCTTTTTCCTCTCTCCTTCCTCTTCTCCAGGTGAGCTTTGTCCTTCTTCCACCCCACTCCAACTTGCCTGGATAAAGTCAAGCATTCTGTTTTTACCTCTGACCCAGGAGTACTTCTGGTGCTAGAGTACAACCCGATGGAAGTACTTCCTGATCGATCTGAAGTCCCACAAAGTAGGGATTATGAATCCCATCAGCTCCCCTTGGCAGCCCCCACTCAACCCAACAGTGCTGCCTAGCCCGGACTACAGCTCCCAGCATGCTCTGAAGGCATCCATATCGGAATCCTAACCCGAAGAGGCTGCCACCTAGTGTATTGGGGGAGAAATGTTTAGCAACACTTATCTTCCACAGTCCTTCCAATATATTGGCCTCCCAGCTGGGTTAGAATCCTTATTTTATTCCCAGTCAGGATGTCATTCCACATGTGCTGTCCATTATAGCACTTGCTTTGCTCACCCACCCCCTCCACTCACCAACCATTTCGCATCACTGCTGCTCGCGTTGTGAGGGGGGGTGGCTGAACTCATGCTAAGGAGATCCCGTCCGATCAGCTGCTGGCTTGCCGCTCCTGCTGCTGAGCTGCGTGTTCTGCTTGTGGCGCTGCGCGTTGATCATTTAAAAACCTGTACAATACAAAAGCTGTCCTCGTTTTGCTTGCCCCCCCATACTATGCACCAGCCACTTTGCGCCTCTGACGCTTGCATTGTGAAGTGGGGGGTGGAGCTAAACGCACCGTTAGGAGATGCGGACGGTTCAGCTGCTGGCTTGCAGCTGCCGAGATGCGTGTTATGTTTGCTGTTCTGCGCGTTGATCATTTAAAAGCTAGCAGCTGACCCCTTGTCTAGTGGGACGTTAAAGTGTCTTCTGAGAAGGTCACGTCTCGACCCAAGATTTTTTTTATTATAATATATATATATATGTATGTATGTATGTATATATATTGTGAATAAAGGCACTATATAGCGCCCGACCTGGCACAGATTTACACTTAGGCACGTGTAAAAAGACACAAAGGCTTTATTTTTCTTCAGCTGGAGGGCACATCTTCCCCGTGAACCCCCCAGCCACAACACAGTCCCAAAAGCAATCCAAACACAAAACACAACCCTTTTTTCTGGCACCACCACTCCTCTCTGGCAGCCTCGTCCTCTTCGTCCCAATTCTGGCCCTGAATGGTGTGTGCTAGTCCTTTTTATAGCCCACCCGGATGTGCTCCATGTGGTTGATCATCTATGGCAAGCCGAATTAACACTTAGAGATATCTCAAAATGGATTTTAAGATATCTGGAAATGCATTTTAGATATCTCAAATTGACTTACAGATATCTAAAAATGCATCTATTTTAAGATATCTAAAAAGCATTTTATGATATCTTAAATAGATTTCAAGATATCTTGAAATGATATGCTGTACATTTTGAAATATCTGAAATGCATTTTAAGATATCTTTAATGCAATTCGAGATATCTTGAAATACGTTCCTGTGCATTTTGAGATATCGCAAATACATTTCGAGATATCTTAAAATAACTTCCTGTGCATTTCAAGATATCTCAAATACATTTTGAGATATCTCAAAATCACTTCCTGTAACATTTCCTATTCTTTCAATGGGACTTCCTGTCTATTTTGAGATATCTCAAAATGAATTTGAGATATCTTGAAATACACAGGAAGTTATTTTAAGATATCTTGAAATGTATTTGAGATATCTTGAAATGTGCAGGAAGTCATTTTAAGATATCTGAAAATGCATTTCAGATATCTCAAAATGAATTTGGGATATCTTAAAATGAGAAGGAAGTTATTTTGAGACATCTCGAAATATAATTTAGATATCTTAAAAAGCATTCAAGATATCTTGAAATTCATTTTTTCAGATATCTGAAATACATTTTAGATATCTAAAATTAATTTCATGATATCTTAAAATGGGTCTCTGCTCCATTTCAGATATCTAACAATGTATTTCAAGATATCTCAAATTGTATTTCAAGATATCTAAAATGCATTTTAAGATATCTTTAAAAGGACACTCAATTATTTCAAGATATCTCAATAGCATTTTCAGATATCTACAATACAATTTAAGATATCTCAAATACATTTCCAGATATCTTAAAACAGCTTCCTGTCCATTTTCAGATATCTCAAATACATTTCAAGATATCTTATAATAAACAAGTAGTCCCATTGAAATAATAGGCAATTTTACAGGAAATGATTTTGAGATATCTTGAAATGCATTTAAGATATCTTATAATGCATGAAAGGTCAATTTAAGATATCTGAAAATTCATTTGAGATATCTTGAAATGCAGACACAATTATTTTGAGATATCTGAAACTGTATTTGAGATATCTTGAAATACATTTGAGATATCTCAAAATGTATTGCAGATATCTTAAAATGTAAAGGAAATTATTTTAAGATATCTCAAAGCGAGTTTCAGATATCTTAAAAAGTAAATTACATTTTAAGATATCCAAAATTCATTTTGAGATATCTCTAAATGTTAATTTGGCTTGCCATAATCATCTGTTTCTGATTGCACTGCTGTAGAGTTGTTCAGGCTGGCTCCGGGATCCATGCAGCACCCCCTGGTGGCCACCCCAGATCCCAACGGGGCTGTGGAGAACTCCATCTCCCATGAAGCCCTGCAGGAAACTGCGGCACTATCGTCTGCCAGGGAGGCTGCCACCAAGCGTCCTGGGGGAGGTACTGAGGAGCCCGTGGATGCTCCCCCGGAATATGTGTAGAAGGGGTGTCCCCTGCCACAATATATATGTATGTATATATGTATTCCAGCTCTTTGCACATTTAGAATCCTTAGATTTATACTTAATATCATTTTCATGATGAAATGCATTAAAGAATGTTTGTGACATTTTACAGATAAGTCGTTAACTTCATTTAAATAATGAATACTGATTACACATTTAGCACTGCTGTCTCGCAGTGAGTCACATCCCTGGTGTCCCCCACCTGGAGTTCTCATGTTTTTCCTGGTGGGTTTCCACTTTGTACTCCGGTTTCCTTCCAAAGATATGAAGGTTTAGGGATTAGGTGACAATAAAATGACGCCAGTGTGTCTGTGAGTGCTTGCATTCACCTTGTGATGAGCTGTTGCCCTGTGCAGGGATTTTGTTTCTGCCTCGTACCCGATGCCTGCCGGAACGGGCACATCCCTGGATTGATGGATGGAATCATTAATCATCCTATTCAGAAATATGGTGGCACAGTGTTAAGTTTAAACCCGGCCTAAGACTGTTGCCCCTTCGGATAAGTGGTGGAAAATGAATGAATTTTCAAATCAAGCATACCTGTAGATGAGCTTATTCTGCTTCCTGTTGCATGTTGCATGCACACAATGCTTCATCACCTGTGATTGGATAATTATAACACAGCCACCCCAATTTCATGCATGTTGTCACCGGTAGAGCTCACCGGACTCATGACAGCCGTAACATATTAGCATTCAGTATATTTGTGCTTGATGGTGACACCCATGCTTAGACCACTAAGTAAAGGTTGCTTGTGTGCCTTTAATTTAGACAAGAGATCTTCTGTCTTCCATTACTTGATTTGTCAGTTGGGAGGCTGCTCTACAACGCCATGAAGACAGGTTGTTTTCCTTAGTCCATTTGTGGTTGTTGCAGGGTAGAACTGGTAAAGAACTGGTGCCACACCCACCACATGACGAAACAGCTCGGGATCCTAGTTGGCAACCCCACCCAGGCAGACACGCGGTCCTGTCCCACCCTCCAGAAATGACCCTCTATCTGCCAGAGCCAGGGGTTACGTGGGCACCCCTTGGCCTGGTCCAGCCAGACCTGACCTGACCTGACCTGAGGGTAGGAACCTGACCGGGTTTGAGGTTCATTCAAGTATGCACATTTACAAGCTGATCGTGAGTTGTGTTCAAATGTGTGTATTCAAGATTTTATAAATCTAATTTTTTTTTGGCATACACATTTTCCTGTTTTTTGGCGTATGCATAATGTCTCGCTCAAATCCTCACAAAGGTTTATAAATGACACCCCAGGTTATCGAGGGAAGTGAAGAAAAGGCTTGCGAGTGAAAGGATTCAGACTAGTACAGGCCTTGGTTGGCGCACGGCTATTGAAGTTGGCGAAGACTGTGGAGTAAAAAACTGATGTGAGTCGTAAATACGTGAAGATATCTTATGAGGTCATTCAGGTATTGTATTTTTGTGTGTGTGTGTTTGTGTGTGTGACTATAAAGGCCTTTAATGACCTCTTGGGCACGGCCATCAGCAGTGTGTTAGTCTGCGGAGAGAGTGTCGACCTCGTTGAGAGGTTTACTTACCTCGGCAGTGACTTTCATGTCTCTGGTGACTCTTCCTATGAAGTCAGTAGACAGATTCTGAGAGCATGGGGGGTCATGAGGTCGCTGGAAAGGGTGTGTGGCGCTGATATCCTTTGGTACTGTCTCTCTTTGGAGAATCCTTGGGTACCGCTGGTTGGACTTTGTGTTGCTCACGGAGTCCCTAATGAGGCACATGACCTGCATGTTGAGCGAGCATCAGTTACGACACTACGGCCATGTGGCGCATTTCCCCGAGGGTGATCCGGCTTGTAGGATCCTCATTGTTGGGGACCCGAGTGACTGGACCAGGCCAAGGGGTCGCCCACGTATCTAGCTAGCTGCGGCAGTTAGAGGGTCATTTCCAGAGGGTAGGACTGGACCCCATGTCTGCCTGGGGGGTTGCAAACTGGGATCCTGAGTTGTTTCATCGTGTGGTGGGTGGGGAAACACTCTGTACCAGTGCATGCTCCCCAACCTGACTTGACTTGTGTGAATATAAGAAGGACGATTCAGACATACTGGACGTATGGTTCCATCGATTCAAGTTGTTCATATTAACTCTTTTAATTTTAAGGCTGCGCTTTGAGTATTTCATTAACATAGTCATTTATTCAATCGGTATTGTTTTCTGTCCTGCCGGCAATTATTTTAGTCTAATGCAAGGGCATTAAATGGGATAAATTCAGCTCAGAAATGAGAAACAAGGCCGCATGCTGAGAACTGTCAAATTGGAAGATTACGTGACTCTTGAAGAAGCTGCCACATGCAGGCTCACTTACTGGTGTAATAATATCGAGATTTAGCCGAGCTCTGTGGGGTATCCTCTTTGATTCCCCGGCAGATGAGCTGACTGCGACAACGCGCTCTGTTGAGTGTCTGTGAAGTTCACGTCTTTGGAGGAGCGAGTCATTTGCAAGGCCGTAATAAGGCGAAGGTTGTCTCTGCTCAGTCACTTATCTATAAACGTGGAAGGCTTTGATCCTGATAATGCATTATGAGCAGAACTCCAGAAGGTGATTTTCTACACTTGTGTAATTGTATAAAGTTCAGTATTAATTTATATCCTTAAGTTAAATACCCATTCAAACAGACCTAAGTGAAAATAGGCTTGGCATCCCCGTGAGACGAGAGTGGATCATCAGGATTTCCTTCTATGCACTTTACTGCTGTTTTGTGTCTTTATCTGAAATATTTTGGGTTACGGTGACGTGGAAAACTATTTAATCCCATTGAAAGTCAACATAGTTTTCTGGATGACCAAAGATTTGTCCACATCTTTATCCATTCACTGTTTTAATCCGAGCTCTTATGATGTCACAACACATTTCCAACAAGTTCAAATAAACAATTTTCTGTAAATATTTAACTAAAGAAGACAATCTCCAAAGTGTATTTAAACCTCTGTGCTTTGGAAGCTCCATGTTTACACAAATGACACAAAGGTGACAGTCATTTAGAACACTCTATTTCTTCCATAAAAACATCAAGTTGAGTTTTGAAAGTCCTTAAAGTCTTACTGTCTACCACACTACTTGGTCGCTTATTCCAAGTGTCTATTGTTCTTTTTGTAAAGAAAAACTTCCTAATGTTTGTGCGAAATTTACCCTTCACAAGTTTCCAACTGTGTCCCCGTGTTCTTGATGAACCACTCGATCCACTGCACTAATTCCCTTCATGATTTTAAACACTTCAGTCATGTCTCCTCTTCATCTTAAGGCTCAACTCTTTTAATCTTTCCTCCTAACTCATCCCCTGTAGCCCCTCAGTCAGCCTAGTCACTCTTCTCTGGACCTTTTCTAGCACTGCTATGTCCTGTATGTAGCCTGGAGACCTAAACTGTACACAGTACTCCAAATGAGGTCTCACCAGTGTGTTATAAAGCTTGAGCAGAACCTCCTGTGACTCGTACTGCACACATCAAGGCGCTATATAACCTGACAGTCTGTTAGCCTTCTTAATGGCTTCTGAGCATTGTCGTGAAGTCGATAGCTTAGAGTCCACTATGACTCCTAAATCCTTCTCATTAGGTGGACTCTCGATTTTCCGACTGCCCAGTGTGTATTCAAACCTCACATTTTTACTTCCTATGTGTAATACTTTACATTTACTGACATTAAATTTCATCTGCCCAAGCCTGTATGCTATCCAAGTCCTTCTGTAATGATATAACAGATTCCAAATTTTCTGCTAATCCACCTATCTTTGCATCATCTGCAAACTTAACCAGCTTGTTACTTATATTCCCATCCAAATCATTTATATTTATTAAAAATAGAAGCGGCCCCAGCACTGCCCCCTGCTGGTCACCACTCTTAACATCACCCAGTTCTGATGAGGTTCCTCACACCATCACCCTCTGCTTCCTGTGTCTGAGCCAATTCTGTGCCCATCTAAAAACATCACCCTGAACTGCCACTTCTTTTAGTTTGATGCCCAACCTCTCATGTGGCACCTTATCAAATGCTTTCTTAAAGTCCAGATCTCTGGTCGTATCCTTTTCTTGCTTCCTCATAGAATTCCAGCCTGTTAGTAAAACACGACCTCCCTCTTCTGAGCCCACGCTGACTGTTCCTAATAACTCCTGTCCTTGCCAGGCGTTGCTCAATCTTATCCTTAATAATTCCTTCCATTAATTTTCCTGTGATGCATGTTAAGCTTACTGGCCTATAGTTGCTTGGATCTGCCCTGTCACCATTTTTATATAATGGGATGATATTTGCCATTTTCCAGTCCTTCGGAATCTCTCCAGTGCTCAGTGACTTCTTAAAAATATGTGTTAAGGGTTTATATCTGCACTCACTAGCCTCCTTAAGAACTCGAGGGTAAATATTTTCTGGTCCTGGTGATTTGCTTGATTTCAAAATGACTATACCATGTGTAAAAATTTTAACATTACCCCATGCCCACGTTCTCATGTGGCACCTTATCAAATGTTTTCTGAAAGTCAAGATAAATAACATCATCACATTTTTCCAGAAATTCTGCTTTTTCTTTAAAACACTGGTTTATAGCCCATTACACTAACTAACACACAGCAATGTCATTGTCTATAGAATACTGAATTCTAGCCCATTACACTTACATTCCCCATAAGAACGATGGCTGTCATTGCAGCAAAAGGGTCCTCGACAAAGTGTGAACGTGTGGGGCTTTGAAGACTTAGGCACGCACTCACTTTGGAGTTTGTCATCTTCAGTTACATATCTACGGAAAATGGTTAATTTGGACTTTGGAAACTTAGCTTCCCTCGCCCACCCCCTCCCCCCTTAGCGCCAGCCACTTTGCAGCTCTGCCGCTCGCGTTTTGGGGTGGGGGGGCGCTGAACGCATGGTAAAGGGATGCGTTCGGATCAACTGCTAGCTTGCTGCTGCCAAGCTGCGTGTTTTGCTTGTTGTGATGCGCGTCGATCATTTACAAGCCCTTACAGCAGCTGTCCTTTTGTCTCATGGGACGTTAAAGTGTCTCGGAGGAAATCACGTCTCGTCTCCTTCCCATCCTTCCAAGATTTTATTTTACCATAAAAAGACATACCGTAGATCCCGTTATATAAGCCGAGAATTTCGCCCTAGATTCTTGGCTTGGAGTTTGGGGGTCGGTTTATACAACGAGTATCGTTTCAGATTCAAGATTTCCAGCACAATGCCGGTTTTGCCGATGAATACGGAAGTAAATAATGACGAAACCACAGAGCCATCTTTCAGATGAAGAAGTAACTTTGCATGCCGGTACTTTAAATTAAATAAAGAATTTATTAAAAAAGTGTTTTAGTTGTTGATTTTATTAATAAAATTTATAATAAATTATCGGGAAGTTTAAAATGAAATTTTTGGTTTTGATTTACGATCAACATCTTGCGTTACGAAATGGATGCGGTCACGTGTATCCGCTTTGCTCGATTGTAAAGAAACAACCGAGAGCGTTAGTAGCGTCAGTTGGAGCCCAGATACCTGTGTTTGTGGATGTAATTTCCGTCATTTCAGTGATTTACCTATATATATATATATATATATATATATATATATATATATATATATATATATATATATATATATATATATATATATATATATATAATTCATTAAGACCATGCAAGCAAGACACATAATTGCTAAGGAAGGAAGATAAGGTAAAAGTAAGCGATCGCAATCGAAACGAGGATGGACATTGTGTGGAAATATCTCCTCCCTTACTACAGCCCAAAGATGTCAAATTAAATGGTGAGTACAGTATGAAATTGTTTCTAGAATAGAATGCCTTTTATTGTCACTATCGCATCTACAATGAGATTAAAAGCAGCTCCTTCAGTGCAGAAAAAGTTCTGTATAGGGCTTGTATGGTTGTTTTTTAGCTTTAGCATAACGCCGGATCTGCGGCCCCGCTTCTGCTTTCTTTCCCTCCTCCGTCTGTGATGTCTCCTAGAGCCGACAACAATCCACGGAGAGCTCGCTGGTCTCGCTATGTTGTCTGGGATGTTGTGCGTGAGGTGAAAAACACTCGAAACGGATGTCTGGCTCTGGACACCGATGTCTATAAGGTTCTGAATGGTGTAGCGGATGTTTGCCGAACCGATCGTGCACAAACAAGGACACAAAAAGTACAAAAACAACAAAAAGTGCACTGCAAAGGAGAGCCCTGAGCGCTGCGACCATGCGTGCCGCCATGCTCCTAGCTTAATCGAAGTAGGCTTGGCACTTTTATAACTTTTGGTTAGTACATTAGAAAAATGATTGGTGTTTTGGTAAATTATGCACATTATATTATATATCAAAAATGCCGGCAGTCTCAAATTCTCGCCGATAAACATTATAAATATAACCGAAGAGACACTTTTAAGGAAATTTAGAAAATTTTGCTTGGAGAAGGGGGTCGGCTTAAATACCGGTCATCGGCAAATACATGTAATTTAGTAGGTAGAGAAGGGGTTCCGCTAATATACCGGGTCGCCTGTATTCCGGGATCTACGGTAAAGTCAAGTGTATGACCATGTGCACATAGTGCAATGAAATTCATATTTACAAGTCTCCTGAGACAGTTTAGAAAAATATAACCGAAAAATAAATCGGTAAAACATATACTTGGCATACAACATTTATTCAATTCTATACCATATGTATCAACACCAGTATATTCAATTCTATACCATATGCATTTGTATTTGTGATTATGTATCCACCTTAATAAAAGGATGGGTGTCTATATTTGGTTACCATGTCCCTGTCAGGGGCGGCATGGTGGCGCATTGGTAGCGCTGCTGCCTCGCAGTTAGGAGACCCGGGTTCGCTTCCCGGGTCCTCCCTGCGTGGAGTTTGCATGTTCTCCCGTGTCTGCGTGGGTTTCCTCCGGCGCCGGTTTCCTCCCACAATCCAAAGACATGCAGGTTAGGTGGATTGGTGATTCTAAATTGGCCCTAGTGTGTGCTTGGTGTGTGGGTGTGTTTGTGTGTGTCCTGCAGTGGGTTGGCACCCTGCCCAGGATTGGTTCCTGCCTTGTGCCCTGTGTTGGCTGGGATTGGCTCCAGCAGACCCCCGTGACCCTGTATTCGGATTCAGCGGGTTGGAAAATGGATGGATGGATGGATGGATGGATGTCCCTGTCATTTGAAAAGATTTTGAAGGATTGAAATGTTTGAAAGTGTTCAAATTCGGTTTATAAAACCTGCGGACACACAGAAAGAGGCCTATAATGTGTGTCCTCAGCTGTCCACACGTAAATCAGCATTTATAAAACAATACTTGACAAGAGAAAGTGCAGATATTTTTGGCAAATTGGACTTGTGCATATACACAGTTATTTGGAGAAAAAGTGGGAGAAATGGCGACAACTCTTGGTCAAGTAGGGAAGTGCAGTGAAATCAGACAAATGACAACTCGCACGCAGATTAATTCATATCACTGAGGTGTTAGCATAACGTGTATTGATGTGACAAACGTTAAACTTCAGTAGTGATGAATGTGATGTTTAGTCTCTTTTTGATTTCCCTTTAAAGAGGGCTGACGTTATGTATTTGCACTGAACATCTTAGATGTGATCTTTTTTTTGTCAGTGATTTTTGTGGGTAAGTAAAAACATGGGCATCATTCACTGCCTCTGCACAGAAAGCTCTGAATCTCATACCCCACAGCCTATCCATCTCTTAATACAAAATAGCTTGTTTGGCCCTGCTTGAAGACTATGCAAATGGCTGTATATGAAGAGAATGAGTTTTTAGGATCTGGCAGGTTTTTCCTTATGTTGATGATAGCTCATCATAAACATTTTTAGTAATCAAATACATTGCATTTGTCATTCCAACAGTTGGATCATCACAAACATTGACACTGCTTTCATGAATCCCATACCAAATGGCATATAATAAAGATATATGCATTGCATTTTTCATTTCCCACAGTTGGCGCATCACAAATATTAACACTGCTTTCACGAATGCCATACCAAATGGCATATACCAGACATGTTCATTGCATTTGTCATTCTAACAGATGGCGTATCACAAACATTAACACTGCTTTCACAATTGCCATACCAAATAGCATACACTCACCTAAAGGATTATTAGGACCACCATACTAATACGGTGTTTGACCCCCTTTCGCCTTCAGAACTGCCTTAATTCTACGTGGCATTGATTCAACGAGGTGCTGAAAGCATTCTTTACAAATGTTGGCCCATATTGATAGGATAGCATCTTGCAGTTGATGGAGATTTGTGGGATGCACATCCAGGGCACGAAGCTCACGTTCCACCACATCCCAAAGATGCTCTATTGGGTTGAGATCTGGCGACTGTGGGGGCCATTTTAGTACAGTGAACTCATTGTCATGTTCAAGAAACCAATTTGAAATGATTCAAGCTTTGTGACATGGTGCATTATCCTGCTGGAAGTAGCCATCAGAAGATGGGTACATGGTGGTCATGAAGGGATGGACATGGTCAGAAACAATGCTCAGGTAGCCCGTGGCATTTAAACGATGCCCAATTGGCACTAAGGGGCCAAAGTGTGCCAAGAAAACATCCCCCACACCATTACACCACCACCACCAGCCTGCACAGTGGTAGCAAGGCATGATGGATCCATGTTCTCATTCTGTTTACGCCAAATTCTGACTCTGCCATTTGAATGTCTCAACAGAAATCAAGACTCGTCAGACCAGGCAACATTTTTCCAGTCTTCAACTGTCCAATTTTGGTGAGCTCGTGCAAATTGTAGCCTCTTTTTCCTATTTGTAGTGGAGATGAGTGGTACCCGGTGGGGTCTTCTGCTGTTGTAGCCCATCCGCCTCAAGGTTGTGCGTGTTGTGGCTTCACAAATGCTTTGCTGCATACCTCGGTTGTAACGTCAAAGTTGCTCTTCTATCAGCTTGAATCAGTCGGCCCATTCATTCTCCTCTGACCTCTAGCATCAACAAGGCATTTTCGCCCACAGGACTGCCGCATACTGGATGTTTTTCCCTTTTCACACCATTCTTTGTAAACCCTAGAAATGGTTGTGCGTGAAAATCCCAGTAAGTGAGCAGATTGTGAAATACTCAGACCGGCCCGTCTGGCACCAACAACCATGCCACGCTCCAAATTGCTTCAATCACCTTTCTTTGCCATTCTGACATTCAGTTTGGAGTTCAGGAGATTGTCTTGACCAGGACCACACCCCTAAATGCATTGAAGCAACTGCCATATGATTGGTTGATTAGATAATTGCATTAATGAGAAATTGAACAGGTGTTCCTAATAATCCTTCAGGTGAGTGTATAACAGACATATTCATTGCATTTGTCATTCTAACAGATGGTGTATCACGAACATTAACTCTGCTTTCATGAATCCCATACCCAATGGCATATAACGAAGGTCCACGTTGATTACTTAAATTTCACCCCAACTTAGATGGGTAGCACATCTAGCACATGAGTTCTATACAAAGAGAAACCAACCCTCTTAAATAGGGCACCAACACGCCAGCATGGCAGACTCACGAATGTGGTAAAGCGTTGCAGCGAACTTGAGCTTTAACCTAATTACTTGTTCAATCACACTGCGTCAATTAGTCATCGAGTATGTGCAGCAGAGAGACACTGGCTCCTGTGCCTTTTGCAGTTTTTAAAATCAGTCCGATGATCACAGAATTGGAGCAGACGGGGTGTGCTTTGATTCGTGATAATCATGCTGTCTACGAAGCTGCTGAAGAAGTAGGCATCAGTAAGACTTGATGTCACACCATTTTGAGTGCAAAACTGCAGGTGTGTCATGTGGCGGCTAACTTAGTGCTGCGTCTCGTGACAGATGAGCAACAAGCGAACTGTGTGGCGGTCAATCAGGTGTTGTACGATTGTTCAGCTGCTCATGAAGACCTGTCATAACAGGTGAGGAAACCCGGCTGTGTGGCCCTTGTGCACTTTTTTTTGTTACTGAAGTTGAAATCCACTTTGAAAGGTCGCTGGTTTCAAACAATAGAAAATTTGTCACGGGACATTTCATAAACTGCATTCCGGAAATGGAAAAATTGTTGGGAGTGATGCATACATAGAGGAGGGTATTAAGTTGAGAGCATATGAATAACATACTGCGTGCGTGTGTGTGTGTGTGTTTGTATGTATATTGTGACCACCAGGGGGAGTAGCAGGGCTCCAAACCCCCAGACACAACTACACAACACAGCACTGGATTCAAACACAAGATCTTTTGTTATTTACGATACAGCCGCCGTTCTCTTCATTCTCTTCTGTAATAACACAACACGACAATGAATCTCTTTCCTCCTTCTGCACCTTCCTTGAAGCAATTGTTATTTTTAAAGCAAGGTTATTGTTTCATTCTTGAGGATTTATATTAAGGAGATCATTTTCTTTGTAGTGTATTTTGCAAATCCAAGGAGGGGCTCATTTTGGTGATTGGCTGCAGTTCTCTTTGATTTTGAGTAATATAAGAATATATAAAGACAACAAGATGTATATTTCTTTATTTTACGACAGTATATCAGCAGAACATTCTGGACTCGTTTTAAATAATTCACAAGAGTAGATTTTTTTGGGTTACTTCTATAGTCACTCCATGAACTTCTGGTCTTCACTCATTAATTTCCTGGCTTTTTCCTAATCGTGCATCTGAAATTTTGCAGAATTAGCAGTTTGCCGATTGCTGCTTTTGGCCCCCTAATTCCACTATCATGCAGTAGGCAGCATCACAGGGCACTAAAGTTGTGCTTGGACTTCAGATGTGGGCTTCAGCCTTGATGTTCAGAAGGTCCTTTTTTTCCTGTTTCATTTGCCTGAACAATTTCTTTTCTAACAAACTCAAAAGTTGATGTTTACCGCTGTTTGTCTTGCTCTGTTGTGTTCATCTCATTAAGTTGGCTTTTGTTGTTATATTTTTGTTCTTAAGTTAAATTTAAAAAAAGCAGAGTTTTAAAGTAGTTGTGGTGGCAATGTCCAGAAACATGGTTTGTGAAGGGCGTAAGTAGGCACAAGAGAACCCAAACCACGAGTACAGCGGCATGGCGGACATGCTGAGAAACTTCAATAACCTCAGTGAAATACAATGAAGTCAACGGGAAAGAAGAAACTCATCTATTTACCTATTATATAGTGCCTTTCACATTTATCTATCTATCTATTATATAGTCCATTTCCTACTTATATATATCTATCTATTATATAGTGCCTTTCACATCTATCTATCTATCTATCTTAATCTTTTATATAGCGCCTTTCACATCTATCTATCTATCTTAATCTTTCTATCTTAATCTTTTATATAGTGCCTTTCACATCTATCTGTCTATCTATGTATCTATCTATCTATCTATCTATCTATCTATCTGTCTATCACATAGTGCTTTTCCTGTCTCTCTATCTGTTTTATAGTGCCTTTCTTATCTATCTATCTGTTGGTCTGTCTGGCATTACTCCCTGAATTGAAAACTGTCACTTTCACTCGTCAAAGCTGAGAGGGCGGGCTCTAGTGAGAGCTGTTTCTTGATTGGTGAGTTGTCCACAGAGTGGGCGTGCCTGCTTTGCTTGACTTGGGAGTCCTGAGGTTCAAATTGGTGACTATGCCTGTCGACTAAGAGTGCAAGACGAAGACGCACAGAATTCCTGAGCAAAGCGACTTCTTTAATTGTATAAACTCCATATTCCTTACTAGGAACTTTCTGCTCTAAATGTGGAATTTGATGACATGACGGTACAAGACCAGAAGAGTACCCACAATCGACCCATTAAAACTCAGTACTTGCTAGAGCCCGCCCTCACAGCTTTGACGAGTGAAAGTGACAGTTTTCATTTCATTGCATATTTCTAGTTGTGTTTAGAGAAATATTACAGAAAATATTAAATAAGTAAATATGCAGACAAATAAAATGTTCTGTGAAACACTAAATAAAGAAAAGGGGCATGAAATGTGAGTGTAAATAAATAAATGTGTCACAGAACTATACAGATAAATAAATGGTATTGCATCAGTAAATAAAGAAAAATCATGAAATATGTCCATAAATAAATCAATGTGTATCACAGAATATGTTTTTGTTGCTTTTATTTTATTTTGTTATTCAACATGAATTGTGCAGTGAAATGAAAGCTGTCACTTGCACTCGTCAAGGCTGAGAGGGCGGGCTCTAGCGAGTGCTGCGTGTTAATTGGTGAATCCTCGGAGGAATATTACAGACAAACAGTAAACAAATAAATCAACAACAAAAAAGATACTCCGTGGCATTTACTTTTTTTTTTTTATTCATTTTTACGCATTGATTATTCTTTGCGCTCACATTTCATGCTTTTTCTTTTTATTCATTGCCCCATTTCACAAGACTTTTATTTATTTCATTGTGTCTGAAATATTCCTTGCCGAGTATATATTTTACTTATTTATTTTTCTAAACTGTCTCATTGTACTGTTTGCTCATGGCCATAAACTTGACCTGATGTACTCAAAAAGAAGAAACGTTAAATAATTAGCAAGTAGTTTACGAGATAAAATACAGTGCCGTGCAAAAGTATTCAACCCCCTTGAGTGTCATCCTAAATCACAAAACCTTTTGTATTTTATTTTATTTTTTTGTTAACATGAAGTACGCTTAATTGCCGTTTTTATTTGTTTGTTTGTTTATTTTACCGTTCAGGTGGTCAGCATTTTAGATTTCTGTATTTCCATTATTTTTTTTTTTACATTTTTTTGGTTGTCATTTTATTTGACCAGGGGGAAATAAATTAAAGATTTTAGGACTTTTTAATGCCCTTTATTCTTTGTTTCATACGAATGACTGCTGAAGATGAAGCTTCTTTTGTTTTTTTTTTTTCTTTTTCTTTTTATCTCTTCAGGCTAATAAGCTTCTGATAGACTGTAAATGGCGAGATGAGCTTGCTGTCAAAATCTGGAATTTCATAAACTTGGATCAAATTATTAGGACCCGAGGTACGGAGCGGAGGGCTCCATTTTGGATTAAGGGAAATATCTCAAGGCTGTGCTGTTCAGATAACTGCACCTAAAGTGACCTTTCTCAGACACACAATTACAGAGCTGTATGTTTTTCCTTTAATTTCATCAGGGGTTTAATTAGTATACAAATAAAACTTCCCTTATCTTCCCTTCCACCTAATTGGCCTGTCTTTACTTATGCCTGAAGTGTGTGAACGTGGGCTGTAATTAGGGTGACCGTGTTCACCTTTCCCTCTCAAACGTACCATTGCCTGAAGGCCTCAAGGCCTAGAAACAGTGCTTTGGATTATTGCTTTGCAATCATTCCCTTTGTCCCACCGGCTTTTGAATGAGCAGAAGGGCTTTGGGTGCTGCGAGTTCCCACTGCATAGCAGGATCTTCATTCTTTTGCCCGCTAAATGTTTATTGATTATCTCACCGCTCCGCACTCAGCCTCCAACAGCTTAATATCAGGTGACAGTCTAGAGAGTTCTCCAAGTAATTAGAGTTGAGCATTGGGGGAACAATTAGGTGCATGGTTATTAAACTTGATTTATCCTATTCTCTCCTGAACCATTTCCCGAGAACCGGGCCATCAGACTTCCACACCAACCCTTGTTAAGAAATTAACGTCTAACCTGCAACTCATCATTGCCGTTTTCGCTGCCGGAGGCCCACCTTCCCGTGCTTGCCGTCGCCGGACTGCTGAAAACGATACAGCCTGATAAAGAATATCGGGGGGTCCAGTAAGGCACTCCAGGTGTGGGGGCTCCGATTTAACAAACAACGTTTTACGCATCGTGTTTTCTGTTGGTGGTGGGGGGGTGGAGATGCAAGGGAATTTGTATGCCTCTCTGAGAAAGAAAATGGATTATTTAGTAAGTATATGAAAAGCAAACGTAGAATTGAAACGTTGATCTCTTTTAAGAATAGGATTTGTGTATTATATGGTCGGACGGATTAAATCCCCTCTTGGGAAAAGGACTATACAAAATCAAAAATGAAACGTTAAACTCCAAATTCCGTCTTATGAATGGTAATTTAAAGTGCATAGCATGGTGGTTTACTGTCCTGAGAAATCTGACAAATCATCAGTGAAGTGAAGGATGTCCAGGTCCGGCCAACAGCATGGCAACTAGAGAACTGGCAAGCGAGCAGTTTTGGTGCCGAGAGTAAAGGGTCAGTGCCAAGTTATTTAGGTTTACTGCATTAATGTCTGCCCAATCTTGACAACGGCCTTTAGCTGATTAAAGAGGATGCATGGAACGACTCTTCCTTTTCGTTATTTGATGTTGTTTAATAATAAATGGGTTGCAAGAGCAATAGTAACAACAGGAACAGGATTGAATTTGGAGTAAGTTGACAACCTTAAATAAACAAAGAAAATACAAGATATTGTCATTCATGCTATAACAATTATAACTCCTTCATTATTCTGAACATGTGGTAGTTACTAAAAATGAACACGCTTACACGATATCGCGCATTACCTTTACTTGCTTATTCTTTTATATACAGTCATATGAAAAAGTTTGGGAACCCCTCTTAATTCTTTGGATTTTTGTTTCTCATTGGCTGTGCTTCCAAAGTAGCAACTTCCTTTTAATATACGACATGCCTTATGGACACAGTAGGATTTCAGCAGTGACATTAAGTTTATTGGATTAACAGAAAATATGCAATATGCATCATAACAAAATTAGACAGGTGTATAAATGTGGGCCCCCCAACAGAGATCTGACATCAATACTTAGTTGAGCCTCCTTTTGCTCCTTTGATCCTCTCGACGCTGTCCTCCTATAGCCTCTGATGAGTGTCTGGATTCTGGATGTTGGTATTTCTGACCTTCTTCATACAAAATCTCTCCATTTTAGTTCAATTTGATGGACAGCCTGCTTCAAATCATCCCATAGATTGTCGATGATATTCAAGTCAGGGGACTGTGACGGCCATTCCAGAACATTGTACTTCTCCCTCTGCATGAATGCCTTTGTAGATTTCCAGCTGTGTTTTGGCTCATTGTCTTGTTGGAATATCCAACCCCTGCGTAACTTCAACTTTGTGACTGATGCTTGAACATTATCCTGAAGAATTTGTTGATATTGGGTTGAATTCATGTGACCCTCGACTTTAACAAGGGCCCCAGTGTCCCTGAACTAGCCACACAGCCGCACAGCATGATGGGACCTCCACCAAATGTGACAGGAGGTAGCAGGTGTTTTTCTTGCAATGCTGTGTTGTTCTTCTGTCATGCAAAGCGCTTTTTGTTCTGACCAAATAACTCCACTTTTGTCTCATCAGTCCAAAGCACTTTGTTCCAAAATGAATCTGGCTTGTCTAAATGAGCATTTGATACAACAAGCGACTCTGTTTGTGGCGTGAGTGCAGAAAGGGCTTCTTTCTCATCACCCTGCCATACAGATGTTCTTTGTGCAAATTGCGCTGAATTGTAGAACGATGTACAGATACACCATCTGCAGCGAGATGTTCTTGCAGGTCTTTGGAGGTGATCTGTGGGTTGTCTGTCTCCATTCTCACAATCCTGCTCATATGCTGTTCCTGTAGTTTTCTTGGCCTGCCAGACCTGTTGATTTAACAGCAACTGTGCCTGTGGTCTTCCATTTCCTGATTCCATTCCTTACAGTTAAAACTGACAGTTTAAACCTCTGAGATGGCTTTTTGTAGCCTTCCTCTAAACCAGGAGACTCAATAATCTTTGTTTTCAGATCTTTGGAGAGTTGCTTTGAGGATCCCATGCTGTCTGTCACTCTTCAGAGGAGAGTCAAAGGGAAGGAAGCACAACTTGCGATTGACCACCTTAAATACCTTTGACCACTCATGATTGGACACTCCTGTCTATGAAGTTCAAGGCTTAACGAGCTCATCATACCAAGTGATCAGCACTGAGCAGTGACAGGCATTCAAATCAGCACAATGACAAGGGGACCCACATTTGTGCACAGCCACTTTTTCACATTTGATTTAATTTCATACGACTAAATACTGCGTCACTAAACATCTTTGTTCGGAAAACACCGCAGTGCTCCGATGTTCCTAGGAAATGAAAGACATACCACTGTGATCTTTTTTGTTGAAAGGAGAGTCAATTATTATGTAGGCTTAGAGGGGTCCCATACATTTTCATATGACTGTAAATAACAGCCGTCACTAGTCAGAAATGATTACATTAAAAAAGGTAATTTTTTAACATACCAGTGATGTCTCCATAATCAGCTAACACATTAAGCTTTCTAATTCCTCTGTGACGCTTTTTTCTCTTCTTTTTTTTCGTGCACAATTGCCTTCTCTGTGCCTTCTTTTAACACCTGAGCGTCTCTTCTGTGCAGCAGTACGCTGACCGTGACTTCCGGAAACAGTCTCTAGCCCTCTTCACACTCAATCTTTATTTGAATAAACATCCACAAGATCGATTGCTTTTTTTTTTTTTGTTTTGTTCTTTTCAAACGTATTAAATAACAATGTTTAAGCTCAGCTTAACAGTCAGTTGTAGGTCCAGTTCTCTTTAACATCTACCGTATATACTCGCGTTTAAGTTCTCCCAGGGATAAGTCGATTGTTGTATAATTTCCAGTATTTTATAATGTCGGTCATATAAGTCCAATGTGGAAAACTCACGCTGTTGGTCCAAGAGATTACGATATGCTAACGCCCGCCCACCTGAGAGAGTAACCACGGCGCACATGGACTTTTCTTTTCTGTGTATTGTGCCTACGTGACCACACGGTAATACCCAAACTATTCCAAAGCGACGTTTGCACCGTTTTGTGTTTTTTGTATCTCATACCCTCATACACCTTTATCGTAAGAGCTTACCTTATCGACGATGGAGTGTTCGAGCAGAGGAAAATATGAAGCTGGTTTTAAATGAAACATTGTTGAAGTGGGAAAAGAAATTGGTAACTGAGCTGCTACAACAAAATTCGATGCGTCCGAGAAACTGGTGTGAGATTGGAGGAGGCAAAAAGATGTAAAAAAAAAAATAAAAAATTAATTAAAAAAGTAAGTGTCGTATTTTTGAACGGGCGTATAAGTTGGGGTCTGATTTTATGAGTGATTTTTTGCCTTTCCAGGCCTGACTTATATGCGAGTATATATGGTATGTGTTCCCATTAGGTGAGATCATTCATCGTTATGGTCTAAGCTTCCACAGCTATGCCGATGACACACAAGTTTATGTAAGTGTTGATGCAACTGCAACATCTTCACCTGTTGCGCTGACTGGCTGCATTCGGGAAATCAACCATTGGATGACAGCTCATTTTTTACGACTTAATCTTAATAAAACAGAAACCTTATTAGTTGGTACGAAATCTGTTGTCTTTATCCTTCATGAGCTAAAAATTGATTTCGATGGGATCCTGGTTGAACCCTCCGCATCATTCCGTAACTTGGGTGTCATCTTTAATCGGCTTCTTACCTTTCAACCACACATTAGCTCAACAGTACAGGCAGCTTGTCTTCATCTTCGTGACATTGCTCATCTGCATTCTTTCCTCAGTGTGAAAGATTCATGCTTTCATTACTACCCGTCTGGACGTTTGCAATGCTTTGTTTTATGGCCTCCTGAGTAAATATATCAATAGATTACAGTATGTTCAGAATTCTGCTGCTCGTTTTCTTCCACACACTAAAAAATCTGCTCACGTCACTCCTATCCTTAATAAATTACATTGGTTACCAGTCTTTTCAAGAATGAAATAGAAAATCATTCCTCTCACCTTTAAAGCCCTTCATGGTTTAGCCCCTCATTATCTGTCAAAACTGCTGCTTCCTTACACTCCTGCCGTGCGTTAAGATCATTGGACGCTAACTGACTCACCGTACCTAAATACAGGTTAGTAACGATGGGGGGCAGAGCTTTCAGCATGATGGCCACTAAAATGTTGAATGCTCTCCCTCTCGGCCTTTGTGAGGAAAAATCTGTTATCCATTTCAAACTCCTGTTAAAAACACATCTCTTCAACAAGTATTATTAATCTTAAATGTGGTGTTCCTCAGGGATCCATTTTGGGTCCTGTGTTATTCTCTATATACCTTCACCCTATTGGAGCTCTTTTTAGCAAATTTCACATTTCTTTTCACTGCTATGCTGATGATACTCAGGTTTATATTCCTGTCTGCAACTCTGCAATAAATCAACTCCACAACTGTCTGTCTGAACTAAGATCCTGGATGGCTAATAATTTTCTTGATCTGAATCAAAATAAAATGGAGGTGCTTATAGTGGGTCCATCAGCTAAAGCCAAATTGGTCTTGGACTTCTCGGCTCTTTCTCTGTCTTTTGCAAACCTCAAGTCCGCAATCTTGGTGTTACCTTTGACGGTAACCTCTCTTTTGAGAAACAAGTTAATTCTGTAGTCAAGAGTTGCTTTTTCCAGCTTCGTCTATTAGGTAAGATCGAGCCTTTTTTATCTTCTAGGGATCTTGAGAAAGCTACTCCTGCTTTTATCTTCTCTCGCCTCGATTACTGCAACTCGCTGTATTCTGGGATTAGCAAATCTCTGATACGCAGGTTACAGTTGGTCCAGAATGCTGCCGCTTGCTTTCTGGTTGGGGCAAGAAAGCCTGATTCTGTTTCTCCAATATTAGCTTCTTTACACGGGCTGCCCGTCAGTTTTAGAATTGATTTTAAAATCTTGTTGCTAGTTTTTAAATCTTTACATGGGCTCACTCCTGACTATTTATCTGAATTGTGTGCTTTACACCAGCCATCTATAGTGCTTAGATCTTCTGCTCAGTTGTCTCTTGTTGTCTCTCGTACCGAGTGTCAAACTAAGGAGCACAAACAGGACTTGTGCAGCTGCTGCTCCTCGCCTGTGGAACTCTTGACCTCGTCACATAAAGGAGTCGTCGACAATTCAGAACGAGATTAAAGACTCATTTCTAGTCACTTGCATTCCATGATCTTCAGTAATACTAATGGTTTCCTCATTGTGATTATGTAACATTACTTCTATTTATTATTTATTTTATTTATGTTCATTTATTTTATTTCTATTTATGTTTTTTTATGTTAGTTGTATGTTTTTCCTTCTTTTATTGTAAAGTAATTTGGCCACAGCATTCCTATGTTGTTTCAAATGTGCTATATAAATAAAGTTGACGTTGATATTGACATTGACTCGGGTGTGATGTCGTTCCCAGCTCCGACACCTGACTTCTGAGGTAATGGAACATGGCATTTATCTTAGCCTTCACTTTTGCCGTATTTACACTGCCAGGTATTAATGGCTGAATCGCAACTGGCAAAGAAATCCATTCCGATGTCTGTGATGTTTGTTTCACCTGGTCTTAATGTGACTTGAGTGTCTACATACCAAGGTTATTACAGTTTTGCCTTTTTATTTTAGTTTTTATTTCTATATTTTTTCCAACCATACTTGGAAATTCAGTTTAGTTTAAGTTTTCCTTCATCGTGTATTTTTCGTTTTAGTTTCGTTTTTATTTCCCAAAGACATTTCTGTTTTATTTTTATATCTATATCAGTTTTAGGTTTAGTAATTATGGCATGGAACGCCTGCAGAGTTTAGTTTTGTGTCACAATCAGACAGAACTGTACACTTAACAGATTTAGATATGAGTTTAATGTTAGTGGAAGTTTACTGCACTGCATGGTTTACTATCTGGTTTTGTTTTTGTCTGATAAAAACAATCATCATCAAAACTAGACACTGAATATGAACAATTTTACACAATTTTAAATTTTTTTAAATATTTTCTTATGAAAATCACTGGGGTTTAGGAAGAACAGGGCTCTTAGACTTGAATGAGTGTGCAGACCCCATCTCGCTGTATTGAGGGAAGCAAAGAACAACAAGCATGTAGTGTCAAGGTTAGGGGCGGTGAGTCTTGAATAGCCCAACATAAGAACAGTAAACCCATAATTAGCAGAGCAAGAGCAGGCAATAAGAGTACGGACAGGCACAAAAAAATAGAGACAGCGTCTGAGATTACGAACAACATATACATTATCTAAACCTTTTTAGTCAGAGCAGAATCACAGGAACCTGGAGCCTACTGCAGCAGGTTTGGATGTAAGGCAGGAAAAATCTCTGGTATGCAATACGTATGATAAGGCTGATGTTAAGAACAAAAAGAATATGATATTTCAACTGTCTATTTTGAGACAGAGAGAAAAAAACATTGAAAAAAAGAGAGACAAATATTTTAAAATATAATTCTGCTAATGGATTACTTTCACGATATCAGGTATTCTTTGGTGTCCCAAAGAAACCGGTGGTCTCCTGTCTGAATGACTATCGCCCAGTTGCACTGACATCGGTCATTATGAAGTGCTTTGAGCAACTGCTCAAAGGTTACATCTGCTCCTCCCTCCCCGACACGCTGGATTCTCTCCAATTTGCTTACAGAGCAAACAGCTCTACAGAGGATGCCATTGCGCTAACAATAGACCCTCACCCACCTGGAAAGAGGAAATACATACAGTACAGGCCAAAAGTTTGGACCCACCTCCTCATTCAATGTGTTTTCTTTATTTTCATGACCATTTCCAGCACTCCATCACTCTCCTTCTTGGTCAAATAGCCCTTACACAGCCTGGAGGTGTCCTGTTGAAAAATCAATGATCGTCCAACTAACCTGACTTCTGCACAACACAACTGCTGGTCTCAACCCCATTGATAAAGCAAGAAATTCCACTAAATAACCCTGATAAGGCACACCTGTGAAGTGAAAACCATTTCAGTTGACTACCTGTTGAAGCTCATCGAGAAAATGCCAAGAGTGTGCAAAGCAGTAATCAGAGCAAAGGGTGGCTATTTTGAAGAAACTAGAATATAAATTGTGTTTTCAGTTATTTCACCAAGTACAGAACTCCACATGTGTTCATTCATAGTTTTGATGCCTTCAGTGAGAATCTACCAATGTAAATGGTCATGAAAATAAAGAAAACACATTGAATGAGGAGGTGTGTCCAAACTTTTGGCCTGTACTGTACGTAAGAATGCTGTTCATAGATTACAGCTCTGCATTCAGCACCATCATCCCCTCAAAACTCGTCTTGAAGCTTGACGACCTTGGGTTGGGGATGACCATCTGCAGATGGATTTTCTCTTTCCTCACAGACAGGCCCCAGGTGGTGAGAGTTGGCAAACATACATGTCCTCATCACTCATTTTAAACACAGGAGCGCCGCAGGGCTGTGTGCTTAGCCCCCTCTTGTATTCCTTCTTCACCCACAACTGTGTTGCAAAACACGGCACAAACACCACCATCAAGTTTGCAGACGACACAACCATCATAGGCCTTATCACTGACAACGGTGAGACGGCCTACAGAGAGAAGGTGCTGGCACTGAGTAATTGTTGCCTGGATATCAACTTGTCTCGTAACATCAGCAAAACCAAGGAGATGATCATGGACTATCGGAAACAGCAAGGCGGAGAACACCAGGCCAACTACATCAGCGGTGTAGAAGTTGAAAGGGTTAACAGCTTCACGTTCCTCGGAGTAAACATCACCGAGGATCTCTCATGGACCCTTCACATAGACACTGTGGTTAAGAAAGCTCGCCAGCGGCTCTGCTTCCTGAGGAGGATGAGGAAGTTTGGCATGAATGCCAACATCACTTCAAACTTTTACAGGAGTGTGGTCGAGAGTCTGCTGATGGGCTGCATTACCATCTGGTATGGGGGCTGCTCTGCCAGCAGCAGAAAATCACTACAGAGAGTGGTGAAGACAGCAGAGCACATCACGGGCAAGAGCCTCCCTGCCATTGAAAACATTTACCTCCATCGGTGCTTGCGTAAGACAAGCAGCATCATAAAGGACCACAGCCATCCAGCACACCAGCTGTTCTCCTTGTTACCCTCTGGCAGACGATGCTGGAGTCTGGCTGCTCGGACTACAAGACTTAAGAACAGTTTTTACCACCAGGCCATTCGACTCCTCAACAGCAACATCTGAACACTTACATTCACTTACATTACACCTACATTGCACTACTCACACACAAACTGTACCTGCACACACTCGGAATACTGACTGGAACATCTTTATGGAATATGCATTTGCACTTATAAAACATTATCTGTGCAATAACTGTCATTTGTACTTGCTGCTCATTCAACTCGTATTGCTCTATAATTTCTTTTAAAATGTACACATTTTATTTTATATAGCTAGTCTATTTTTAACTTGTAATTTAAAAAAAATATATATTTTAAATTATTTTTTAGCTTTATTTGGATCTAGGCTGAGTGACTTGTTTTTCTCGTCATACACATTTCATTCTATGTTGACCCTGTGTTAACCTATATATGACAAATACATCTAAACCTAAACTTATTTTGAGTTGTGAATATGAACTAAAAAAGATAAATTAATAAATATGGAATAAATACAATAACCCATTAGTATGTTTAGTTTTTCATCATTTTCATCATACTCAGATATGGAGATGGATATTTAGATAGATAGATACTTTATTAATCCCAAGGGGAAATTCCCATACTCCAGCAGCAGCATACTGATAAAGAACAATATAAATTATCAGAGTGATAACAATGCAGGTATACAAGACAATAACTTTGTGTAATATTAATGTTTACTCCTCCAGTGGAATTGAAGAGTCGCATAGTGTGGGGTCTCCTCAGTCTGTCAGTGGAGCAGGACGGTGACAGCAGTCTGGGGCTGAAGCTGCTCCTCTGTCTGGAGATGATCCTGTTCAGTGGATGCAGTGGATTCTCCATGACTGACAGGAGTCTGCTCAGCGCCCGTCGCTCTGCCACAGATATCAAACTGTCCAGCTTCATTCCTACAATAGAGCCTGCCTTCCTCACCAGTTTGTCCAGGCGTGAGGTGTCCCTCTTCTTTATGCTGCCTCCCCAGCACACCACCACGTAGAAGAGGGCACTCGCCACAACCGTCTGGTCGAACATCTGCAGTATCTTATTGCAGATATTGAAGGTCGCCACTCTTCTAAGGAATATAGTCGGCTCTGACCTTTCTTGCACAGAGCATCAGTGTTGGCAGTCCAGTCCAATTTGTCATCCAGCTGCACTCCCAGGTATTTATAGGTCTGCACCCTCTGCACAGTCACCTCTGATGATCACGGGGTCCATGAGGGGCCTGGGCCTCCTAAAATCCACCACCAGCTCCTTGGTTTTGCTGGTGTTCAGGTGTAACTGGTTTGAGTCGCACCATTTAACAAAGTCCTTGATCAAAGTCCTATACTCCTCCTCCTGCTCACTCCTGATGCAGCCCACGATTTTAGTGTCGTCAGTGAACTTTTGCACGTGGCAAGACTCGAAGTTGTATTGGAAATCCGATGTATGTTGGCTGAACAGGACCAGAGAAAGTCCAGTCCCCTGTAGTGCTCCTGTGTTGCTAACCACAATGTCAGACCTGCAGTTCCGGAGACGCACATACTGAGGTCTGTCTGTAAGATAGTCCACGATCCACCGATGCCACCAGGTTTGAATCTACTCCCATCTCAGTCAGCTTGTCCCTAAGGAGCAGAGGTTGGATGGTGTTGAAGGTGCTAGAGAAGTCCAGAAACATAATTCTTACAGCACCACTGCCTCTGTCCAAGTGGGAGAGGGATCGGTGTAACATATAGATGATGGCATTCTCCGCTCCCACCTTCTCCTGGTATGCGAACTGCAGAGGGTCGAGGGCGTGGCGGACCTGTGGCCTCAGATGGTGAAGCAGCAGGCGCTCCATGGTCTTCATCACATTGAAGAGTAAACCGCAAGACAATGATTATATTTTTATATAATGTACATTAAGGAACCATCAACAACAAATCAAATTAATAATATATTGAGCAATTATTCTAAAAGTAAAGTTGAATAAATCGGACTCTGCAGCTGCATGAATAATAAAAAAAAAATCGAGTATGTGTTCAGGTAAAGTACCACTTCCGGGTGATGGATTTGGCCCAAATGTTAATACAGATCTACAATTGTGGTGTAACAACCACATGCCGAATTTTATCCATCTGTCTAGTTGTATTTTTGAATTATCATGTTTACACACACACACAATTCCAAAAAATGTTATTTTTGGACTCAGGGAGGTCTATAACGTCAAGATTCTTCAAAATAACGAGGTCGAATTTTTTCATGGTTACTATTCTTTCTTTATACTGTATTTTGTATATAAGAAAGTAAAAACGATTTCTCCTGCGCGAAGTGGCAGGTGAATTGCTGTCAACAAAAAGCAGTCAGTACTGAGAAATAAACTGAAACGTTACTCCCTCGTGATTTTTCTGTCCATATGATAAAGTTTATGTTTATCAGCACATTCTGATTTCAGTCGTTTGAATTACATCTTGATGGACAACAAACGCAAAGAAAGGCGGCACGTAAATCGCTTTCTATTTCACACTCTTTACGCACCCGTACTCAGCTTGTTCTTTCAGCGCAAATGCTGTTTGAGCAGCCACCCTCCGTCACCGGCCGCCGTTCACTGGATGAATATGTGCGGGCGGCTCATGGTGGATGACTTTCTGTGCGAGAATATTCATTTAAAAATGAAAACTACAAATATTTTATTTATTTATTACTTTATTTCAGTTAGACTTTCCAGCTACTTTAATAGTTTTGTTTAGTTTTAGTGTTACATTTTGGTTTTGTTAATTATTTTATTTCAGTTTACGAAAATGTTTTTTAATAATAGTTTCAGTTTTGATTTTAGTTTTCGTTTATCTACAATAACCTTGCTACATACACGTTCAGGTTAAACAGAATGCATGCCCTGCTCTCAGGTTGTGATTTATGGCGTCTTTACACTTATTGTCCATTTGCGTCAATCAGGGGACAATCCATTACTTTGTAGAGGTTTTTTTTTGGTAATTGGTACACTGTTATTAATCCCCAAGGTGAAACCATCTCTTTACATGAATTTAGGAGGTCAAAGCACAGGGTTAGCCGTTGAGTTCCTAAGTTGCAAAGTCCCAAAATTATTCAAAAATGTCCTAGATGGAGGGGACCATTGAAGCCTTGATAAGTCAGAAAGAGGGCAATGAAGTATCTTAGTGAATAAAAAGATTTATACTTTCAAAAAGTGCTCTGTAACACAAAGATTAAGCTCCACGGAGCACAAGACATAAAAGCAGTTGCCCGCAAAGTCAAACTGGAATCAAATGAGTCTAAACAATTCAAAGAATGGTTGAAAAGATCGGGCAAGCAGATGTCAAAAATGGGGTAAGAATAATCACAAAGGAAACACTCACCAACTCCCAGACACATTCAAATGAACCGTAAGGAACTGCAGAATCACCTCAGCCTTTATAGGGCTGAAGATAATAACTGATGGTGATGGACAGTTGGCCTGGCCTTTTGAGGAACCACTCGCAAAACATTAGGAATGTTTCAGAAGCATACACTCATCGGCCACTTTATTAGGTACACCTCCTTAGTCACAGGTTGCTTTCATTTTGCTTTCAGAGCTGCTGTTATTCTTCCTGGCATTGATTCGACAGTGTTCTGGAAACATTCCTCAGGGAATTTGGTCCATATTGACATGATAGATAGATTTGTCAGCTGCACCTCCATGATGTGAATGTCCTGTTCCACCACATCCCAAAGGTGCTCTATTGGGTTGAGATCTGGTGACTGTGGAGGCCTTTTGAGTCCAGTGAACTAACTGTCATGTTCAAGAAACCAGTTGGAGATGATGTGAGCTTTGTGACATAATGTGTTATCCTGCTGGAAGAAGGTAAAAGGCAACAAGAAAGGTAATGTAGTACATATTCCGTGAATAACATTAGACACCAAAAGGAGATCTTGATATGCCATTCGTATTAAAACGTTGACAGTCTCCCGTGAGAATAACTTTTGCTATGACAATTAATAAATCACAGACAAACATTCGAAAAAGTTCGGTTTATTTATTAGAGAGAAAAAAACGATATTCACGCACGGGCAGTTATACGTTGCATTGTTACAATGGAAATCCAAACACGGAATCAAAATTTAATGCAATCTTGAAGAAAATTTAATTCCAAATGTTGTTTTAACTGAAGTTTTAAAGTAAATGTGAAAATAATGCATATGTAACAAATCCCATGAAAATAACAATCTCTTTACATTGTGTATCCGGTTAAAACTAGAATTACCAAAGCCTACAAAAAAACTCATAAATCCGGACCACCTTAAATCCCTTCGCACCCCTCTGTCAGCGTCTTTTGTCTTGTAAATGTGTTGATGGCTTTACCTTAGGCAGGCAACACAACTTTGAGTACCGAGAAGAGAAACAGAATAAGTGAGGGTTAGTAACAAATTCTAGCCATCATGTTACTGATGTTTTAGTGCTAATGGCTAACAACAGAGATGCAGTCTGTACAGTTAATCAGCAGCTCTAGTCAGGGTGTGCTAAACTGAAGTTGTGAGTCTTCATCCAGGATTTGAATGCTGAGACCAAAGGGGCATCTCTTAAAGTAGCAGGCAGACCGCTCCGCAGTTTAGAGGTCCCCTGTAACTAAACGTTCGACCTACCACTGTTTTTTTTTATTAATCCTTGCAATCATAAACATTCTGGTTTGTAAGTCATTAGGGTCTGGTGCTAACTGATTAAGCCAATCAAATCATATGGGGTCCAGGAGTGATTTGATACCGTAACGCTTCCTGACTTATTCTTACGGGGCTACAAATTTTGACCACCTCAGTTTTCAAAAAATTTGGATATGAGTGTCAGTAGGCTTTAAAAACTAGGAACCGAGTTATCTGAACTATTCTCTAACATTTCAGTAACAATTTACCGCTCTGATGCTGATCCTTCTGATCATAAAATAGGTCATTACGATAGCAATTGATGAGACGAATTTAATATTAATTGCAAAATTCCGGTATTTGACAGTTCCTCTTGAGTGCCTCTTTCTCTTGCACGATTTGGCTCAAAAACCAATCAGCACATCATCATCTCATAACAGGCTTAAGTTTCGAGTTTTGTATTTTTCCATTTGGCTGTTTTTAGCTCTAGACCGTCCTCAAGAAACTGTGACACTCAAGACACAGAAACAGACACACACTCATCATCGAGATATCAATGTTTTTGGTATCAGGGGACCGTAAAACATCAAGATCCGTTGAAAACTGGAAATCAAAATTTTTGACGAATCTAAAGCTTTCACTCCTCCCTCATAGGCAATAGGTTATGGTGGGAATTGGGCGTGAAGTAAGTTGTTATACAACAATATAGAAGTTGTTTTTCTTTTTAAACTAAGGGGCTTCACCCCCTGCTCGCCAACCCTGCCCCTACCTCCACCTGTGCTTCGTGCCATTGTGAAGAGGGGGACTGAACGCACCCCAAGGAGACGCGGTCTCCTCTGAAATGGTGATACAATGGGAAACAAATAGTTTTTCTTTTTTTTTTTAATCCTTCTCTTTGCTCGATCAGCTGCTGGCTTGCTGCTGTGCCGTGTGATCTTCATCTCGTGTGGTGCTTCGAACATTTGAAAGCCTGAACAGCAGCTATCCTTTTGTCTCACTGCCTTGTCTCTCTTGTCCCCCAGACATCCTCAAACACTATTCGATCTCTATTCGCTATTCCATTATTTCACCGAGTAATATTACCCGTTTGTTTGCGCTAATGCGATCTTTACTATCATTTTTTGAGACTTTCGAATCTTTCTACTTTCCTTATCTCTAAACTGCTCTACATGTGTATCACACCAGCGTTTTTGAATTCTTTACAATGTTCTACTTTGTCTTTTTCCGGCCCCGGGCGTGGTTAAATCTCTTGGTACAAAGTCTTCACGGGATGGGCTGATTATTACTGTCCTTATTTTCAGAATTTGCACAGAGATTATTTTTTGGGTTTTTTGCTTTCTTTTTTGAATTCTTTTCTCTCCAATGCTTCTGGGTCTCTTTTCGACTTCGCTTAGTCATTGACGTGTCACCTCAAATTGATAACATTTTTAAGAGCTGAGAGCATAGGAAGTGTGTCTGCTAAAAGCATTTCAACAACTGAGAGGTTAGATGACCATGGTCTTGTTTGTAAATGGTTGTATGTAGGGCGTGACTTGCAAAAGTGACCGTCTGTTTCCGATGGGAGTGTTAGCTCCGTGGAAATATGTTCTTTTATATTGCGCCGGTTTTAATAACCCTTTAATTAAATAAGTATAATAACGGCGATATCCCTCTTTTCGGCGATAGGCGGCGACAAAGTCACAGAAAAGACAGGACATACTTAGCTTGTTTAATGCGGCTTACGTTGCTATAGATCAGGAAAGACCAGTCACATTTCATGTTGTCAACCACGGGGTTTGGTCGCGTAGAAATGGCTTTGTTCTGTCACAACGGAGGCTGCGTTTGGAGTCTATGTGGCTTACGCTCCCTCAGGTCTTCAAAGCTTGGACTGGTTCCAGCATTCCTTATATTGTATCCACACGACCAAAGACCCCAGTACAATGCCAAACAAGGTAGACAAACTGAGCTAAGCATCAGACCATCAGATCATATAACACTAGGCCTTTTAGGGCTGACCACAGCTGTTCCTGTCTGTCTCTGTGCTTTGCCTAGCGCAGCACTTCTGAAAGGTGACACTCTGTGCTAAAGCTGGCTCAGCTCTGCATGGCATGTTACACAGAAAAAGAATGACAAATACATTTAAAGAGATGAATAACAGATACAGTGACACAATTATTAATATTATAACAACCTTAGTATAACACCGTCTCACAGGACTTGCTTCCAAATGTTTTAAGTATGACGTGACTTGACCGTCTTGTGGGATGTGAAAGTGTCTCTCTGTCTGTCTCTTCAAAAGATCATGTCTCGTCTCCGGAAAAAAAAGTCTTGTCTCGTCCCAGGATTTTTTTTTTATAATAGAGAGATAAAAACTTTGTACCATTTGGAGGTTTGTACATTGATGAATGTTTTACTTTGTAAAGTTTGAAAAATTATATTAAAATTGGACATAAATGTAGGAAAATTTCCCATAGGGGGCTAATGATTTTGTGACCTTAACTGTAACCTTAGCACAACTAAAAGAATCAAAAATAAACAAAGAAAGGACAGAACAAGGAGGGGAAATCTTGGGTGAAACGTAATACTAACGTTACTCATGTCGCACAATCCATAAGACATCCACTTGTATGATCGCAACGTCCTAAAATATTTTTAAAAACGCCTCTGGAAAATGCTCTCGTGAACAAAAATGGAACCGGCTCAAACGTGAAGGGGCATTTGAATTGAAGACCCACCTCCGGTCGTTGCATATTTTTTTTATTTTTTTCAACATTCATAGCGGTTTGCCACAACTCGAGTTCTTCAGGATTGTTTAGCAGCTGTATGTGAAGCCGTATGGGCTAATTGACCCTTTGCTTGTTGAAGCATCTCAGCATCATTAAGGCGCAGATCATAAGGGGAGCGGGGGGACCCAGCCACATGGGTTTTAGCTCCCAAACACTTGATTTGTGCACTAATAAACCTGACCTACGGCACTGCATCTCAGATTGGCACAATTACAAAGCAGATTCTCCTCTTGATGAAATTTTCACTTGCCTTTTTACAATTTCTGATCATCCGATTTTCAGGCCTCTCTCAATGAGCGCTTTTTGTTGCTAATCCCCCCACAATGTTAGTCAATGAGTAAGCGGTCACTGGGCTGCTCTCCAGATCAATGAATGAGACTGGTAGGCGGGGCATAAGGTAAACCAAACAATGGTGTTGTGACCGCCTACTTATTATAACAAGTCATGTGACCTGTTTAAATTATTGCAGGCCTTTCTTGTGTGCATGCCTTTTGTGAGCGGATTTCAATATGTGGAGGTTTTCTGTGTATTCTTTTATTAAAATGTGATTCAAAATGTGTCTGTATTCCTTTTTTTGTTGTAAATAAGACTTTTTTTTCATAATTTTGTTATTTATGGTGACCGTTGCTTCATTTTTGATTGGTTCCAACTGTTCAAGAGCAGCAACCCACCGTCCGTATTCAAACAATGCTACCCACTAATAAGAATATTCTAGGGGAAACTCTGATTTGTGTTTGTCCGTTATACAAATAATTCCTTTAAGATATCTGGAGCATACATATATCATACTTAGCACTTTATTTTTAAATGTTCTTTTGTTTATTTTCTTATGAACTAAAGCTGCAAAAATGAGTAATGTGAACGGCAGTAGTTTGATGGGCAGATGTGCTCGCCGCGGTTTTCTTAAGCAGGTACTCCTTGTGGCATTGTTCAGGGAGCGTGGGAGAACCCAGTTGTGTTTATGGTTCATAAACCTCTACACTTTATTTAGCGTTCTAAATTACATTTGCTACATTCCTATATAAAAATATATTGCAGATGGAGCCAATCATAGAGTGTAATGATACTTAATATTGCTTGTGAGCTCAGGAGGCTAATAACTGGCTGGAGCTGCAGGCGCTTTTACACTCAGGAGTGATGCGCACGCTCTCCTTTCTCTTTCTGTTATATGGATTGTATTCTTGTTGATTTCTTTTACTCTCTCTTAACATACTTCTGCTACAGGCCTTCCACATTTATGTTTAAGTGGATTTCAAGTCAGTGGAGTGGGAACAAGTATAGGCACTGCCAAATACTGTGAAGATAAGGCTTTATACCACCACTTTCAAACAGCCATGGCATTCCTGAAAGTTGTTTAGCTTTAGTTGTCTCTTCTCCCAACCCCTCTCTCTCTCTCTCTCTCTCTCTCCTCAGTTATTGTTGTTAGTCTTTTGCGATAATGATTTATGATAAGTTGAGGCAATGCAGTGGTTTAGCACCCGTGATGGCTCTGCATTCAGAGAAGGTGAGGTGCTGTCCCTCATACCCCAGCAGGTGATGCTGTTGTGCAAAAAAATGGCCTTAACAATTTAATGTATTGTTAAAATAGAGAGAGAGAGAAAGATATGATATAATATACAGAGAGAGAGATATTACAGGCACTATATAATACATAAAGAGAGAGACAGATATGACAGGCATATTATAATACATAGATAAAGGCACTATATAAAACAAAGAGAGAGAGAGAGAGAGAGAAAGATTTGACAGGCACTATATAATACACTAGCAAAATACCCGCGCTTCGCAGCGGAGAAGTAGTGTGTTAAAGAAGTAATGAAAAAGAGAAGGAATTGTTTTGAAAATAACGTAACATGATTGTCAATGTAATTGATTTGTCACTGTTATGAGTGTTGCTGTCATATATATATATATATATATATATATATATATACACACACATACACATATAAACATATATATATACATATACACATATACAAATACATACATGTGTACATATATACATATACATATACATATACATATATATATATATATATATATATATATATATATATATACACACACATACATCCACATATATATACATATATATTGTGAAATGAAGCAACTCGACACACGTATAAAAGGTTTGGGGCAGCCACCCGTATAATATTCCTAGCTGCAAAGGATTCTTTTAAGTTCATGCAATAATGTTGCCAGTACGGAGTCCAAAACAGAACTGATCAAGGTTTGAAAAGATGGCGTTTTTAAATGGTCAAACAGGAAGTGACGTATGTTAACTGGAAGTGATGTTTCTCTGACATCAGTCGGGGAGCCGGGACCGGAAGTGACAATCTTCTGGGCGCCGGAACTGGAAGTGACGTTCCTGCGGCTGGTCTGCAGAGATAGCAAGAGAAGGTTTAATGCACCCCCGCCCTCCCCTGGTCTGGCATGGAATTACCATTACTTGGTCCACACAACGTCCTTCTATTCGTACGTGTGTGACAATATATTTATATATACATATCTAAACACATACAGTATATACACATACACATATAAACATATATATACATATACACATATACATATACATACATATCTATATATATATATATATATATACACATACATCCACATATATACATATATATATATATATATATATATACACACACATATCTACATATATACACACATACATATACCCTTTCGGGTGTTGCTGGGGGTGCCAGAATCCATTGAGGAAGAAAAATGAAAAACATTACTTGTACAAAATCTTAATTTATCTATCCATTCGTAAATAATTAAATGGGCAGGCTATTTCGTTTCAGTGCAATACGCTGCTTGTTAAAACGGATGACTTCTAATCTTACGTGCACTTAGTGCTGCGTGGGTATTATGAACTATCGTATTTGTTCAAGTTCTATTTAAATTTTAAATATAAGTAATTTTTATTTAGTCGACAGAAATATCTTTGGTAGGAATGTAAGTTAAATTTAGTCATCATTGCATAAATTTTTCTTCACCATAGAAATGTAAAGACTAAATTCAACTTACATTCCTACCAAAGATATTTCTGTCGACTAAGTAGAACCTACTTATATCCAAATAGAACTTGAAAAGATATATTTTTTATAATCTGATTGTGCATTTTAGATCGACTTGACACGCACTACATCGAGCCCGCGTGCTATTGTGCTCTCGCCTGCCTGCCTCAATAAGTCATCATCGCTTCGCTCTTACTTTTTTACCATTCATTTAATCATGGCTAGTCGCAAAAAAAATTTGAAAATGGAAGGAGGATTACACTGAGTATGGCTTTACCAAAACAATTATTGATGGCGAATAAAGTATCCATTATTCATAAAGCTTCAATTGGTGATCTGTTTTTTTGCGTTAACCTCTTATTTTGTCATACTTCTTCTCAAACCAAGGGGGTGCGAACTCAGCATCGTCCGTCACAGGGGGTGCGAGGGTAAAATGAATCAAGAAGCGCTGATATATATGTATATGTGTGTGTATATATAATATATGTGTGTATGTATGTGTGTGTATATATATATATATATATATATATATATAGTTTTACTGTCAAATAATGCAAAGAGAACGCGACACGTGTTTAGCCCTAATTCTGGGCTCATCAGTACACACTCTCTTGCGTTGGGCACGGCGTGTGGTTCGCTTTATTTGACAGTATGTAGATCGGGTATATATATATATATATATATATATATATATATATATATATTTATATATATATATATAGTGAAATACCCGCGCTTCACAGCGGAGAAGTAATATGTTAAATAAGTTATGATAAAGAAAAGGGAACATTTTAAAAATAACGTAACATGATTGTGAATGTAATTGTTTTGTGACTGTTATGAGTGTTGCTGTCATCAAGGATTTGATTATCATTATTTCTTTCAATCAGGTTCGTATTTGTAGGATGTGTTGTGTTCAAGTTACATTCCGTGTTTGTCAATCGTTGTAAAGATGACAGGTTTCTTTCATCAATTCGTTTCTTACTGCATCAATAAACAGCTCGTCTTCTTCTTTATCTGAGACCTGACACACTGCATGCACGGGTTTTTTTTTACACTGTCTTCCTTTAGCGGGACATTGACTTTTTCCACCGTGTGCTTTGTTTTCGCAGTAGCTGCACTTATGAATATGCTTGTATGCATCACACTCGCGGTAAAGTGTTTCTATTGGATTGCCGCTGACGGACGGCCTTATAAGGGCAGGCACTCAATTACGTGGGAGGCGTGACGATGAGAGGCGCAACTCCGCCTTACACAGCGACCGAGCTGCAGGCTATGTCTGTTATATATGTACATAAATAGGTTCCAGTTATGACCGTTACGCGTAGAATTTCGAAATGAAACCTGCCTAACTTTTGTAAGTAAGCTGTAAGGAATGAGCCTGACAAATTTCAGCCTTCTACCTACACGGAAAGTTGGAGAATTAGTGGTCAGTCAGTCAGTCAGTGCTTTGCCTTTTATTAGTATAGACAGATAAAGAGAAAGATATGACAGGCACTATATAATACATAAAGAGAGAGAGAGAGATATGACAGGCACTATATAATACATAAAGAGAGAGAGAGAGATATGACAGGCACTATATAATACATAGATAAAGAGAGAGAGAGATATGACAGGCGCTATATAATACATAAAGAGAGAGAGAGATATGACAGGCACTATATAATACATAGATAAAGAGAGAGAGAGATATGACAGGCACTATATAATACATAAAGAGAGAGAGAGATATGACAGGCGCAATATAATACATAAAGAGAGAGAGAGATATGACAGGCGCTATATAATACATAAAGAGAGAGAGAGAGATATGACGGACGCTATATAATACATAAAGAGAGAGAGATATGACAGGCACTATATAATACATAAAGAAAGAGAGAGAGATATGACAGGCACTATATAATACATAAAGAGAGAGATATGACGGGTGCTATATAATACATAAAGAGAGAGAGAGAGATATGACAGACGCTATATAATACATAAAGAGAGAGAGAGATATGACAGGCGCTATATAATGCATAAAGAGAGAGAGAGATATGACAGGCACTATATAATACATAAAGAGAGAGAGAGAGAGATGTGACAGGCACTATATAATACGTAGGCAGATAGCACTTTATGTGTTCCCAAAATCAAGTTTTGGCTTTTTACAGAAACTCCATTAATAAACAAATATATTATGATAAACTTCTAATTCCTCTCAAATGCACACCAGAATGAAAACGTCTACCTTGTCAGCCCCAGTCCCAGTGAGGCCCTCTACAGATGTGTTGCTGTTGGTATAAAGGAGCCCCCCCGCTGTGTTTCTGCTGAATGATTCGCTGGCTGAAAGTCCTCAGTGTTGTTGTGTCACAGAGAGGATGTGCTACGTTGTTCATAATGGCACTCAGTTTTGTATTTATTCTCTCCTCCTCCTGTCTGAAATGCAGTTCATGCAGTGTGCGGGTGGGCTGTTTAATGTCGGCACGGTTTTATTGTGTCACATTTAAAAACATATCAACAAAATAATCAATTGTTTTTTTACTATGACACACGATTTTTTTGCGTTTGTGTTGCACTGTAATTTCTGTTTATGAATCTCACATCGTAACTAAAAGCAAAGCAGACGTATCATTTAGCGGCTTCTCCCTGTGTGTTACATTTCAATTTGAGACTACGCTTTACTCGTGCCAAAACTAAAAGTAATCACATTTGCCAATCAGCATCAAAAGATGGGACAATGGGAGCGTCAGTAGTTGGGGAGAGAGGCGGTCTTCTTCTAAACGTTTCTGTTTTCTGATACAAGCATAAGTTTAGTCGATATGGACTGTGGAACCGTTAACTGAAATGCCAATGTTTTTGGTCTCGTCGAATAAATTTACTCTCAAATTGCATTTTCTAAAGCTGTTTTCTTTTTATACACGTTGAATTAATCAGTGTTGCTGAATTTTCGGGGTGCGGGCTGTTGGACAACTGAATATAGTGAAACATTTGTTACCTTCACTGGGCCTGTTTTCTTTATAGCTTTTTATTCAGACCCTCTGTGATTTCCAGATATTTGATAGTTTTTCTGTTCTTTCGACACGCAAGAGAATAAAATATTAAATCGTCTGGTTCCAGATATTCAATGAGATGGCGATTCCCCTGTCTTATCAACTCCCTGGTCACCGTTTTTCTGAGTACAACACCCTTGTGATCGGACCGCCTCTTTCCCCAACTGTTGACGCCCCCTTGCCCCGCCTTTTGAGGCTGATTGGTCATTTGATCACTTTCAGTTTTGGCTTTTTGATAAAAGTGGGGTCTCGAATTGTAATGCAATACACTTGATCTCCTGCTAGGCAAAATGTCCATTTTTCTTTTAGTTATGACACACTATGTATAGACACAAATGAAAATGTAAAACGCCTTTGTATTGCATTTTAAACTGATAAGAAAATTGTGTGCCATAGTGAAAAAACAATCAATTATTTCATTGATTTTTTTTTTTTTAATTACTAGGTGGCTTCGCTCGCCCACCCCTGGGTTTGGTTTAGCAGATATAAAATTTTAAGAGATTATTTTCATGGGAATTGTTACATACATTTGCATTATTTTCACTTTTACTTTAAAACTTTTGTAAACACAATACTTGTCCTTTATTTCCGGCCCTGGACGTGGTTACATCTCTTTCTCGCAGGACCATATCGCTGCTGCTGAACACGTGTTAAGAAGATGCGGTCGGATCATCTTATGTCTTATTCCTGCTGGCTCGCTGCATCGTTTGCTTGTCACGCTGTGCGTCGATCATTTAAAAGCCTGTACACCAGCTGTCCGTTTGCCACTTCACATCTCTGCCGCTTCCGGTGTGAATGGGGTTGGTGGGGGGGACTGAACGCATGCTAAGGAGAAGCGGTCGGATCATCAGCTGGCTTCCTGCTGCTGCTGCTGGCGTATTCTGCTTATTGCTTGTCGATGTTTTAAGAGCTGGGAGCACATGATGTCTGCCTGCCAAAAGCATTCCAACAACTGCTAGGTTAGATGTCCTTGAACTTGTTTTAAATGTCGTCTTACTGCCTTGTCTCGCGGGACGTCAAAGTGGCTCTTGCGGGACGTCAAATTGCAATCTCTTGGCACCAAGTCTCATGTTTAAGGTCAACTGATACACTCCGTGGCCAATCTCTGTCATCTTGAGGGTCTTTTAAGTGTCTTCCGAGAAGATCACATCTCGTCTCCCTGGTCTCCCTTCCACCAAGATTTTTTTTTATAGTAGAGAGATTAAACTGTACCAAAATTAAATAGCTCACTTGCCTATGTATTGCATTTCAAAGTAGTTAACATGTTGGATTGCATTTAATTTTGGCACAAATCATCTTCCTCACCCATGAGTCTTTGGGTTTACTGATTACAGTGGGTATAGAAAAGAATCCCCCCCCCCTTTGAAATATTTCCTTTTTTTTGGCTTTACAGCCTTAAATTAACACACACATAAAAATTATTTCTTCCCAGCTTTACTTACTCAATGCAACCTCTAACATCCAAGTGAAAGATCTCACAGCTACAGAGAAACAGAAAAATGATAAAAAATCAAAAACAAGACCTAGATAAAGGATCCCCCCGATGTCAATATTTTCTTACTTTAATGCCAGCCTTGAGTCTGTTCAGATTCTTCTCTCTCAGTTTTGCACACCTCGATTGACTGATATTTGCCCCCCACTCTTCTTTACAGTTTAGCTGTTCAAGTTCGGTCACATTGGCTGGTGAGTGTTGGTGGTCTGCTATCTTCAGATCTTTCCACAGATTTTCAGTGTGTTTTAGCTCTGGGCTCTGACTGGCCACACCAGGACTTTTTTCTCCTTCAGCCACCGTGTGGTCCATTTTGCTGTGTGCTTCGGGTTGTTGTTGTGTTAAAAGGTGAACATTCTGCCCATCTTCAACTTTCTGGCACGTTTTCCTCCAGAATTTGACGGTGTTTTGCCCCATCCATTTTTCCTTCTACCCTAACGAGAGCCCCAGGCCCCCCCACAACAGGATGCTGCCCCCTCCATGCTTTACTGTAGGTATGGCGTGTTGTGGATGGTGAGCTGCATTGGTGTACCATTTGGAGTTGAGGCCAAATAGTTTGATTTTGGTCTTGTCTGACCATAAGACCTTTTTCCACTTGGCATCAGAATCTTTAAGATGCATTCTGGGAAAGCTTAAACGAGCCTTCATCTGGCCTTTCTTGAGAAGTGCGACCCTCCTGAACAAGACACAATGGTGGAGCGCTTGTAAAATTGTTGTCACAGGCACACCATTAATGACCACTCTGTGCCATCAAATCCTGTAACTCCTTCAAAGTGGCCATTGGCCTCTCAGTAGCCTCTCTTCCCAGTTTCTTCCTTGCTCTTCCATCCAGTTTGGAGGATCCAGGGAGGGTCCTAGTCGTACCAAACACTTCTTTATGATGGACTTTACTGAGCTCCTTGGGATTGATAAAGCCTTTGAGATTTTTTGGTCTCCATCTCCTGCCTTATGTCCGTCCACAACTCTGTCCCTGAGATCTTCTGAAAGTGGCCTGCCACCCACAGTCAGTGGTTTGCTGTCAGTCACTCTACCAAGGAAGGGAATGAATGGACCAGGAACAGCTTCACTGATCACACTCATTACAACTGATCACAGGTGGGAGGAAGCCAGTAACCATAATGGGAATGGTGGGCACTGACACCTGAGTGAGTTTTTTTGGGGGGGTCCTTTATTCATCTCAGGTTTTCATGTTTTTTATTTATCTTTCGCTTGGATTTTAGAGATTGCATTAAGTAAGTAAAGCTGGAAAAAATATCGGTTTGTGTGTTTACATTTAAGGCTGTAAAGCAAAAAAAAAATGCGAATATTTTGAGGGGGTTCTTTTCAATGCCCACTATACATACTCGCTGCCAATTCAGGAAGTAACTCTTTAACGTCATTTATTAAAAAAATGCATCAGTTTTACACATTTTCACCTGACAACTCTATAGAACTGTGGACTATTTGACACTTATTTTTTTCTCCAGCCTTTGGAGTTTTTTTTTGTTTTTTCTGTCCACCCTGGCCATCGGACCTTACTCTTATTCTATGTTAATTAATGTTGACTTATGTTTATTTTTTATTGTGTCTTCTATTTTTCTATTCATTTTGTAAAGCACTTTGAGCTACATTTTTTTTGTATGAATATGTGCTATATAAATAAATGTGGATTGATTGATTGATTGACTTAAGTTACATGAGGTTGTTTTTTATGCCCCCCTTTTTTCCATGGATCCTTTGACATGTGCATTAGGTGACACGTGTAACATGAGATTGTTTTCATGCACAGCTTTGATCCTGTCCAGTGTTGGTCACCATAGACTTTTGGGTTCTGATGTCTTTTCTGTTGCTGACTACGAAGTTTGCCTCTCATTTTGGCCCAGTTGCATGCGTTATCCTACTTTTTGGCATACTCCCCTCTTCCAATACGATTATTTGTCTTAACTTTCTAGGCTTAGTTTACCCGTTTCTTGCTTACCCATTTAGGACGTCAGCTTATTTTCCTGAACTTCGAGTTTGTGTCCCGATTCCATTATTAAAAACTGCCATGCATAGCCAGGATACACAAGATCACACATTTTAAATTGAAGACCCGTCTCTCCCCTTTTTTTATTGGTCAAGAGTCCTGCCTTCAATTCAAAAGCATGATCCCGTGTGAACGGACTTTCTGTTTGTGAACTACTTTCATGTCCAGAGGTTTCTATTTAACCATATTTTAGCAAGAAATGCAGTGCCCTGTGACCCTGTGTTAGGATATAGCAGATTGGAAAATGATTGACTGACTGTATGCGGTTTGTACTTTTTAAACTTATGACTGGAAAGATTTTTTCCTGGACTTTGTAATATTGTTTGCTGTTGTTTAGTGTCGGTCACCATAGGCTCTTCGGTTTCGATATTCTATGAGACGGCAGATCCCCTACTTTATCAGCTCCCCGTTCACCTTCTTTCCAAGTACAACACACTCCTGATTGGACCGCCTCTTTCCCCAACTGCTGACGTCCCCCCCTTTGCCCCAACTTTTGACACTGATTGGCCATTTGATTGCTTTTTAATTTTTTAGTTACGTACATTATTCTGTATTTTGACAAACTCCCATCTTCCACTACGATTGTTGTCTTACATTCTTGGCTTAGTTTACCGGATTCTTGCTCACCTGGTTACAACTTTAGCTTATTTTCCCCAACTTTTTTATATCTCGTGATTCCATTATTAAAACCTACTGCCGCCATGCATAGCCAGGTTGGATAGGATTGCACATTTTGACTTGAAGACCCACCTCTCTCCTTTATTTATTGGTTAGGAGTCCTGCCTTCAATTCAGACGTGCAAACGGACTTTCTGTTAGTGGACTACTTTCATTTTCTGGAAGTGTTTATTTAACAATATTTTATCAATGTAGTGAGAAGTAAAGCACAATGACACCTTTTTTTGGCTAACTGAAAAGATTACAATATGCAAGCTATCGAGGCAACTCGGTCCCCTTCTTCAAGCAAAGATGTAATTGATTGCCATGTTAATTAAATTTTGCCTGAAGAAGGGCCCTGAAGTAGAGTGCAGAGCTGTCCTGGGTATGACGTTAATCTGCATCCAGCTCTGCATGTACAGTGGGTACGGAAAGTATTCAGACCCCCTTCAATTTTTCACTCTTTGTTATATTGCAGCCATTTGCTAAAATCATTTAAATTAATTTTTTCCCTCATTAATGTACACACAGCACCCCATATTGACAGACAAAAACGAATTTTTGAAAATGTTGCAGATTTATTAAAAAAGAAAAACTGAAATCTCACATGGTCCTAAGTATTCAGACCCTTTGCTCAATATTTAGTAGAAGCCCCTTTTGAGCTCATACAGCCAGGAGTCTTCTTGGGAAATATGCAACAAGTTTTTCACACCTGGATTTGGGGATCCTCTGCCATTCCTCCTTGCAGATCCTCTCCAGTTCTGTCAGGTTGGATGGTAAACGTTGGTGGACAGCCATTTTTAGGTTTCTCCAGAGATGCTCAATTGGGTTTAAGTCAGGGCTCTGGCTGGGCCATTCAAGAACAGTCACAGAGTTGTTGTGAAGCCACTCCTTCGTTATTTTAGCTGTGTGCTTAGGGTCATTGTCTTGTTGGAAGGTAAACCTTCGGCCCAGTCTGAGGTCCTTAGCACTCTGGAGAAGGTTTTGTCCAGGATATCCCTGTACTTGGCGCATTCATCTTTCCCTCGATTGCAACCAGTCGTCCTGTCCCTGCAGCTGAAAAACACCCCACAGCATGATGCTGCCACCGCCATGCTTCACTGTGGGGACTGTATTGGACAAGTGATGAGCAGTGCCTGGTTGTCTCCACACATACCGCTTAGAATTAAGGTCAAAAGTTCTATCTTGGTCTCATCAGACCAGAGAATCTTATTTCTCACCATCTCAGAGTCCTTCAGGTGTCTTTTAGCAAACTCCATGCGGGCTGTCATGTGTCTTGCACTGAGGAGAGGCTTCCGACAGGCCACTCTGCCATAAAGCCCTGACTGGTGGAGGGCTGCAGTGATGGTTGACTTTCTACAACTTTCTCCCATCTTCTGACTGCATCTCTGGAGCTCAGCCAAAGTGATCTTTGGGTTCTTCTTTACCTCTCTTACCAAGGCTCTTCTCCCCCTGTAGCTCAGCTTGGCCGGACGGCCAGCTCTAGGAAGGGTTCTGGTCGTCCCAAACGTCTTCCATTTAAGGATTATGGAGGCCACTGTGCTCTTGGGAACCTTAAGTGCAGCAGAAATTTTTTTGTAACCTTGGCCAGATCTGTGCCTTGCCACAATTCTGTCTCTGAGCTCTTCAGGCAGTTCCTTTGACCTCATGATTCTCATTTGCTCTGACATGCATTGTGAGCTGTAAGGTCTTATACAGACAGGTGTGTGGCTTTCTAATCAAGTCCAATCAGAATAATCAAACACAGCTGGACTCAAATGAAGGAGATCTCAAGGATGATCAGAAGAAATGGAAAGCACCGGAGTTAAATATATGAGTGTCACATCAAAGGGTCTGAATACTTAGGACCATGTGAGATTTCAGTTTTTCTTTTTTAATAAATCTGCAACAATTATAAAAAATTCTTTTTTTTTGTCTGTCAATATGGGGTGCTGTGTGTACATTAATGAGGAAAAAAAATAATTTAAATGATTTTAGCAAATGGCTGCAATATAACAAAGAGTGAAAAATTGAAGGGGGTCTGAATACTTTCCGTACCCACTGTAGGCCAGACAACCTGCAGGGAAACAATCTGAGGGTTGGTGGCAGAATTGGCACTCCGGCCACCATTAAAAAACCCTCCCACTGGTTCCATTCCATCTGAAGTTGTGTGGTGCTGAGGTGATGCCCGTGGCATGGCTGCATTTGGGTCCCAATCTGGGATCCAGAGTTGGTTTGTCATTTGGTGGGTGCGGTAATGCACTGTATCAGCGCCCGCTCCTAACCTCCTCCTCTTCCTCCTCCTCCTCTCTTGTTGTTTTGCACACTTCAGTGACATCTGTCATTTGATATCAACTTAGTATGACAAATTGAAAGTGTTGTCACTCTGTAAACACGTAGTTCATAATTCATACAGCACTAAACTGCTGGGAAGAGATGTCCTCTTTTTCTTTTATCAATTATTCATTCCTTAACAAGTGTTCTCTAGTGAAATGACTGCTCTTGTTATGTGTAAAAGCAAAAAAGATAAATAAAAATGATACCAATAGATGCAGGTTCAGTAAAGGTGACTGGAATATGTCATGCAGTGTTTGGCCTCTTGGTAGTGTCATGCCAAGCGACGCCAAGCCATTTTTCTTTTCTTCTTCTTCTTGTTGTTCTTCTTCCTAATAAAATTAGATGCTGATAAAGCTGTTGACGTGCAAGAGTTACTACCAGGAAATCTTTAATTATTTTTCATTTGTCGAGGTCCGCTTTGATCAAGAACAGAGCCCAATGGTGTAACGCTTGATAGCTCAAGGACCGGTTTTGCCATCATTGTCTTTGCTGCTTTGTAGTTGAACTGCCAATAGCACGCAGAGAGAGGTTACGATTTAGGGGCTGACAAGCTTTGTGTTTTGCTTTCAGAGTCTCTCCGAGGCAAAGATGGAGCTGCGGAGGAAAGATCAGTCCGTGCGTCAGCTCAGAAAACAGCTGTCCCAGCGGGATCAGGACATACGTCGGCTGGAGGAGAACATCCACGATGCAGAGAGCGCCCTCTGCACGGCAGCCAAGTGAGCACCGGGGCCCGTGGGAGATCACATGAAACAGACAAAAGATCAATTCTTTCTATATATGTGCTGAGCTTTTCTTAGCCCAGGATAATAAGAAAAAGTTCAAAAAAAAAAAATAATAAAAAGCTTCAAGCGGCAGCTATCTTTGACATGAGCACACACTCATTGTAGGAAGTGCTTCATCCCCTACCGTGTTAGCCCAAAGAATGTAAGGAGAGTCTCTTAAAAAAACAAAAGCCTCTCAGTTGTCGTGGTAAAAACTCCCTGAAATGAATCTTTAGTTATCATGCATTTTTGAAAACCACTCGTAGAAAATATTCAATTGTTATGTTAAATGCGGAGTGAAAAGCCAGCAGGTAATGGAGTACAGGGTAAGACCCCGAGTTACGGACATCCGACATATGATTTGCAAGCGGGGGCCGCAGCTGCTCCTTCATCTGTCTGGGGGACATGACGCAGGCTCCTCAGTAACTGGCGCTCCGTCGTCTTCGACCTGGGGACACTGCAAGCGGTGACTGTGGGGGCGATTTTGCTGCTCGTGCAGTGGTGGCTCTGAGGCTAAGGATCTGCGCTGGCATCCCGAAGGTTGCTGGTTTGAATCCCCGTCACTGCCCAAAGAGATGCTACTCTGCTGGGCCTTAGAGCAAGGCCCTTAACCTTTAATTGCCCCAGGGGCGCTGTACAATGGCTGATCCTGCGCTCTGACCCCAAGGGGTATGCGAAAAGATGCATTTCACTGCGTGGTGTCCTGTATACCCCATGTATGTGACAAATAAAATAAAGAATTATTATTGTCACTTGGGCGGCTCCGGTTCATGAATTGGGTGGTCATTCTCAGTGGGCGGCTGGGTGTGCGACACGTGGTGACCCGGGGTCCATAGTCACCAGGGCTGCAGCTACCGCTTGTGCACAGAACGGAGGCTTGATGGGGCGGTTCGCTGCCCGCCCACCATGCCGCTGCAGCTACTGCTCCTGACTTGACAGAGGCTGGATGGGGCGGAGAGGGGCATTTCACTGGTGATGCTGCAAGCAGTGACCCAGTTGTGGCTGAATGGAGGTCATTGAGGGTGAATGGGGTGGCGGGGGGGCAACATTGTAGTGTGCCTGCCTGTTGAATGGGGGCAGTGGTGGGTGATTCACTACTCGCCTTTGGCCGCTTCCTGTTCGCTCTCGGTGAGGAGACACTGCAGGCAGCATACTGTATCCAAGTGGAGGTGACTGTGTGGTGGGCAGGTGGTGAATGGCCCTCGCCGCCCCCATTCATTCTCAATAGCAAGCCTGCTTGAACTGTTACGTACATAGCCGGAAGTTGTCTCTTGTCAGTACACCAGACGTGTTGACGACGGGTGCCTTCCTACTGTGATAACGTGAACAGTGCTGTGCAGGGAGCTCATCTTAACCTTTTGTCTTCACCCTTCAAGAATGTTTCTGAAGCACAAATCTGAGCAAGTGTTGGCGATACAGTAAAGAAGAGAAAAACCATCACCATGGAAAATAAAGTAGAAGGTCAGAGAGGTGAAACTCCATCATTCATGGGCAGAGCACTTGGTTACAGTCGGTCAACAATAGCATTTATTAAATTTATGTACCTGTTCCGACTTACATACAAATTCAACTTAAGAACAAACCTACAGTCCCTATCTTGTACGTAACCCGATTTCAAGTGTGACAAAAAAAACGTGACATGAAAACGTCAAATACAATCTTTGCACTTTTAGGCTTCGAATTTTATATATAGAGAGAACAGGGTTTGCACAAAGTCGTATACCCCTATCTTTAGGAGCATGTACAGGAATAACCATGACAGTTTGGTTCCTGTGGACATCAGCCCAAGTCTTCCCAGTATTTCAAGGTGTATTTACGACATCCTGTCTGGTGGTGTCACCTGCTGCCGCTCAAGAAATCATAACAACGTGGTGGTCGTTCCAAGACGAAGCGATGAGTGACACAAGTGTTTTCACGATCGAGGAGCGTTTGGTGGCTACTGTGTGGGTTCATGAGCGGCCTGTTACTGGGAAATCGATCAAAAATGTCATGGATGACTTTGTTGTGCGTTTTGGGAAGGCATCGCCAACAAAGAGGACGTTGTTGCAGTGGGAGAAGAAGGCTTTTGCAAAGGACAGCGTCCGAGATGTGCCGCGAAGTGGAAGACCATCCACAAGGCATGAAACGTGTGCAGATGTGGCAGAGTCTGTCCAACGATCCCGAGTGAAATCCACTCGTAAACATGCTGCTGAGTTGGGAATACCGGAATCGACATTGCAAAAACGCATCAAACAGGACTTGCAAATGAAATGTTGGCGTCCATTGCATGTTAATAAGTTATCAGATGCCGACTTGGACAGACGTCAGGAAGCTTGTGATCTGATGCTGCACCAATTTCCAACAAATGCTGAGAAGGAAAAGGTTATGTTCTCTGACGAGTGCGCGGTTTATCGCAGCTCCCGCAATCGAAACGTGTTTTTCTGGGGGAAAAAAACCCCACATTTCTTTGAAGAAATTAAGCATAACCCACCACATGTGATGATCTGGGCCGGAATGGCAGCACTGCATTTGTTTGGCCCTTATTTTTTTGGTTGGTTCTGTTAACCAAATCAATTATCTGGAAATGCTGAATGGCTGGCTCATCCCGCAACTGAGAAACCAGGGCGTCCTTGACAGTGTTTGGTTTCAACAAGACGGGGCACCTGCCCATTTCCCAATCACTGTGCGTGATCACCTCAGCAAAGTTTTTGAGAATCGTTGGATCGGACGAGGATCAAACAACAATCCCACTCATCTTCCGTGGCCTCCGCGAAGCCCTGATCTCACAGCTCCAGATAATGCACTCTTAGGGTTTAACAAAGAAGATGTGCGGAAGCACCGTTATTCATTGAACGATGAACGGAAACATGCGGTTCGTGCAGCGTTCCAGAAAGTCACCCCGCAAATGTTGCAGAACATGAGCAGGAGAACCTGGTGGCGCATTCGGCTATGCAGAGATCATGGAGGGACCCATACAGATGCTTTGGATTCCTATGAGGTAACCTTTAGCTTTCAAAATCCTCCAAAAGATAGGGGTATACGGACTTTGTGCGCACCCTGTAGAATAGCAATACCTACACAGTAAGTTGTTCAGCAAATTGAATCAACACCGTGACTCCTGATCTTCATATTCCTTATCACTAGCATTATCTCGTAACTCTTCTAGGACTTGTTTGACATTTCAAAACCTGGGGGTTGGTAGCAGATTTGGCACTCTAGCGACCATAAAAAAAACCTCCCAGTGTTCCATTCAATCTGAACTTGTGTGGTGCTGAGGTGTCACCCGTCACATGGCTGCACTCGGGTCCTAATCTGGGATCCTGAGTTGGTTTGTCATGTGGTGGGTCTGGCAATGTGCTGTATTAGTGTGTGCTCCTAACCTCCTCCTCCTCTCTAGCACATACCTCAAGTCTTATTCTGAGTCAAACAGACTATGTCCATCTTTTCACTGCTGCCCTCTCACAAAAGCTTAGTGCGTAACGATGTGCAATGATGAGCTCTTGCACACCCAATTAATTTTATGCATTTCACACACAGCCGTGACATTAGAACATTAGACCAGTCTAGATAAGAAGCGGCCATTCAGCCCAACAAAGCTTGCCAGTCTTCCGCCTAATTCTTCTATAATAACATCAAATCGAGGTTTGAAGGTCCCTCAAGCCCTACTGGCCACCACACTACTTGGTCATTTATTCCATATGTCTCTGGTTCTCTGTGTGAAGAAAGACTTTTTAACATTTGTGCGAAATTTACCTCAGATCTCTCTCTCTCAAAAACGTCAGACGTTACTCGTTAACAGTCTCTCGATGATAACGTCTGCTGAACAAACCGGTATCGCGAGCTAAGCGGAGGCAAGGTACACTCCAACACATGGCGGGAGGTACAGCGACTTGGAATGGAGGCTGGCGCATGAGTGAGGAGGGCCCTGCTCCCCTACCCTCGGCCTGCAGCCTCTCTGTTAGATTCACAAATAAACTGGTACCGCAAGCAAACTCTGATACTTAGCGTGATGAGAGAAGCCGCAAAATCAACTAGAATGTTCAAGCAAATTATAGAAGAAAACCCGATGTAAATCTGTTAAGTAATTCTCTTGTGAAAAGCGGACAGACAGATAGGAGTTGGATTTTATATATACAGTGATACCTTGGAATCTGAACTTAATCCGTTCCAGAACCCCGTTTGAGTTAACAAGAAAGAAAAGCTTCTGCCTTGGCAGTGCCAGTCCCAGTGAGGTGCTATCCAGGTGTATTGCTGTTGGTGTAAAGGAGCCCCCCGTTGTTTTCCTTGACACACTTCTGCTCAGTAATTCATTGGCTGAAAGTCCTCAGTGTTGTCATGGCACGAAGAGGATGTGCAGGTGTGTTCATAATGGCACTCAGTTTTGTTTTAGTACTCTCCTTTACTATAACCTCCAGGGGTCTGGCGTGTGTCCCATAACTGTGTCTGCCCTTTTAATTAGTTTTGTTGATTCTGTGGTCCTCTCTTGAAGTGAAGTGATATTACCAGCCCAGCCCACCACACTGGACATCATGGAGTTGTAGAAGATCCACACATTACAGGAACGCAGTCTCGTGAGATAAAGAGAGCCCACTCTGCCCTTTCTTCTGTAGTTCCTCTGTGTGTGCGTGGACCACCGCCACGTCCACTCCCTGATTTGTAACCACACATGGAGGCTCTTCAGTGCAGTGAAAGTCAATAAGCAGTTTCTCGGTTTTGCTCATGTTGAGTTGCAGACAATTCTTAAAGTTCTCCCCCTGACTCCTCCCCTCTGTCTCATCCCCCTTATCAACGTACCCCAAAGGTGTAGAATCATGTGATACTTTCTTTATGTGAATGGCCTGCTGTTATATTTAACGTCTGAGAGGCACAGAGTGATGAGAGAAGCGGAGACGGGCCTGTTTCCATGTGGTACTCCAGTGTTGCTCACATCCGTGTCACTGACACAGTCAATCCCATTCTCAGACTTGCTTAATCCAATTCAGGATCTCAGCAGACCGAGTCCATGCTTTGCAGTACCAGGCACAAAACAGTGTGCCAGTCCATACCACGGTCCACTCATGCCCACTCGTACACGTGGGCCTCTTTACCTGGGGATGTTTGAGGAAGAATGGAGAGCATGGAGGTAAACCCACACAGATACAAGGAAACTTTGTAAACTTCACGTGGTTTTGCCCCAGGACGCTGTGCGAAGCTGCTGCACTAACCGCAGCGCTGCCATTTCACCTGCACTTAATGGTCATTTGATTTTGAACTAATTAGGGATTTTTTTTTTTTTCCATTTTTAAGCAAATGTTTGAGGGAAGTTTGCCAAAGCATCAAGTTATGGCTGCTGAATTAGTTTACACATCTCGTGATGTACTCAGTTACGTCCTCTGGAATGGCTGGTTGTGCGAGGGGTTTCATCCTCCGTCACCCTACCTCGACTGATCAAGCCCTGACCTGTGTTCGGGTTACACGAGGAGACCAACAACATTCTCTTCTCTCTCCAGAGCCATCTTGATTTCTTGGTTGGCCTCCATGTTGTGTGCCCCTGTGAAACTCTGAGAACATCTTGTGAAGACTGATCTGCAAGTCTTCAATGGCTAGCGTGGATCAATATGTGTTTACTGTGACCCTTTGGTCATCATGGATCATTTCTCTTGACCGTTTTGCTGCCCTGTCTGCACCTCTTTGTTACAATAAATAAGTAAACATTTAAAAAGTAAATCTACATTACAAGCAAACTAAAATAAAACGTGAAAATGTTAAGTGTACAACGTAACTTTAGACCCGATCATCCATCCAATTATTTGGTTTTAGAATATGGCTGCTGCTGCCTCTGCTGCAGCTTCAGTTTATGGATTTTTGCTTATTGTATGCCGGCTTTCCTCCCACATCTCCAGAGACGTGTCTGTTAGGTTAATGGGCAATTCTAAATTGGCCCAGCGTGGGTGTCTGTGTGTGAGTGGGCCCTACAATGGACTGGCACCCTGCCCAGGGCTGCCAGGTTAGGCTCTGGACCTCACGACCCAGAATTTGATTAAATGAGTTGGAGAATATTGCATTATTGTTTTGAATGTCACCATTTATAACTTCGACGTTTTCCTTAACTATACAATTTCTTAAGCAAAACCAAGTTTGCTGTTCTTCGAGGCACTTTAAGGGGTTGTCTGGGGCGGACATCCCAGGCGTGAAACAAGCATCTGGTGCATTTAAATGTCAGCTCTTAATTAAAGTAAATGTTTCGTATATTTCATGTGAGATTTAACATGGCAGACAGCAGGGAAGTTGGCGCATGATCATCTAAAGCAGTGTTTCTCAACTACTGGGTCACAACAAACTTTTGGGTTTTGGGCTGCTGCTTTTGAGTCACGAGTCGCTGTCGTTCATAACACCAGTGGATCATGTACTGGGTCGCCTTTCTTGCTGTCGTGATCGATGCCCCCATCTCTCTGACAATCTAAAAGGATAGGGTTTTAATCACTAAAGTAGGGACCATTGGTCTGACGATAACTTTCAGTTCACTCTTGGGAACTCTTTGACAGTCCCACTCGATTCGCTAAGGGGAAACTCTTGACTATCGTATTCGATTCACTAAGAGGAAACTCTGACAATCCTACTTGATTCTTTAAGGGGGAACTCTGACTATTGCAATTGATTCGCGAGGGGAAACTTTTGATGATTGTGCTCGATTCACTAAGGGGCAACTCTGACAATCCTGCACGATTCACTTAGGGGAAACTCTTGACTATCGCACTCGATTCGCTAAAGGGAAACTCTTGACTATTGCACTCAATTTGCTAAGGGGAAACTCTGACAATCCCGCACAATTTGCTAAGGGGAAATTCTTAACGATTGTGCTCGATTCACTAAGGGGAAACTCTGACAATCCCACTCGATTCACTAAGGGGGAACTCTGACAATCCCACTCGATTCACTAAGTGGAAACTCTGACAATCCTGTACAGTTCGCTAAGGGGAAACTCTGACAGTCCCGCTTGATTCACTGAGGGGGAGCTCTGACAATCCCGCTTGATTTGCTAAGGGAAAACTCTTGACAATTGCGCTTGATACACCTCTCTCTCTCTCACGCGCCAGCCTCTGTTTGACTCGCTCTATCCCTCGCCGTGTGTTGGAACATGCAATATCTGCAGGGGTTCCGAGGCCACGAGACTACCCTGTCCCCCCTAACATAAATGATCTCAATCAGTCCTCACCGTTTTTAGGCTTCAGGTGGAAGAATTAGATGATGATGGTCATGTGGACCTCTGGCCTACAATCCATTAATGTAGGGACTGCATGGTGCCCTGATCAGGTGGTGATGGCGCAGATCACAACCACAGAAAACCAGTAAAAGAACTGCAGAGAAAGTAGGGGTTAGTAGGGGTTGCGGAGATATGATAAAAATGATAATTAAATGCATATACAGTGTGAAAATATTCAGCCTCAATAAAAGAAGAAGGTTGGGGGCAAACACCCATATGGGTGGTTGCCCCTTGCTGCAAGTGGGTATTTGAAAAAGAGCACTCGTCGAGTTTTGAACTGAACTACTGTTGAAAACCTGGTGGCTTTAAAGGCCAGGGCCGGAAGTGACACATCAAAACTGAAAGTGACGTTCTTTTGGGCGCCAGAACCAGAAGTGATGTCTTCAAGGTTGAATCAGGCAGGTTTTCCCGTGTTTGGTCAGTAGAGATAACAGAAGAAGGTTTAGTGCACCCCGCGACCCCCTGGCCTGGCGTGGAATTACCCTCACTTGGTCCATACAGCTTCCTCCTACTCACACATTTGTGACAACAGAATGTCAGGGTTTACACTAAAATGAAGATATGAGAAAGCCATATTAAAATATTAAAGGTGCTAAATATGACGGCTTTGATAGACCTGCTATTACTCCGTCCCAAACATTATGGTGCCCTGAAATGTGGTTAGGCTTGTAGAAAAAGTGTTGTGTGACCGAAATGTCAGCAGATGTCCTTCAGTAAGTCTGCAATATGCACTTTGATCACAATGTATGAATTGTTTGATTTATAATTGTATGAAGGTCAGTAGGACCACCAAGACAGAATACATGTGTGTGAATGAGAGGGAGGTCAGTGGAATGGTGAGGACGAAGGGAGTCGAGTTGGTGAAGGTGGATCAGTTTAAATACTTGGGATCAACAGTACAGAGTAATGGGGATTGTGGAAGAGAGGAGAAAAAGAGAGTGCAGGGAGGGTGGAGTGGGTGGAGAGGAGTGTCAGGAGTGATTTGTGACAGACGGGTATTAGCAAGAGTGAAAGGGAAGGTCTATAGGATGGCATTGAGACCAGCTATGGTATATGGGCTGGAGACGGTGGCACTGACCAGAAAGCAGGAGACAGAGCTGGAGGTGGCAGAGTTAAGGTGCTAAGATTTGCACTAGGTGTGATGAGGATGGACAGGATTAGAAATGAGGACATTAGAGGGTAAACTCAAGTTGGACAGTTGGGAGACAAAGTTAGAGAGGAGAGATTGCATTGGTTTGGACATGTGCAGAAGACAGATGCTGAGTATATTGAGAGAAGGATGCTAAGGATAGAGCTGACATGGAAGAGGAAGGCCTAAGAGAAGGTTTGTGGATGTGGTGAGTTAGGACATGCAGGTGATTAGTGTGACAGAACAAGATGATAAGGATAGGAAGATATGGAAGAAGATGATCCACTGTGGCGACTCCTAACGGAAGCAGTCGAAAGGAAGAAGAAACTGTGGAGCTGAGGGGCATATCGAGGAAAAATGGGACTGTCCCATACAATATGTTTGTGTTCATATGCTTCTTAGTTTTTAGTAATACCCTAATTTTGTATCACCCTGTAGTTTAGTGATCATGTATTTACATGATGTTTTTATTTTTTTTTTTGTAGGTGTAAAGAGATATTAGCCACATATTTGAAATCAATTAATGCAAATCTCAAGGAGGTAAGTTGCTTGCCTTTTTTAATATTTAATTGTGTAAAATATATAGCCTGATCAAAATGAATTGATTCCTAAATTGAACAGTGACACTTAAATGTGGCAGAGTGGCAAGTCATTAATCTTAAAACGTGTAATTCTCAGAGGCTTATTTGGTGTTTAGATTAGCTGAGCCAGGTTAGCGTATTAAATTTTCTTTGTCCTTCTCAGTTATTTTATACGGCTACATAAGCCAGTGCCATCTTACACGACCATCCCTTTTACACAGGTCACCTTATCTTGTTTTTTTTCACTCCATGTACTCCTAGTAGAAGGACACTCAAGTCGGTGGCACATTACGTGACTTTCTAATCAGTCGGAGGGCATGTCAAACTTAATAACTGTCATTGCTGATTTCATCGCCTGAGGCTGGCCGATTATATGACTAGTAATCCCTACAGATTTTATTTTTTCTCCAGCCGTCTGGAGTTTTTTTGTTTTTTCTGTCCCCCCTGGCCATTGAACCTTACTCTTATTCGATGTTAATGTTGATTTATTTTGTTTTATAATTATGTCTTTCATTTTTCTATTCTTTAATATGTAAAGCACTTTGAGCTACTGTTTGTATGAAAATGTGCTATATAAATAAATGTTGTTGTTGTTGTTGTTGTAGAAATCAAACTACTTGTTACGACTTTCCAGCACAGTTTCACATTTCTAGTGTATCACCCCTTTTTCTGATAGCCAATAATGTGCTTCCTGACAGAGCCGATGTTGTACGAATACTTTTCAGGTAAGGAGAGCTCAGCCACAATCTCTGCCATTTTTCGTTTTCATTTCATAGTAGTACATAAGGCACTCTTCTGTTTGCAAGGTTCAAGACTCCTTCATTCCTTATTCCCCGTAGCTGCCTTATACGCATTGTACTTCCCGGGTGAGTGCTCATTGGTTCTCAGCTCTGTCATTCACACAAGCCCGCCCCTACGACTTGAGACATAATCGGAGGCAAGCTGCCGACTGGTTTGACTTGTATTTGTCAACACAATGTAAGTTGGTCAGAGGAGTTCAAATATCTACTGTGTATATACACACTGTGGCAAGCAGCTGGGGGTGGCACCCAGCCGGGATGCCTGGAAGGACCGGAAGAGGGATTACGCCTCCTCCAGACCACGAGGGGGCAACCGCCCTGGTGGCTTTGGGGACAACAGGAACTGAGTTTGGAAGCTCATCCCTATGCCTGGAGAGCCCTGGTCCTCAGCATTTCCACCATGGACACTCGGACTGCTTCCTGGTTTGTGGCTGGTATTTCCGCCACACTAGGGAGTGCCGGCGGAGATTAATCGGGAGGCACCTGGAGCTCGTCCGGGTGATTATAAAAGGGGCCGTCTCCCTACATTCGGGGGCTTGAGTTTTTGGTAGAGGCCTGGACTTTGGGGGAGTTTGGGGTTGTGTGTCACTTTATTTGTAAATATGTACAATAAACGTGTGTTGGTGTTTGAACCATCGGTGGCCGCCTGTCTGTGTCACACACATGTACACACCCCAACACACAGATATACACAATATAGTTTTCATTATTTGATAAAATTTAGTAAGCATGCTATTTGTATTTTACTGGAGTCACTGGACATGTCAAATTACACCACTGGTGATCACTGGGATGAGACGCCACTGCCTTCAGCTTGCTAAGATAACGTAAATGGAGTCCGCTACTTAAAAGTCGTGTAATGTGACATGGTCTTAGCACAGTGTTTTTAAGATTGTGGTGAGTCCAGAGCCTCCTGCAGCTGCAGTGGGCACAAGGCAAGAGCATAAGGTGCCAATCTATCACACAAACATCTGCCAACCCATGCATGCAACCCACCGCCTACTCACAGCAGGCCAGTTTAGAATCTTACAGGGCTTCGTTCATCTATCAGTTTTCTGAATTTGCATTTTCCAGTTCAGGTTTATTGGTTGCCAGAAAGTGACCAGACTTTGATGTTGGTCATTCTAACATGCATAATTTATGTAAAAATTAATTCATTACATTTGTGTGGCACTTTTCTAATTTACTCAGGGCACATGTACATAGGCCGTGGGGTGCCACTTTAATCACCACCTATGTGCGCCACCCACGTGGGATGATGAGACGGCATCCTTTGTCGCACCAGGATGCTGACCACACATTAGCTATTAGGTGATGGAGTGAAAGGGGATGATTTGGGTGCCAGAATGGCGAGGCCGTGATGGGCAATTTAGTCAGGACATCGAAGTACAACCTATGCCCAGTAATCTTTTATGACTATGGTGAGGCTGAAGATGGGTTCATCTCACTCAGAGGACAGACGAATTTTTTACTGCAGACATTGAGATCCAGACAGACCCCCTGCTGGCCTAACCAACACCTCTTCCAGCAGCAACTCAAGCTTTTCCTAGATGGTCTCCCATCCAAGCACTGGCTGGGCCCAAACGTGCTTAGCTTCAGGTGGATGACCTCTTCTGAAGCGTAGGTGGGATGGTGTTAAGTACGATAAAGACACTGCATACTACCAGACCCAGCCTGCTAGAGCTCACCTCTGAGCCGCCATTTTTAATTGCTTCACAACATTCTCAAATCGCGCTTATTCAGTAGTCCGTGTGGAGTTTGCAGGTATACATGTAAGACACACCAAAATGACTGAAAAGGAAGAAAATTAAACAGAAAGAAAATTCTGACTTGGGGGGTCCCAGTCTCAGTGAGGCGTGTATTCCTGTTGGTATGAAGGACCCCCCAGTCGCATTTCTTGACACACTCTTGCTGAACAATTCATTGTCTGAAAGTCCTTTAACAACAATATTTATTTCTGTAGCACATTTTCATACAAATGATGCCACTCAAATTGCTTTACATGATGATAATAAATAAGAAAATAGAATTAGGGAACACTAACTAACATAGTGGGCGGCACGGTGACACAGTGGGTAGCACTGCAGCCTCACAGTTAGGGGACCCTTAAGGGTTCGCTTCCCGGGTCCTCCCTGCGTGGAGTTTGCATGTTCTCCCCGTGTCTGCGTGGGTTTCCTCCCACAGTCCAAAGACGCACAGGTGAGGTGCATTGGCGATTCTAAATTGTCTTTACTGCGTGCTTGGTGTGTGGGTGTGCCCTGCGGTGGGCTGGCACCCTGCCCGGGGTTTGTTTCCTGCCTTGCGCCCTGTGTTGGCTGGGATTGGCAACAGCAGACCCCTGTGACCTTGTAGTTAGGATATAGCAGGTTGGATAATGGATGGATAATTAACATAGAATAAAAGGCCCGATGGGCAGGGAGGACAGAAAAAAAAAAAACTCCAGGTGGGAGGAGAAAATATAAAATCTGCAGGAGTTCTGAGGCCACGAGACCACCCAGCCCCCTCTAGGCATTCTACCTAACATCAGCCCTCATTGACTCAGTGTTGGTGTGTCACAGAGGGAGGATGTGCAGCATTGTTCATAATGACACTCAATGCTCTATCCTTTGCTATGACCTCCAGGGGGTCCGACGTGCATCCAAAAGCCTCCCTTATTGATTCGGTGGTCCTCTCCTGAAGTGATGTTAACAGCCCAGCACCCCACACTGGCCATCACTAGAGTGGTAGGAGATGTGAAGGACGTCACTTCCCACTTAATAGGGGCTCAGTCTCGTAAGCATGAAGGGTTTGCTCTGCCCTTTTCTTCTCTAGTAAAATACAAGTCGAGAAGTACTGAAGCTGAATCCAAGTCCAAGTAAATCTGCAAATCGCTCCTCTTATGTTATTTTTTATTAGCATTTTTCCACATCGCTTCAACTTTTTTCTTTGGAATTAGCCTTGTAAGTATTTAAGAGCGGCAGTCCGTTTCCTTCTCGCAGTGTGTAATGTGACGGCTGTCTTTGACACGTAGCGTCTGATTAGTTCTGCTCGCATCTCATGTCTACCACATCAAAGACATGGCAGTGCCGACATGTAGGAAGCTCTGTTTCTTTTCAACAGAGTCGGAAAAGTTCTGACTTTTTTATTTTATTTATTTTTTTTTTTTCTTCTTCTTCTTCTATGCGGTGGATCACTTGTGCCAGTGGTCCAGCAAGAAATCACTGAATTTCTGACCTGCAGTGTAGATATTGATTTGCTGTCGTCTTTTTCTTTTTTTTTTCTCTCCGTTTTTTCTTTTTTCCTTAACACGCCTTTGACACTCGAGCTTTTGATTCACTCGACTGCTCTCTAAAGTCAGGCCTCGATGTTGAGACTCACCAGAGTTGGTTGGTTGTCCCTTTTCACAGGGCGTTTTTTTATGTCAATGAATTCCAGGTGGTACATCCTTTTATGAACAAAGCTCAGTTGATTTCTGCAAGGAGAGAAAAGAATGTATGAAATAAAAAAAGTCATATTTTTTAATGTAACAAAGCCATATTCGGTTTATAAAAATATTGGGGACGTTTAGCATGACGTCTTCAGTGCTGCTTGTATGGTCCGTCTGTCTGTCTGGTTTAGGAATCTTCATTTTATAGCCACAGCTTATGTGAGCACCGGCCACCACAAGAGGGTGACAGCCCATTGCAGGACACACTTATGGGTCACACCAGCCCAATTTAGGGACATCAGTTATTTTTTTCTGTCATGTCATTTTCTAACCCACTTAATCAGGACCAGGGGTGCTGAAGCCTATCCCAGTTAGCATAAGACACATGGCAGGAACAAACCCTGGACTGGGTGCCACAGACACACACACACACACACACACTTGGGCCAGTTCACCTAACCTGCATGTCTTTACTCTGTGGGAGGAAAACGAAGCACACACAGGGAGAATATGCAAACTCCACACAGGTAGGACCCTACATGTCAAACTTACTGCCACTATGCTGCCCTGTGTCACATGATGTGACAGCAAAAGTCCATATTGTTGAGAAAAATCTGCAAAGACATGGAGACAATGACAACTTTATTTCTTAAGTCAATGGAGGCTCTGATGGGGGCTCTCGAGAGACTGAGAGAGGAGTCTGAATGTCTGGGCTTGCGAGTGTCCTGATAAAAAACAACATCCAGGCCTTTAATGGCCTCTTGGGCACGGCCATCAGCAGTGTGTCTGTCTGCGGAGAGAGTGTCGACCTCGTCATTGAGAGGTTTACTTACCTTGGCAATGACATTCATGTCTCTGGTGACACTTCCTGTGAATTCAGTAGAAGGCCTGGGAGAACGTGGGGGGTCATGAGGTCGCTAGAAAGGTGTGTGTGGCGCTCCCGATATCTATGCAAGAGGACGAAGGTCCAAGTCCTTAGAGTCCTGGTGCTCCCTGTTTGTGAGACATGGACACTATCCAGTGACCAGAGACGAAGACTGGTCTCCTTCATGTGTGTCTCTCCAGAGCATCCTTGGGTACCACTGGTTTGACTTTGTGTTGCTCATGGAGTCCCGAATGATGGTGATGAAAACATCAATTTGCAATATCATGAAGAATATCTACAACCGTTAACACCGTCTGGTCTTCCACCGCACAAATTACTGTTGAAAGAAGGACGTATCCAAGAAAGGTAATGTAGTACATCTTAACATGAGACACCAAAGGAGATCTTGAAATGCCATTCGTATTACAACATTAACCATTTCCCATTAGAATAGCTTTCACAAAGACAATTAACAAATCACAGGGACAAACATTTGAAAAAGTCAGTTTATTTATTAGAGAGAAAGAAACAAAATTCACTCACAATACAATACAATACGATTTATTTTTTGTGTAGCCCAAAATCACACAATAAGTGCCACAATGGGCTTTAACAGGCCCTGCCTCTTGACAGCCCCCCAGCCTTGACTCTCTAAGAAGACAAGAAAAAACTCCTAAAAAAAACCCTTGTAGGGAAAAAATGGAAGAAACATCGGGAAAGGCAGTTCAAAGAGAGACCCCTTTCTAGGTGGGTTGGGTGTGCAGTGGGTATCAAAAAGAAAGGGGTCAATACAATGCACAGAACCGAACAAATCCTCAATACACTATAAGAATAAAATTTTTAGAAGTACGGAGTAGAATTTAACAGTAGATGATATCACATAATAAGATTTGGAATTGTTTAGAGTCCTGGAGACCTCAACCATCAAGGTGTCTCCCCATTTGGCCATTCCATAGCTGAAATAGCGCTAATCCAATGAAAGGCCTCTCTTTCCTACGATTCCTATGATCCTCCATCAGGGATGACTTTACCTTAGGCAGGCAAAACAACTTGGTAGGTGGGCCATGGCACCAAGTGCCACATTTGAGTACTGAGAAGAGAAACAGAATAGGTGAGGGTTAGTAACAAATTCTAACGATCATGTTACTGATGTTTTAGTGCTAATGACTAACAACAGAGATGCAGTCTGTACAGTTAATCAGCAGCTCTAGTCAGGGTGTGCTAAACTGAAGCTGTGAGTCTTCAGCTGGCATTTGAAAGCTGAGACCGAAGGGCCATGTCTTATAGTAGCAGGCAGACCACTACACATTTTAGGGGCCCTGGAACTAAAAGCTCGACCTCCTACTATTATTTTATTAATTCTTGGAATCATACCCAGACAGGCGTCTTGAGATCTTAATGTGCGCTCTGGTTGGTATGTCATGATAAGTTTAGACAAGTAAGCCGGACCTCGGCCATTTAAGGCTTTATATGTTAAAAGGAGGAAATTTGAAATCTGCCCTAAACTTAATCGGGAGCCAGTGTAAGGATTTAAGAACTGGAATTACAGTATGTGTTCGTATTTTCTTGTTCTTGTAATAACTTGTATAATCTTGTAACTCACGGGCAGTTATACGTTGCGTTGTCACAATGCAAGTCCAAACGCGGAATCAAAAGCTAATGCGATATTGACAAATATTTTATTCAAAAAATTGTTTTTACTGAAGTTTTACAGTAAGAGTGTAAGTTTAAAAAGTATTTGCGTGCTAATTTCAAATCCAAACAGAGCAAAATCATGTTACGCCACAAATAATTCTAAAGCAACATGAAACATAATTTACTTTCAATTTATTACATTTTACTATTTTTTAATATGGTTAATTACTTGCTGTAATGTAAAATAGTTCTATTATGCTTATGTAACAATTCCCATGAAAATAACAATCTGTTTAAGTTGTACATCGGCTTCCCCATACATGAGCGGCTGAACTGTAAAGTGACTAATGTGTAGAGCAGACACGGAGGTTGGCAAGCAAAGTGAGCAGAGGGGGGATTGACAGGACAAACTATCACATATACCTTACATATATATATACTGTATATATATATATATATCTATATAATACGCTACCATGGCTGTCTGTTTGTCTGTCCAGGATTTTAAATCACCTGTAGCTTGCAAACCTCTTAAACCAGTTGAACTGAAATTTGGTACACATACACTACGTGACGTCTAATATCCTTTTTCGGGGTGATGATTGACCTCTAAAGTTATTCCTCTTTTCATTTGTATTTTATTTTATTGTAGAATCAGCTCTCAGCAGCAGCCAGAGGGGCGGTCAGCAGTGCAGCACATGCGTAAAGGCGCCGTTCTCATCCCTCCCACCTTCGCCGTCACTTCCCCTGCCTCTTCATATCTTGAATCATTCTTGAGGCAGATTGAACACTTAAGTGCCAGCTTAAGTGAAAAATTAAGGAAAACGTACTAAGTAATTACAACACAAAAACTAACGTAATCAGTTTTAACGCGAAAAGATGCCAACAAAAGAAGAGAACAAGAGGGCCGCTAGGGTGGAAAAAATATAAGAGCTGCTCAGGAGGCAGTAACGTATCAACCTCTGAGCAAACGAATGTGAAACGTACAGAGAAAGAGAATGAAAACTATAAGTCAAGTGGATTCACTGCACTTTATCGTGCAGTGTGCTGTTACTGGTATATAACATAAATAAAAATGCACAGTAACTTAAATTCTAACTCTTAAGGTTAAAGTGCAAAAATAACATAAGTAACACATTAAAAATGCTTACGTTAATGCTATCAATAATGAAAGAAAAATAAATAAATTGTAATAATATGTAGCTAAGCATAATGATGATATTACAGCAGGAACAGAAACCTAAAATAAATAACAAAGGTGGGGATGAGTAGAACTGAGAGGGATACACATTTAATAGGATGGACAGACAGAACCGAACAGGACATGGGGCCGCTGTTTATGACGAGCAAAATTTACACACAAGTCCTCTTCGCTTGGACGATGTGAGGACCTGTGGCTACACCTGGAAAGCATTAGGGAAAGAAGCCTTAGTTTAGGAGCGTTCACACACACAAACACACACCACACACCATACACCACACACTAGGGCCAATTTAACGCCACCAGTCCACCTAGCCTGCATATCTTTAGACTGTGGGAGAAAATCAGAGCACCTGGAGGAGAGCCATGCAGACACGGGGAGAACATGCAAACTCCACACAGGGAGGAACCCTGGTCTCCTGACTGCAACCCAGCAGTGCTACTACTGTGCCAGCGTGCCACCATGAAAAATAAATGTTATTTAAACCAAGGGTAATAAGAGAAAAAAAAAAAATTACTGAAAGTGAAATGTTCTGTTCTGTGACATCACTCTGCACCACCGTACCACCTCATTGGTCTCCAGCCTATTTTTGCACCACGGACCAGTTTCATGTAAGACAATTTTCCACAAACCAGCCATCAGGCATGCATAATAAAGCACAATAACGTGGCTTGTCTTTTAACGCAGGGTGCTTGTTCTCTATGTGGCGAAGTAGTTTTGAAGGCTTAGATAGATAGATAGATAGATACTTTATTAATCCCAAGGGGAAATTCACATAAACCAGCAGCAGTATACTGATACAAAGAAACAATATTAAATTTAAGTAGTAATAAAAATGAAAAGAATTAAAATAAAATTAATGTTTGCATTTACTCCCCCGGGTGGAATTGAAGAGTCGTATAGTGTGGGGGAGGAACGATCTCCTCAGTCTGTCAGTGGAACAGGACAGTGACAAAAGTCTGTCACTGAAGCTACTCCTCTGCCTGGAGATGACACTGTTCAGTGGATGCAGTGGATTCTTCATGATTGACAGGAGTTTGCTTAGTGCCCGTCGCTCTGCCACAGATGTTAAACTGTCCAACTTTAATCCTACAATGGAGCCTGCCTTCTTAACAAGTTTGTCCAGGCGTGAGGCGTCTTTCATCTTTATGCTGCCACCCCAGCACACCACCGCATAGAAGAGGGCACTCGCCACAACCGTCTGGTAGAACATCTGCAGCATCTTACTGCAGATGTTGAAGGACGCCAACCTTCTCAGAAAGTATAGTCTGCTCTGAGCTTTCTCTCATGGCCTTCTTGTCCAGCCGGTTATACAAAGTGTGCTTGAAGGATGCAAATTACCTGTCATGGTAAACCCGTAATTTTGTCCAATGTTTTCTTTTAATTGCAGCTTTCTTTTTGTTGCGAGTCCTAAAGTCTTCTTCTGTCTCATCCGTGTGTCTTTCCCTTTTTCAAAGACGTACTCCAGAGATGTTTGTTTTTCACTCCTCTTAGGTAGTGTTAGCTTGTGGGCTTAATATGTCGTGCATCAAAACTGTGACAGAGACAAGTGTGGGAAAGAAGCACAGACGTGTCAGAAGAGTCTTTTTTGGATTAGTGTCTACAAGCTTTGCATGCCTGGATTTGGGCAGTTTCTCCCATTCTTCCTGCCAATTCTTCTCATACTTCATTAGCCTGGATGGAGTCTGCCATCTCCAGGTCTCTCCACAAAATGTTCTCTGGGGTTTAACACTAGAATTACCAAAGCCTACGTAAAAACTCGTAAATCCGTCCCACCTTAAATCCCTTCGCACCTCTCTGTCAGCGTCTTTTGTCTTGTAAATGTGTCGATAAGCAGCAAGCAGCCGCTATCACATCCCCCTAACGCCGCACAAAGCTTTCTTAGCTCAAGTCTGTTTACCTGGTTGTCAGTTGCTTAGAGTTGTATAGAGTAAATATTATATCACTATGAGGTACACGTGCATTTCGTGTGTGTTACAACAATCTATGTAAACACATCATTAAAACAAACGTTTTTCATGTTTTAGTAATAATTGTCAAAATTTAGACATGAAGCATATAATGTGTGAATCCTGGAGTCCAAATATCAAATAAACACTTTCACAAAAGGTACTGGTATAACAAAACAAGTATACATTTTAATTCAAGAATATAACTGCAGAGAAAGAACCCACGATAGGGTGAGAAGTGAGCTGCTCTTATTCCTACTATCTCTCTATTATAGAAAAAACATCTTGGGAGGGAGACGAGATGTGATCTCCTCGGAAGACACTTTGTCGTCACACAAGACAAGGCAGTGAGACAAAAGGACAGCTGCTGTACAGGCTTTTAAATGATCGACGCACAGAGCGACAAGCAAGAACACGCAGCTCGGCAGCAGCAGCAGCAAGACAGCAGCTGATCCAACTGCAACTCCTTAGTGTGCGTTCGGCCACCGCCTTGACAATGCGAGCAGTGTTATACGTCCTGCGAGAAAGACATTTAACTACAACCAGGGACGGAAATAAAGGACAAAGAGTAGATGACAAAGTAGAACGTTGTAAAGAATTCAAAAGTGCAACGTACAGCGATGGCAAAAGTGTGACGTGCATTCTTTCTCCGATGCAGAACCCTCGTCATCATCTAAGATCAACGCTGTTATATCTCTCAACTCTTTCTATACCATTGTCTCTGTTTTTTGTCAGTGCGGCTTTGACATCATGGACCATAAGGTGCATACTAATTCAGTGTGAGCAGGAACACTCAATAAAATTTAATAAAAATAAATCAAGTGACAGTGAGATACGAATGAGGCAGATTCGCCAGCGTTTGTGTGTCAGCTTTTATCCATCCAGATCAGAGAATTTCCAGTTCGATTGTCTCAAATCACCACTCACATCTACAGTTATTCCCAGTTTCAAATAAAAACCAACAGCGTCAAATCTCTGGGGGAAGGGGTTTAGTATGTATTGTGATCGTGACTGAGGGAATAAAAGTGAAAAAAAAGCGGCTGTTACAGACACAAATCAAATGTATGTGTTTATTGTATAATACTAACAATAAGAGCAGCTCACTACTCAAAATGGCAAATATACAAGGCAATCAGGATTGAACCAGGGGACTCTTGATTACAAGTCAGCATTTAGTTCTGCTGTGCCACGGAAGCTGTTATATCATCTTTGTACGTTTTCTGAAAGTAAATGGTGATCTGTTATTTCCCTGTACATCTCTAGCTACCTGACTCCCAGATAATTGAGGCATGAGCTGAGAGAACTTGTGCCCGTTCTGCGGCAGTGGGGTTGATAGTATAGCAGGCTGCTTGACTTGATTGGCACATTTACAAGACAAAAGATGCTGACGGAGAGGTGCGAAGGAATTTAAGGTGGGACGGACTTAAGGGTTTTTTCGTAGGCTTTGGTAATTCTAGTGTTAATTCTGGGCCACTTGTTCAAAGATTTGTCCCAAAGTCACTCCAGCTTTAATAAAAGCATACTTGTTTTGTTACGTTTGTACTTTTTGTGCGTATTTGATATTTAGACTTCAGTCTTTACAAATTATACACTCCATATCAAAATTTTGTCGTTAGTACTGTAACATGAAAAAAGTTTCTATTTTAAGTATTTGTTCAAAATTTCTTGCGTTTCTTGTCATCCTACACTTACACAGATCATGGTAGACACTGAACACATATGAAATGCATGTGTTCCAAATAACGATATATTATTTACCCTGTACAGCTCAAGGACCTCACGCGCAGATAAAGAACACTTGAGATGGGAGAACCTTTTGCCCGAGTTGGGCTCCAGCGGTGGGAGGGATGGGACGGCAGGCTGCTTGCTGTTTGTTCTGATTGACGCATTTACAAAATAAAAGACGCTGATAGAGGGATGCGAAGGGATTTAAGGTGGTCCAGGATTACAAGTTTTTTCGTAAGCTTCAGGGATTCTAGTGCTAATGATCTGCGCGTTTTTGCTAACCGTGTTTACTTCTAATTTAGTATGGTTTATTTTGCACTGGGCCAGCATTTTTTGAAGCTGCCAACGATAAGAAACTTTGCATGATGCAAGTAATCCAAATTTGGAACTTTTAACTTGTGTATAAAAAGACCTCAACTGGGCATCTTGTTACATAATGCCGTGTGTGTCTAGTTACAGCGTGCTGTGATCGGAGTGCTCCCTCTTCGAAGGGAATCAGTGGTTTTTGATTTAAACTTTCTCTTGTCCGTTTTCTCGTAGAGGTTTTGGGTCACCCAGGGGTAATGTCCATTACTTACCATCGCATTATCCATTCAGGAGCTGAGTAGCAAAAGGTAACTGAAGCTTATTAATTCATTTGCACGTTGTAAAGAGCGCTGAGACAATAGAGACAGATGGACAGATGCAGACATGTAGACCACCGCAGCTACTGGGCTCCAGACGTCTCAGTAGTGCCTCTGTCTGCTATGACATCTTTCTGTCATTTGGACTGTTGCATCACTGTATGACATAACAACAGCAAACAGAGTTTAGATAAGCAACAGTGGTCTGTGGATGTATGACATGTTAAAACACTGAGGCTATTTCCTCTCAGTGCGTTTGCATTCCCAATCATATTGTCAGTAATGTTACATTTCTTTAGTTATTCGTGTAGACGTGCAGTCAGAAGGTGGATGTCGTGCAGCCTCATCGGTGCCTCTACTGGTGTTGCTGAATGTTACTGAAATCCGCATCTCCTGTGGTTTCTCATTATCCGCTCTCTTAATATTGGCTCTTTAGACAGAGTATTACACACCATTTACTTTGCGTAATTTGTAGTTCTTATTTTCATGAATGTGGCTGCCAATTCTTTCAAGCTTATATCGACTCCGACACTGTCATCGTAACGCTGAACAACAGGGAGCCCACACAGCACCCGCAACGATGTATTTACATTTACCATTCATCCACTGATGCCATTCAATGCCAATTTATAACCTGATGTTACAGAAAGGTTTTTCCCTTGCATCAAGTGATGTTAATGTAAAAACAAATTAATATCTAATAAAGTATCTATCAATATAAAACATATAGTTTGTTCTCTGTACACGTGACACACATTTTTATATCTCATGGGGTTTTTTCAGACTTTTCGACTGTTGCTCATAATCAGAAGCTTGCTGTCTTTCGGACCAGGAGAGCTCCTCCGATCTTCACCGTTCAAAATCACCACCCCTACTTTGAGTCCCGCCTTCATAAGGTGTTGGATTGGTTTAGAAATGTGACACTCAGTGAGCCGTCTAATTGTTCCCGCCTACTTTTAAGCACATTTCACTCCCTGTTGTCTCCAGATGTGTGTATGATAGTCTGCCTTCAGTAAGACTGCTGTTGTCCTGTGGCTGTACACCCTTAACATGGAAATTTATTAGTAAGGTCACCTGGTATGAACGGAGAGCATGCTTCATAAAGAAAAAGCCCACAGAGACTATGGTTATTTTACAATACGCCATTACGTATATTTTTTGATTGTGTAATTTGCTGAATGTAGACATTTAACATCAGTCGTTTGTTAACAGCTCTGTGAACCAGAGATACCTGTCAATATGTGCACTAATTATGGAGCAGCAAACAGCTGGAGAGTGAAAGTGGAAACCAGTTTATTTATCTAAAGAAGAAATATTGATTACTCAATAGCAATATGCCACTCAGAAAAGCACAAACAGAATGGCTAGTGCTGAGCTGGGCGCATACCACCTGTGTTCAGGACTTAATGATGTCAGGGCCGCTCGTGACTGCAGGTGCTGCCAATCTGCTCAGTTTTCTGGCACAGCCAATTTCCAAAAAATGGCTTTGGAGCAGCGCTCTTCCAGCTCACCCCTTCTCGGATATTTAGGGAATCGGCCTTTCAGAAATACAAATATATTTCGTTTAAAAAGCAGACACTCAATTGTCAGAATCGACGATCTGCAATTGGGCATTAAAGGGGTCTGTCCTCAAATGCTGAAATAACACGGCACAGCAAAAATGATGGCTTCCTTTTGGGTGAATCATATGCAATTGGGGCTGCTGATCACCAAAGTCACCTTTTAAGTTTTCCTATCATGTACCACTTTACTGCAATTACCTGTTTTTGTGATTTCCTCTCATGTTGTAGTTATACACATACTGGACAACAACTACAACTGGAAGATCTGCAGTGATTGAAAAGTAGTGGCAATGCAGCTGTGATGCACCCACTGCTGTCGATCCATCTGCGAATGTGACAGCCGTGCTAGAGAGCCGCGTTATATTAAAAAACTAGCAAAATACCCGCGCTTCGCAGAAGAAGTTATGAAAAAGAAAAGGAAACATTTTAAAAATAACGTAACCTGATTGTCAATGTAATTGTTTTGTCACTGTTATGAGTGTTGCTGTCATCAAGGATTTGATTATCATTATTTCTTTCAATCAGGTTCGTATTTGGAGGACGTGTTGTGTTCAAGTTACATTCCGTGTTTGTCAACCGTTGTAAAGATAACAGGTTTCATTCTTCGAAGTGTTCACTACCCAAATCGGTACTCGTGAATCTAAGATGTTCAACAGGCATTCCCGGTATTAAGTTGTGGATTTGCCTGTGAATATTTAGCATCAGCGTGTCTATGAACTTAATTTAAATTTAAGCTTTACACCTTGCTTTCCTATCGATATGTCTACAAAGGCTTGTTCAGATTCAGAGGGCTGTTCCTTTCTAACTGCATCAATAAACAGCTCGTCTTCCTCTTTATCTGAGACATCACACACTGCATGCACGGGTTTACCTTTCCCAGTCCTGCAAACTTTAGCAAAGTGGTTCAATGTACCACAGTTTTTACACTGTCTTCCTTTAGCTGTACATTGACTTTTTCCACCGTGTGCTTTGTTTCCGCAGTAGCTGCACTTATGAATATGCTTGTATGCATCACTCGCTTCATATTCTTTTGCTGCCTTCTCAATTGTGTAATGCGTTTTTTGTTCAGCAGTCTTTGGAGCTCTTGCTTGTTCTCTGCGTACTGCGTTCACAGTCAGTTCACGTGAGCCGCTCGGAGTACATGCATCGAAGGTTCTTAGTTGTGCTATCTCGTGCGATCTTGCGATGTCCACGGCTTTATTTAATGTTAGCTCAGACCCGGCACTTAAAAGTTTCTCTTGCACTTTTGCTGAGTTTGTGCCGAGCACTAGTCTATCCCTGACCGTCTCATCTTCGTTTGCATAAGTACAGTCCTTCACCAGCAATTTGAACTCCATTTCAAAGTGATCAAAAGTCTCGTTTATACCTTGCATCTTCTCACTAAACTTTAATCTCGCGAATATCGTATACATCTTCGGCATGACAAACGCCTCGTAGCGGCAGCGTGTCTATTGGATTGCTGCTGACGGACGGCCTTGTATGGGCAGGCACTCAATTACGTGGGAGGCGTAGTGATTGGGGTTGCAAATCTATCTGTCTGTCTGTTTGTTTGTTTCGATGCATGCTTAATAATCCAGGTAAGGAAATTCAAGAAAGTTGATTCTGTTCATCTGGACATAGTTTTTTTTCCGATATGTTTCATCACTCATCCAAGTGACTTCCACAGTCTCAGTTGACTGCAGGTTTCTCCAACCTTATAAACAGTACCTTGGCCTGACCAACCTAGCACCATTGACTAACAATGGGCCGTGTGATCAATGATATGCAAATTGTCCATTGATCAATGGCCATGAGTACCATTCACAGAGAGTTGGGGAATGAGTGCCATCACAGCATTGTAAGATGGTGAAAGATGTACCCTTGGGCCCCCTCCTCAGTTCAGAGATGGTCATTCCTTTTTCACGTAAATGGCCTCCTTGACTCCTTGCTCAAACCAGCATTCCTCCCTGTCCAGGATGTGCACGTCTTCATCACTGAAAGAGTAACCACCGTCCTGTAGATGTAAATAGACTGCGGAGTCCTGGCCTGACGAGGTAGCTCTTCTGTGTTGTGCCATCCGCTTCGCCAGTGGTTGTTTGGTTTCCCTGATGTATGATTCACGGCAGTCCTCTTAGCACATAACTGCATAACTATATTACCCTGCCTGTGCCAGGGCACTCAATCCTTGGGGTGGACCAATTTTTGCCATAACGTGTTTTTGGGTTTGAAAGCAATCGAGGCCTGGTGCTTTGAAAAAGTGTCTCTCTTTAATGTGATGTTGTTAGATTTTCACATTCTTATTCTGTTTTTAAATTCTAAACTAAGAAAATACCAAGAAATAAAATATCAGTATCTATCTATCTATCTATCTATCTATCTATCTATCTATCTATCTATCTATCTATCTATCTATCTATCTATCTATCTATCTATCTATCATGATATAGTGCCTTTCACATCTATGTTTCATTGTATAGTGCCTTTCCTATTCTATCTATCATTTTATATATATATATATATATATATATATATATATATATATATATATACTGCTCACAAAATTAAAGGAACACTTTTTTATTGGGCCTGGCATGAAATCAATTAAACCTGTCTGATAATTTTCTGGTTGGTTAAGCAGCTGAGGTCATTGTTAATCACTTTCAGCTGTATTGGTGTTCATGGACTTAACGACAGGTGCACTAAAGTGGCAACAATTAGAAAACCCTCAAAACAGGACTGGTTTTACATGTGGAGGTCATTTCAAGTTTCTCCCTCTTGATCTTTTTGGCTGGTTTTCCACTCGTGCTAGTTTTGGCTTGAGTAATCATCTCTACTGGCAGGATGAGACGATTCCTTAACCCTACAGAAGTTGCACAGGTTGTCCAACTTCTCCAGGATGGCACATCCACACTGCTGCAGCAAGAAGGTTTAATGTGTCTCCCAGCACAATCTCCAGAACATGGAGGAGATTTCAGGAGACTGGCTGTTATTCTCGGAGAGCTGGACAGGGCCGTAGAAGGTCCTCAACCCATCAGCAGGACCGATACCTGCTCCTTTGTGCAAGGCGGAACAGGCTGAGCACTGCTCGTGCCCTACAGAATGACCTCCAGAGGGCCACTGGTGTGAATGTCTCTACCCAAACAATCAGGAACAGACTTCATGAAGATGGCCTGAGGGCCCGACGTCCTGTAGTGGGCCCTGTGCTCACTGCCCAGCACCGTGGAGCTCGACTGGCATTTGCTCAAGAACACCAGAATTGGCAAGTCCGCCACTGGCGCCTGTACTTTTACAGACGAGCAGGTTCACCCTGAGCAGCTGTGATAGACGTGAAAGAGTCTGGAGAAGACAAGGAGAATGATATGCTGCCTGCAACGTCGTTCAACATGACAGGTTTGGTGGTGGGTCAGTGATGGTCTGGGGAGGCATATCCATGGAGGGACGCACAGACATCTACTGCGTAGGAAATGGTGCTCTGACTGCCATAAGGTATCGAGATGAAATCCTTGAACCCATTGTCAGACCCTACGCTGGTGCAGTAGGTCCTGGTTTCCTCCTAATGCACGACAATGCCCGGCCTCATGTGGCAAGAGTATGCAGGCAGTACCTGGAGGATGAAGGAATTGAAACAATTGAATGGCCTTCACGATCCCCTGACTTAAACCCAATAGAACATCTGTGGGACATTATGTTTCGGTCCATTAGGCGCGCCAGGTTGCTCCTCAGACTGTACAACAGCTCAGGGATGCCCTCATACAGATCTGGGAGGAAATGCCACAAGACACCATCCGTCGTCTCATTAGGAGCATGCCCCGACGTTGTCAAGCATGCATACAAGCTCGTGGGGGCCACACAAGATACTGAAAAGCATTTTGAGTAGCAGAAATGAAGTTTTTGAAAAAATGGACTAGCCTGCCACATCTTCATTTCACTCTGATTTTAGGGTGTCTACACAATTGAGCCCTCTGTAGGCAGAAAACTTTTATTTCCATTAAAAGACTTGGCATCCTTTTGTTCCTAAGACATTGCCCTGTCGTTATTTGTATAGATATCCAACTTCATATTGAGATCTGATGTATCTAATGTGTTTCTTTAAAGTGTTCCTTTAATTTTTGTGAGCAGTGTATATATAAAAACCCCAACATGTAGTGAAATGTTAAACTCGTCTTGATGTCTTGTTAAGCAGGATGTCAAGCTTTTTAGGACCATCTTTTGTGCTCTATGTCTGTGAATCACTACATGCTTCTTAAACCGGCTCTCTTCCTCCGACAGGACACAGAAACCATTACAGTTGTGATATTACAGCTCTCTGAATAATTAAAATACTGATATATATATATACGTGATATTTTCATGATGATAGGAGTAGTTAAAGCACGTTATTAAACATGGGAACACGGTGGCGCAGTGATAATGATGAGCTGGCGCCCCGTCCAGAGATTGTTCCTGCCTCCTGCAAGATGCTTGCTCTGCCGTGCGTGACCTTTGAGGAAATAATTTATTGCAGCAGTACTGTTTCTTTCAAATGTACTAATCTCCAATTCCTGTCCTTGCTTTTCTTTCTCCAAGTACCCAATCACCACACGATCAGCTCTATAACACTGTAGATGCCAAGCCATCTGTAAGCTGAGAATGCCAATTTTTCAAAACTTGTGTTCAGACTATAGGGTGTGTAGATCTGTCTTTGTCTGTCTGTCTATTATATAGCGCCTTGGGTCATAGAGAAGGAGCAAAATTTACATTGCATCTGGAAAGTATTCCCAGCGCATCACTTTTTCCACATTTTGTTATGTTACAGCCTTATTCCAAAATGGATTAAATTCATTTTTTCCCTCAGAATTCTACACACAACACCCCATAATGACAACGTGAAAAAGTTTACTTGAGGTTTTGCAAATGTATTAAAAATAAAAAAACTGAGAAATCCCATGTCCATAAGTATTCACAGCCTTTGCTCAATACTTTGTCGATGCACCTTTGGCAGCAATTCCAGCCTCAAGTCTTTTTGAATATGATGCCACAAGCTTGGCACACCTATCCTTGGCCAGTTTCGCCCATTCCTCTTTGCAGCACCTCTCAAGCTCCATCAGGTTGGATGAGAAGCGTCGGTGCACAGCCATTTTAAGATCTCCAGAGATGTTCAATCGGATTCAAGTCTGGCTCTGCTCTGGCTGGGCCACTCAAGGACATTCACAGAGTTGCCCTGAAGCCACTCCTTTGATATCTTGGCTGTGTGCTCAGGGTCGTTGTCCTGCTGAAAGATGAACCGTCGCCCCAGTTTGATCAAGAGCGCTCTGGAGCAGGTTTTCATCCAGGATGTCCCTGTACATTGCTGTAGTCATCGTTCCCTTTCTCCTGACTAGTCTCCCAGTTCCATTCCCACAGCATGATGCTGCCACCACCATGCTTCACTGTACGGATGGTATTGGCCTGGTGATGAGCGCTGCCTGGTTTCCTCCAAATGTGACGCCTGGCATTCACACCAAAGAGTTCAATCTTTGTCTCATCAGACCAGAGAATTTTGTTTCTCATGGTCTGAGAGTTCTTCAGGTGCCTTTTGGCAAACTCCAGGCGGGCTGCCATGTGCCTTTTACTAAGCAGTGGCTTCCGTCTGGCCACTCTACCATACAGGCCTGATTGGTAGATTGCTGCAGAGGTGGTTGTCCTTCTGAAGGTTTCTCCTCTCTCCACAGAGGACCTCAGGAGCTCTGACAGAGTGACTGAACATCGGGTTCTTGGTCACCTCCCTGACTAAGGCCCTTCTCCACCAATCACTCAGTTTAGATGGCCGGCCAGCTCTAGGAAGAGTCCTGGTAGTTTTGAACTTCTTTCACTTACGGATGATGGAGGCCACTGTGCTCATTGGGACCTTCAAAGCAGCAGAAATTTTTCTGTAACCTTCCCCAGATTTGTGCCTCGAGACAATCCTGTCTTGGAGGTCTACAGACAATTCCTTTGACTTCATGCTTGGTTTGTGCTCTGACATGAACTGTCAGCTGTGGGACCTTCTATAGACAGGTGTGTGCCTTTCCAGATCATGTCACATCAACTGAATTGACCACAGGTGGACTCCAATGAAGCTGCAGAAACATCTCAAGGATGATCAGGAGAAACAGGATGCACCTGAGCTCAATTTGGAGCTTCATGGCAAAGGCTGTGAATACTTATGTACATGTGATTTCTTAGTTTTTTTTTTATTTTTAATAAATTTGCCAAAAACCTCAAGTAAATTTTTTTCACATTGTCATTATGGGTTGTTGTGTGTAGAATTCTGAGGGAAAAAATGAATTTAATTCATTTTGGAATAAGGCTGTAACATAACAAAATGTGGAAAAAGTGATGCGCTGGGAATATTTTCTGGATGCACTGTAAAACAAAACTGAGTGCCTATATGAACAATGCTGCACATCACCTCTCTGACACACTAACACCGAGGACATTTAGCCAGCGAATCATTCAGCACAAGTGTGTCACGAAACACAACTGGGGGTCCTTTATACCATAAGAGATAACACCTGTATAGTGCCTGACTGGGACTGGGGACTGCCAAGTCAGAAGTTTTCTTTTCAACCATTTTATTCATTTGGGTGTCTGTATTCAGACTATAGGCTGTGTATAACTGTCTTTGTCTGTCTGTCTGTTATATAGCGCCTTTGGTCGTAGCAAAGGAGCAATTTAAAACAAAACTGAGTGTCATTATGAACAATGCTGCCCATCCTCTCTGTGACACGGCAACACTGAGGACTTTCAGCTGACAAATCATTCAGCAGATCGGGATTCAGGAAACACAACTGGACGTCCTTTATACCACCTCACTGGTACTGGGATGGAAAAGTCAGATGTTCTCTTTCTTTTGAATTTCCATTGCTTTATACTGATTCCAGTGTGTGTGTTCAGTCTAAAGTGTTTGTATTTATTTACTTACTTATTTATTTATCTACCTGTTTATATAGTTATTTATTTTAAGAGCTTCTTTAAAAAGCCAAATGTTCCTCTGGGGATAAATAAAGTTGTGTCTGTCTAAAGCAAAATTTGTCCGAGCTGCTTGCTGGATTAGTGGGAGAGGAAGGAGGGTTTTGGGGGGAGTTATACACCTGAGCGGGGTGTCCCATTGGTGAAGCACGTTGACACCTCACAGTGTGGCTCAACCGTGTCATCGGGTGGTCCCTGCAGTCTGCTTTCACTAGACGGACGCCGATTGTCGCACACCAACACTCATTACAGCTCCACACATTCATCGTCTGCCTTCGTTTTCCCGTTTTTTTTTTTGCGTTTCATCAGAGAGGCAAAAAAGAAACAAAATTGGCTTTAGGCTTTCTGGCATAATAAAAGTTCTCTGTGTAAATGTTTTGATATCAAATTCATGCAAGTTGTCAGCCACCAGAGGAAAAGTTAACTAAAGTGTCAACAGCGGAGACTTGCACAACGTTTCAGACCCCCAGAGTGCGCATAAAAAAAAAATGGATTCAATTATTAGTGCGGCTTTTCTCCATCAGAACACTTAATAGCTGGCGACGTTTAAATATGATTATTTATGTATATTAAAGTCCCGGGTTCTCTTCCGTTGACTTATTTCAGAAGGTAATTACGTTGCGATTATCATTTTATTTATTTATTTTTTCAGGAATTGTGCCATAGCCGGGCTTTGCTAATTGAGTTTACATTTCTTTTTTTTTTTTAGCATCAAATTGCTTGTTTGTAACCTAATTTGTAAATTAACTGTTTTCTTAAACAGCTCACTTTTTAATTGAGATTTTATTTCTTGATCTGATATGTTTAAATCTTGTTACACGAAAGCTTTTTGTTTTGTTTGTTTTTTTTAAACTTGTTTTTGTCATTCCCTCAGTTGATTGTTACATTTGCGTTTATTTAATTAGCCGATTCCTTTATGTGCAAGTGACTCAAAGACAAAAGAACACACAGGGAGTCTGAGAGTGGGACGAGGTCTCTGATATTGTCATCTTACACCATATAGTGCCTTTCTGTAGAGTGGCTTTAAATATGTTTTTACTGATCTCTTCATATGCCGTGGGCTGGCGCACTGCCCGGTGTTTGTTTCCTGCCTTGTGCCCTGTGTTGGCTGGGATTCGCTCAAGCAGACCCCTGTGACCCTGAAGTTAGGATATTATAATTATTATAATTAATTAATTAATTATAATTATATATAATTTTCTGTTTCACAGGGACCACTTGGGTCCTCAATCACGGTCCTGGAGGGCCGCAGTGGCTGCAGGATTTTGCTCCAACCCAGTTGCTTAATAAGAAGCACTTATCACACCAGTGACACTTCTGCTTCACTTTAGTTGTCTTGCTTGTTAAGATTTTTAACCCTTATTGCTTAATTTAGTCTTAAACAGACATATTCTTGGTTTTTAGTCAGTCAGTCAGTCATTATCCAACCCGCTATATATCCTAACACAGGGTCTGGGGGTTCTGCTGGAGCCAATCCCAGCCAACACAGGGCGCAAGGCAGGAACAAATCCCCGGGCAGGGACGGGGACATCCAGTCCAAAAAGTGTTGCTGTCTAGGAGTGCCCTGTTTTTGAAAATAATTTTGATTTAATATGAACAAGTTGAATTGATTATAGCTCATTATCAGTGAAGGAATATGACTTCTAAACGCTAGAAATGCTCACACCGGGCCTGTCTGGGCCCCTCGCAGCGAAAAGAGGCCTTCCCTTGAAAACATTCTGACAACTCTGTTTATTTCACATGGGACAGGAAATTGAACCCACGAGTCAAACGACTTTGGAAGGGGCTTCAGCACGAGAGAGCTGGGCCAGGTTTATACTTCACGTGACGCGATGCGATGCTACTGCTGCGCAAGTGTTGTACTGTTTATACTTGCGCATGTACCAAAGCAGCTCCAACTAATATTTTGAACTTTACCACTGATCAGAGCTGTAGAGTTGTTTGAAAAAGTAGCTGCGAATACGCACCTGACTTTATACTCGTAAAACAAGCGTCAAATACTCAGTTCAAAATATTAGTTGGAGCTGCTTTGGGCATTCCATGTCAAAGTACCTAAACTAATTGAGCCGTTGCAGCTTACCGTATATCAAACTGGCTCATTCACCTTGTGATCGTCTTCTCCGATACACCATATAGATCTGCAATCTGTCGTACTTTTTAAACCGCATAACAGAAGGTGTTCAATCGACTCAGCTGGAATGTCAAAGGATGGACGTCCAGAGCAGGGAACTGCGTCACCTGAACTGGAGTGCAGTCGAGTCCGTTCCACCTCTTCTTCGATAATTTCAAAAATAGTTTCATCTATATCGGAGTCTAAAAGGGCAGCCAGCATTGTAATTTCTTAAGATAAATCTTCAATTCTCTCTCTGAAATACGTAATATCTTCAGCAGAATCCATTTCATCGGCAGTAGTAAGCATTTTTCTAATTAATTCTTGTGCTATCGATTCACCAATCAGTAACTAGAGGGCGTGTTAGAGCCCACCCTCTCAACTTTGACGAGTGAAAGTGACAGTTTTATTTCAAGTTGTATTTCATGATGGTTTGCAGGAATGTTACGGACAACATTAAATAAATAAATAAGCAACAAAAAACATATTTCGTGACACATTTATTTATTTATGCTCTCATTTCATGACATATTTATTTATTTAGGCTCTCATTTCATGACATATTTATTTATTTATGCTCACATTTCAAAGTACTTTTATTTATTTACGCATTTATTTATTTATTTATTTATTTAATTTTGTCCGAAATATTCCTCCATAGTGGAAACCTACCAGGAAAAACATGCAAACTCCACGCAGGGGACACCAGGGATGTGACTCCCTGCAAGGCAGATCGTGCCACCACAACATGTGTAATTATTATCAGTATTCATTTTATGAAAATGTAATATACATAGCTTAATGCATTTCATCATGAAAGTGATTTTCTTTTTCTTCTTTCGGCTGCTCCCGTTAGGGGTTGCCACAGCGGATCATCCTCTTCCATATCTTTCTGTCCTTGTCATCTTGCTCAGTCACACCCATCACCTGCATGTCCTCTCTCACCACATCCATAAACCTTCTCTTAGGCCTTCCTCTTCTCCTCTTACCTGGCAGCTCTATCCTTAGTACCCTTCTCTCAGTATTCCCCACATCACTCCTCTGCACATGTCCAAACCAACACCATCTCGCCTCTCTGACTTTGTCTCCCAACCATCCAACTTGAGCTGACCCTCTAATGCCCTCATTTGTAATCCTGTCCATCCCCGTCACGCCCATTGTAAATCTTAGCATATTTAACTCTGTTACTTCCATCTCTGTCTCTTTTAATGATAAAGTAAACTACGAGATTAAAGTGTACATTTCGAGATTAAAGCCGAAATATCCACAATAATCACAAAATGCACCTTTTCACCTTGTCCTTAATTTTTTATTTTTCTGTGGGTCAAATACGCTGCCGTCCATTCTGATGAAAATAAAAAAGATGGCACAGAAGATGGTATGTGAGACTTTTAAAACGTATCGTGTCATTACGATGGGGAATAAGCAATTCTTGAATATAAAAGCACCACAAATGAATTTGTATGTCGGCATTTTGCTTCACCACATCGAACCATTCATTACACATTGAAGCGCGCACATCGATCCCAGAGGATCCTCAAAGCAGCTTTCTGTCACGCGTAGATAGTAAACAGAGACTGACGTCACATTCCGACTTTTATCACACAGCACCCCCCCCAAACTTTTTTGCTGTTACTGCAACTCACGGACAAGTCACGTTAATTTCTGAGGACTTGCTCAGAGGATGCATCAAATGAACACAGGGAACGCTTGGCAGCCATGATGAACGAGCCCTAAATGCATCGATCAGCACAAGCAGCCTGCTGTCCCATCCCCAATCCTTGACAGAGCTCACCTCAGCCAAAATGTTCTCTCTGCTCCAGCCAATGCTCCTTATTTGCATGTGAGGTGTTTAAAGTTGTTGAGTGTAAATTATACAGTATATCGTTATTTGGAACACATGCATTTCATGTGTGTTTCTCGTTTACAAAGATCTGTGTAATTGTAGGATGAAAGGAAATGCGAGAAATCCAAGAAATCCTGAACACATACCTAAAGCAGAAACTTTTTTCCATGTTATAGTAATAATGACGTGAAAATAATTTAATAATATAAATAATATAAATCTGTTAAGAAGTTCTCTCGTGAAATCCAGACAGACAGACAAACGGACATTGGATTATATTTATACATACTAGCTGTCCCCCACGGCTCCGCCCACATGAAACATGAAAACCTTAAAATCAATAAACAAACACAGATATCGCTAGCTAAGCGGGGGCAAGATACACTCCAAAACATGGTGAGAGGTAGAGCGACTCGAACGGAGGCTGGTGCGCAAGTGAGGAGTGCCCTGCCTGGCTCCCCACTCCTGACGTCACGCTTCCCCCTCTCCTCGGTATGCAGCCTCTCTCTCGAATTCTCGCAAAATAAATCAGTACCCCAAGCAAACTATGATACTTAGCACTATGACAGAAAGTTACAAAATCAACCGGAATGTTCAAGCAGATTATAGCTAAAACCCAATCTAAATCTGTTAAGTAGTTCTCTCGTGAAAAGGAGACAGACAGACCTTGGATTTTATATATACTAGCTGTCCCCCTTAGCTCCACCCACTTAGTAGTGAAACAGGACAGCGAGGAGGTCCCCGCCCAGCTCCCTACTCCTGATGTCACTCTTTCTCCTCCCCTTGTCTACAGCCTCTGTCTTGGATTGCTGCGTATATATCGCTCCTGCAAGTGAACTTTGATTCTTAGTGCAATGAGAGAATGAGAGAAATCGCAAAATCAACTGGAATGCTCAAGCAAAATATCGAAAAAAAACAAGATCTAAATCCGTTAAGTAGTTCCCTTCTTCGCTAGCTAAGCAGAGGTAAGGTACAGGCTGAAGCATGAGTGAAGAGGGCCCTGGTTCCCCTCTCCTTGGCCCGCTACGTGTCTCTCCGATTCTTGCAAATAAATTTCTACCACAGGCGAACTTTGATACGTAGCACAATGAGAGAAGTCGCAATATCAGCCGAAATGTTCGAGCAAATTATCGAAAAAAACGATCTAAATCCGTTAAGTAGTTCTCTTGTTTGCTTGCTAAGCGGAGGTAAGGTACATGACCCGAGGCAGACACGTGAGTGTGGGAAGGCCCCATCCCCCTCCCCTCGACCTGCTGTGTCTCTCTTGGATTCGCACAAATAAATTGGTACCACAAGCGAACTCTGATACTTAGCGTGATGAGAGAAGTTGCAAAATCAACTGGGATGTTCAAACAAATTATAGAAAAAAAATCCGTTAAGTAGTTCTCTCGTGAAAGCGGGCAGACAGACATACAGACAGATAGACAGACATTGGAATTTATATATATATATATATAAATAAATATATACTGTATATATGAGGTGAGACATAAAAATAACCAGATTGGTAAAAAGAAATATTTATTGATGAATTCCAGCATTCTAAACATTGTCACCTTCTATATACTCCCCCTCTCGATCTCTACACCGCTCCATACGTATCTTCCATTGATTTAAACAGGTGCTTGATGCACTTCAACAGGCCTGATGTTTTTGTCTTCCCTTCATCCATTGAAGAAAAATGTGTTCCCTTCAGGTAACTTTTTATTTTCGGGAACAAGTAAAAATCATAGGGAACTAAATCGGGCGAATAGGGAGGATGATGGAGGATAGGAATGTTTTTGTCAGTCAAAAAACTGCTTTATGGAAAAAGAGAACATTCACGAGAAATTTGATGTTGGTTTGGTGTTCGATTCTTTTTTTGGGGGCGTTGTGTAGGAGGGGATATAGTTCTATGATTCACTTCCGGCCGACCTCTAGATGGGGATTTCCAGGAAAGCCCAAGACCAGTCGAGTTATTTTTGTGTCTCACCACACATATATGTGTGTGTATATATATATACACTAGGGGGCTTCGCAACAGCCACTTTGTGTCTCTGCTACTCACGTTGTGAAGAGGTGGGCTGAACGCACCCCAAGGAGATGCAGACACTCCTCCGAAACCCCTTCTTAAACGGTGATATAATGGGAAACAAGTTGTTTTTTTTTTTGTTTTTTTTTTTAACCTATTCTTTGCTCGATCAGCTGATGTATTGCTGCAGCTGCTGTGCCGCGTGATCTGCATCTTGTGTGGCACACTTCTGTCATATCACCTGTGTCCATATATTTGATCTCTTTTTGTTGTTTCTTTATTTAACCAAGTAATAAATTCTGTTTGTTTGCGCTATTGCAATGTTTACTATCATTTTTTTGAGACTTTCGAATTTTAGTATTTTCATTTTCTCTAACCTGCTCTGAATGTGTACTGCGCCAACGTTTTTGAATCGTTTACAACAGTCTACTTTGTCATCTACTCTTTCTCTTTTATTTCTGGCCCCAAGCTTGGTTAAATCTCTTGGCACAAAGACTTGTCTTGTGTGACGTGAAAGTGTCTCTCTGAGAAACTCGCATCTTGTCTCCTTCCAGCCTTCTGAGAGTTTTTTTTTAATAATAGAGATATATATATATATTTGTGTATATATGTGTGTGTGTGTATATATATATATATATATATATATATATATGTATATGTATGTGTATATATATATATATATATATAGACACCATATTTACTTGTGTAAGACGCACACCCTAATTTTTACAAAGAAAATCGCGAAAAAAATTTTGCCCCGTGTACGACACGCATTGTGATTGTGTAGGAAGCGTTTAGAGAGAGAGAGCTGTCGAGCGAGAGAGAGGGAGCACGAGCATGCACGCGAGCAAGAGAGAGAGTGTGAGTGCATGAGTGAGCGAGTGAGAGAGACCGTGAGTGTGCGAGTGAGAGAGACCGTGAGTGTGCGAGCGAGAGAGAGCACGAGTGGGCAAGCAAGCAAGCAAGCAAGCGAGCGAGAGAGAGAGAGAGAGAGAGAGCGAGCTAGCCCAAGCAGAAGAAGTAAACATTACAGAATTGCATTTCCTCGTGTATGACGCGCACCTGGTTTTCTAATGCAAATTTTCGGAAAAAATGCGTGTGGTATGTGTATATATATATATATATATATATATATATATATATATATATGTCTTACATTTAGGAGACCAGGGTTCGCTTCCCGGGTCCTCCCTGCATGGAGTTTGCATGTTCTCCCTGTGTCTGCGGTGGGTTTCCTCCCACAGTCCAAAGACATGCAGGTTAGGTGATCCTAAATTGTCCCTAGTGTGTGCTTGGTGTGCGTGTGTGTGTGTGACCTGCGGTGGGTTGGTGCCCTGCCCGGGGTTTTTTCCTGCCTTGTGCCCTGTGTTGGCTGGGATTGGCTCTAGCAGACCCCCGTGACCCTGTAGTTAGGATATAGCGGGTTTGATAATGGATGAATGGATATATATATATATATATATATATTTGTATTGTCACAAAGTTGATCATGAGCCATATCAAGGTTTGGGGCAGCCACCCATATATTATTTTCCTGGCTGCAAAATTGCAGACAAAAAAGATAACACTGGTGTGCACCAATCAGAGTCCAAATCAGAACTGAGGGAGTAGGGGAAAGGTGGAGGCTTTTAAAGATCAGGCTAAGAAGTGTTGTCAAGGGGGCCGGGATTGTGAGGGTCTTCAACCATAGGCTCGGGTCCGGACATGATATCATGGGGGCCGGAATCTGAAAGGTCTTCATCTATAGGTTCGTATCCAGAAGTGACGTCAACAAGACCAGGTGGAATTTCCCGGGAATGGACTGTATGGAAGTGAGAAAAATAATCCATGCACTCTGTGCCATCCCGGTCTGATTCGGAATTGCCCTCAGTCTAGCCCTTTAGGTGCCTCCCATGCACACATGTGTGACTATATATATATATATATATATATATATATATATATATATATATATATATATATATATATATATATATATATATTGTCACAAGAATGAGACATACTCAGATAAAGGTTTGGGGCAGCCACCCGTATAATCTGGTATCCTGGCTGCAAAGTCGCTTTTATAGAAATACAGAGCACTGAAGTGCATACAACTGAGTCCAAAACAAGACTGAGGGAAAAGGGAAAAAGGGCAGGCTTTTAAAGGGGAAGACAGGAAGTGAGGTCATAAGGATCGGGCACGTGTTCATCAACCATTGGATCAAGCCCGGACGTGATGTCAGAGGGGCCGGAGCTGGTACAGTCTATTTCCATTGGCTCGGTCCCGGAAGTGACGTCAAGAGAGCCAGGTGGAATCTCCCGGGAATGGTCGATCTACAGGAAAGGGAGAAAAGGCGTCAGTGCACTCTGCCACATCCCGGCATGCCTCAGAACGGCCTTCACTCAAGCCCTTTAGCTGCCTCCCATGCGCACGTGTGTGACAAGATAGATATATATATATATATATATATATATATATATATATATATATATATATATATATAATCTCATATCAGCCAAATAAGTCAATGTAAATATTTAATCTTTAGAGTGAAAACATTTTACCTGTTCGTGTTACTCGTATTTTCCAATACAATATAGTAAGAAGGAGGCCAAGTCCCCTCTCGTAGTCCGTGTTTTCTAATTCCTAAGATGCCCAGTTTTTTTTCATACTTCACGTCTATTTATTTTTTTGTCCCCAAACTCCTGTTTTTCTTTTAGCTGCTACGTCTTAAAGCTGTTTTTTTTTTTAGTGGTTAAAACTCGCCGCGCAATGAAAATGTAAAATTTTTAAGACATTATTGGCAGCTCCCGAGCTGAGGTGTCAGGAGCGGATTTCCTTATTTTCTTACCTCCGTGGTGTGTGTACATTGTTCTCTGGTATTATTGGCAATATGCTTTTGTACTCCGACACCAGTAGCCTCCCTGGTGACTTTTGTCACAGAAGAAAGAGAATCATCAATATCACAGTTAAACTCGACTTTCAAAGCTGATAGCAGCTCATTCGGGGGCTCAAATTTAATGAATTTTCTTTGATTCTGCGCAAGTTTTTAAACATCAAACAATAAATTGGCCTGGGTGCAGTAAAATATTTAGATCTATTGACTGTGGTTCAAAAATGTAGAAGGCAAAACTCTGGTGGTTTGATGTTGATAAATTCTGAGCACTTTAATCCACATGAGTGTTTCCTTTTATCTGCCTGGGTTACTGGAGAGAAAAAAAAAATAATAAAATAGAATAAAAAAAAAAAAAAGGCCTAAAAGAATTTTCCCTGACATGGAGGAACTTTTAATTACACCTTTGCCACAATTTATAGCTTTTAGGTAATCATTTTTTTTCTTCTTCTCTATCTTCTTAAGGTAATGGCGTGATCATTATGATGCTGTATGTGCATTTGTAGTCAACGAGTCTGAACGAGAAGACCTTGCAAAGTTATAAAAATTGCATTATAGCGTGTTGGTCTATATATGTTTGTTTGCCATAGATATTGACAAAACATCTTCGCATCAACCTGGAAAGTCCCAAATCCCATAGACGGAATTAAAGGCAGACATGCATTCACAGAAAGAAAAAAAAAAAAGTGAACAAACTTTGTGGTATTGCTGGGATGGGTGGAGGAAGAGGAAGAGAAAAGCCTCGGCGACGAATGTGCAGGCGTAAGTCAGACGAACAGCCGATGAATGGACAGACAAACAGGAGACACGCGTCCTGTAACCCGACAGACTGTGGCGCCCACTCGGGCAGGGCAGGACAGGGCTGAATAGCAGCACGTCACCTCAGGCATTGGGGGTCACCCTTTTACATTGCAGGAGTGTGTGTGTGTGTGTGTGTTTTGTGTGTGATGTCCATTACCATGCAGTTTTGTATGTTGGAAATTCTTTTAGAAGTGTGGCCTGGTAGATTAGATTTGGTTGTGGTTACAGTTGTAGTTTCTCCTTTTCTGGGTCACTGAGAGTGGAAATGTCCACAGAATTCAAACTCGAGGCACCACACATTTACAGATGTAGTTATGACTAAACCCAACCAAAACATCACGTAATATGTAGGGGCAAAAATAAAAAATCTGTACTGTACGTCTGTACGTATCTCATCATCTGCTTGAATCAGCACACTGCACAATCTCTGGATGGTCCAACAGGGTGCAATGTTTCTCCAGTCGGCCCCTTTGCTTTTTGCCATGTTGTGTGACAAGTGTGTGTGTCTGTGCCTCCTGGATCTCCTCGCTTTGCTTAGTGTCCAGCATAAAAAAGCAAGAAGTTGTTGCTGCTGTCCTACTGCAATCTGATTTTATTTATGTAACGTTGAAGGTTGTTTCCATGCCGAAGAAGAAATGAGGGAAAAGATCAACGTTTTAGATGTGTGGGCTTCATTTTCAGCATGGAAGTAACTTTTACCTTTCTGTTTCCTTTGCAGATGCACACGGACGCAGCCCTCCACTAAGTCCATACATTTGTAGATAGATAGATATAGATAGACAGATAGAAGTGAAAGGCACTATATAATAGATTGATAGATAGATAGACAGATACATATAGTTATAAATATGTGTGTGTGTAAAGACAGAGAGAGAGGCTTGAAAATGGGACCAGAAAAAAAAATTACAGACATGCGTTATCTTTCAGATCTTTAAAGTCTTAATGTTTCAATGGGGATAAATGTCTATCTATCTATCATATAGCGCCTTTCATATCTATCTATCTATCTATCTATCTATCTATCTATCTATCTATCTATCTATCTATCTATCTATCTATCTATCTATCTATCATAGAGTGCCTTTCACATCTGTCTATCTTATCTATTTACATACAGGCACACAGGGCCATTTAAGTCCCAAATTAATCCATTTTTATTTATTTCTTTTACAATTTTCAGTTTTCTCTGATTTAAGTTTTGTAAATTCCAATTTTATATATGATGTCTGATGGTCTGTGTGTGTGAGAGAGAGAGAGTTGGGGTGTTTAAGTGTGTATGTAATATGTACACTTAATTAAATATGTACACAGAAATCACAAATATGTGTACATTTATTTATGTCACATGTACAGTTCAGTGAAGTTCTTACTTGCCATGTGCTAGTCAGCATACAACACATCGCTACTCCAAAGCACCAGGATGACTAAGTAATTCAACTGTTAGCTTAAAATGTGTTTTAGTACTTAAATTATGCAATTAAAAATAAATTTTGCTCAGTAAGGAACACCTCGGAAATTTTCCAGCATATGGCAGCCCTCCAAAAAACATCATTCGCAAGTAGCAATTCTTTGAAGAAACAACTGATCACACGAAAGCACATCGCACTTTATAGCCATTGTTCAACACTTTAAATGTCTGACTTCTGTTTAATATATTTTTCTGTAGTTTCTGTCATATATATACACACACATATACATTTGCTCTCACACATCCACCTTAGGCCTTTAAACATCAGTAAGGGCCAACTGACTCTCAGGTGTGTGTGTGTATAATAAAAATATATATTTATATATATGTTTGTGTGTGTGTGTATGTATGTATGTAGGTTATATCATGTACTAACGTGTGTAAATGAACATTCATAATAAAAAAAATTGAATAAATCTGACTTTTTGTAGTTTTCAGTTTGTTTCAATTAATTTGCACGTGTGTGTGTGTGTGTATACATATGTGTAATAATATATATCTATACTAATAAAAGGCAAAGCCCTCACTCACTGACTGACTCACTCACTGACTCGTCACTAATTCTCCAACTTTCCGTGTAGGTAGAAGGCTGAAATTTGTCAGGCTCATTCCTTACAGCTTACTTACAAAAGTTAAGCAGGTTTCATTTCAAAATTCTACACATAATGGTCATAACTGGAACTTATTTTTTCGTCCATATACTTTAATAGACTTCTGCTCGATAGCCGTGGGAGCCGTAATTTAGTAGGCCCATATAAGGCCGTCCATCAGCGGCAATCCAATAGAAACACTGCCGCTAAATATTGACGGGTGAAGGACTGTGCTTATGCAGAGGAAGATGAGATGGTCAGGGTGGTGTTTGGCACAAACTCAGTGAAACTGCGAGCGAAACTTTTAAGTGGCGGGTCTTAGCTAACATTAAATACAGCCGTGGACATCACACGAGATGGCACAAGCACAGCTGGAAACCTTCGATGCAAGAACACCGAGCGGCTCACGTGAACTGACGCAGTGCACAGACAAAAGCAACAGTTCCAAAGAGTGCTGAACAAAAGCCGAATTACACAATTGAGAAGGCAGCAAAAAAATATGAAGCGTCTGATACATACAAGCATATTCATCAGTGCAGCTACTGTGGAAACAAAGCACACGGTGGAAAAAGTGAAAGTCCCGCTAAACGAAGACAGTGTAAAAAAAAACCCGTGCATGCAGTGCGTCACGTCTCAGATAAAGAGGAAGACGAGCTATTTATTGATGCAGTAAGAAACGAATCAATGAATGAAACCTGTTATCTTTACAACGATTGGCAAACACGGAATGTAACTTGAACACAACACATCGTACAAATACGAACCTGATTGAAAGAAATAATGATAATCAAATCCTTGATGACAGCAACACTCACAAAACAATCACTGTATATTGACACTCAGGTTACGTTATTTTTAAAATGTTCCCTTTTCTTTTTCATAACTTCTTTAACACACTACTTCTCCGCTGCGAAGCGCGGGTATATATATATATATATATGTATATATACACCCCGATCTACATACTCTCAAATAGACAAACCACACACCGTGGCGCAATGGAAGAGGCTTCGCCTCTAGCACCAACGACTGAGGTTTTAGACGTATGAAAAAATATGCGGTTAACGCAGATCACCAGTTGAAGCTTTACGATTAATGGATACTTTATTCTCCATCAATGATTGTTTTGGTAAAGCCATACTCAGTGTAATCATTAGATGAACGGTGAAAAGTAAGAGCGAGGGGAGGGTGACTTATTGAGGCACGCAGGTGAAACCACAATAGCACGCGGGCTCGATGTACTGTAGTGCGCGTCAACTCGATCTGAATTGCGCAATCACATTCGAAAAAATATATCTTTTCAAGTTCTATTTAGTCGACACAAATATCTTTGGTTGGAATGTAAGGCGAATTTACTCTTTACATTTGTATGGTGAAGAAAAATTTATGCAATGATGCCTACATTTAACTTACATTCCTACCAAAGATATTTCTGTCGACTAAATAAAAATTCCTTCTATTTAAAATTTAAATAGAACTTGAACAGATACGATAGTTCATAATACCCACGCAGCACTAAGTGCACGTAAGATTAGGAGTCATCCGTTTTAACAAACAACATATTGCACTGATACGAAATAGCCTGCCCATTTAATTATTTAGGAATGGATAAATAAATTAAGATTTTGTACAAATAATGTTTTTCATTTTTCTTCCTTGATGGATTCTGCCACCCCCAGCAACAGTTGCTCGCACCCCAAAGAGTGTGTGTGTGTATATATATATATATATATATATATATATAGATATATATAGATATATATGTAGATATGTATATATATGTATATATATGTATGTGTGTATATATATATGTGTGTGTATATGTAGATATGTATGTATATATATATATATGTATATATATGTATATATGTGTATGTGTATATATATATATATGTGTGTATATATATATGACAGCAACACTCATCACTCACAACAGTGACAAAACAATTACATTGACAATCATGTTACGTTATTTTCAAAATGTTTCCTTTTCTTTTTCATTACTTCTTTAACACACTACTTCTCCACTGCGAAGTGCGGGTATTTTGCTAGTAATATATAAAATAGAGAGTCCTTGAGTGGAAGAGAAGAAGAGCAAGTCCTAAGCCCAAAGAAATGTTGGGGCACCGAACTGGTTGTCCTCATTTAATCAAATGAAAATAATTCAAACCAAAGTAGCGGCTCTAGGTGTAAAATGAAACACAACAAAACCCGAACAATGGAGCTGTCGTCTTGGTAACACGTTCTGTGAGTCACCAGGGAGGTGGAGCCTATGCCTCCTTCCAATGGCCTCAGGATTTATAAGTGGGAGAACCAGAAGGGGCGGAGTCAGATTCCCTCACTGGGCATCTTCTCAGTACTATGGGGGGAATAGAAGAAGACATACCTAGCTCCAGCAGCCCCTCAGGGTCTGGGGTAGTAGTATGTACCTCTGATAAGCCTGGAGAGTGATAAACAGACGCACATGCGTGACAAAATATAGTATGTGTGTACAATAATATGTCTGTGTTGGTGTTGGTGTGTATGTGTATATATATATATATATATATATATATATATATATATATATATATATATATATATATATATATATATTTTATATGTGTGTGTATGTATGTCTATATATATATATATGTGTGTGTGTGTGTGTATATATATATATATATATATATATATATATATATATATATATATATATATAGTGAATAAGGCACTATATAAAGCGCCCGACCGGCACAGATTCACACTGAGGCACGTGTAAATTAAGTAGAAATCTTTTTATTTTTCTCTTCACCCGTGGGTGCACGTCTTCCCCGTGTCCCACAAGCCCAATACAGTCCCAAACACTTAAACAGTTCAAACACTCTTCCCCTGTGGGGCACGTCTTCCCCGTGAACCCCACACGTATAACACAGTCCCAAAGCACCTTACTTTACACACAGCAATCCTTCCGCTGGCACCACCACTCCTGTCAGGCAACCTCGTCCTCTTCCTCCGGATTATGGCCCAGAGTGGTGGTTGCTGGCTCCTTTATGGCCTTCCCGGGAGTGCTCCTCTTGCTTGTTCACCTGTTCACCAATTGCACTCTCGTGTGGGCCTGATGATTAAACCAGCTGAGCTTAATTATCTCTGTCTCGTTCCCTGGCGGCCATCCTGGGTCCCCACAGGGTTGGGGAGAACTCCATTTCCCATGAAACCCTGCGGGAAACTGAGGCATCATCAACCAGGGAGGCTGCCACCAAGCGTCCCAAGGGAGGTTCTGAGAAGTCCATGGCTGCTCCCCCGGACCATATACAACAGGGTCGTCCCGACCGGGCATGGGACCCGGCTGTCCATTACTATATATATATATATATATATATATATATATATATATATATATATACATTACATATACACAGAGTAGAGCAGCTACAAATTTTTGAAGATGGGACCCCTCTTGTGTGTGTTTCACGCAGAGTGTGGTTTGCTCTTACACATCCACCTTAGGCCTTTAAACATCAGTAAGGACCAACGTGACTTTCACTTGCATATGTTTGTGTGTAATGTGCTGCTCTCCTGCCCTGTTTCCCTTTTATTGTGGTGTCATTTTGAACGTGTGACGAGTTTACATTTTAATTTTGCCCACTTTACTGTACAGCACACATCATAGAGATTTCGACTTGCCAGGAGTTGGCTTTGGCCTTCTGTGCCCCTCTCAGAGATGGTGAAGGGCTCGATTTAGCCTGACAGCCTGCGTTTTGTCCATAAGGTGGCACTCTAACACTTGCTGCTGCTGCTGCTGCTGCTGCTGCTGCTCAGGGCCGTTTGTGTGCTTTTGAGGTTTGCACAGGGAAACCAAATCTACAATAAGATGACTCTGTTTGAATGGATTTGAAAAATTATCTGTAAATGTGTGCAGCCTGAGAGTCCAAAGACCGTGGACCTGTTTTATGTTTTCTTCAAATTGCTTAATGCACTTTAGGAACTGTTTTTTTTATTTTTTTTTATTTAAATGCATTTGTTTTTGTTGTTTTGTATCCTGAAAGCCTTCCCTTTGCTCATCTCGGATGGACTTTTTCCTTGTGGCGCAGCACAAAGACGAGCCACTTGTGGAGGATGAGCAAATCGGCTGGGTGCTTTTTAGCTGAATTTTTATTTATTTATTTTTTTGTCTGTTCAAACTTTCTTTGTTACTTTATTATGTTTTTCCTCTGCTCGTGAACTGTTTTTTTTTTCCTCTTTTGCATAAATCAATAAAATACTATATAATATGTACCTGACATTTTCTCCCCAGACCAGTTTTAGAATCCCCACTGAAATCAATTAAAATTGCACTGCCTCCCACCAATGAAAGGGTTAAATCTCACCGCTCTGTCAGGGTCCCATACCCCCAGTTCTCTGTATGTTTTATTTTATTTTAGAGAGGACTTGTTTTTTTTTATTATTTTTTTTAATGTGAAAGGTGGAGCAAATAATTTTAAATAACTTCTGGCCGACTTCTTGTAGAGGAAGCCACTTTCCCACTTTAAGATTCGCTGCCGCTGCTCAGAATTAGAGATTTATTTGCTGCAAAAATCAATTAGCCCTAAATTTATTCATGGATTTCAGGCCCAACGATCAATGCAAGTCCACTCAGCAGGCTCAGGGGGGACCCAGTTCATCCCAGTTAATGTGTTTGAAGGGGAATTACCATTGATGCCGTTTTCTCTTCCTTTAGGTCAAAGATCAGATCTCGCTGTCATGGTCTGCGGCAACCAGGCATGACTTCACCCTGCAGCTACCCAAACTCCACCTGGAGATCTTCGGAGCCGATGGGCTGAAGGGGGGAGCAGAAGTTGCCGCTTGTCAGGTTGGCATGCATAACCCTTCTTCTTCTTCTTTTAATTACCTTTTTTTTTTTTTTTTTTCCTTTCTCTCCTCCACATCATTCCTTAAGGAAAAGAAAGCCGTCGGGGTAATGTGGAAGAATGGATCATCGGATTTTCTCGCTCCTTGTCAAAAATTCTCAAGGATTGACTGTAATGCATCAAACAAAAGAAAATGAATTCTATTCTCATAGAAAGCAAATCATTTGTGATACATACAAAAAAAAAAAAAATCATTTGGTTAACTCCGAAGGTGGAAAAAAAAAAATCACATATGGTGCGCGCTATTTGTAACATATGGTGCATGGCTTGTTCATTCAATAAAACCAGCCGTGTTCTGCATTTTTAACGCAATCATGTGTTAATAATGATATTAATAGTTATCAATTAGCTAAATACTCTCACTGGCCACTTTATGAGGTGCACCTCACTAGTCCCGGGTTGGACCCCCTTTAGCCTTCAGAACTGCCGTACTTCATCATGGTGTAGATTCAACAAGGTGCTGAAGACATTTTGGTCCATATTGACATGATGGCATCACACAGTAGCTGCGGATTTGTCAGCTGCACATCCATGATACGAATCTCCCGTTCCACCACATCCTAAAGGTGCTCCATTGGGTTGAGATCTGGTGACTGTGGAAGCCATTGGAGTCCAGTGAACTCATTTCATGTTCAAGAAACCAGTTTGAGATGATCTGAGCTTTGTGACATGGCGTGTTCGTGAAAATCTCAGTAGATCAGCAGTTTCTGAAATGCTCAGACCAGCTCATCTGACACCATCAACCATGCCACGTTCAAAGTCACTTTTCAGTCACCTTTCTTGCCCATTCTGATGCTCGGTTTGAACTTCAGCAGGTGGTCTTGACAATGTCTACAGGCCGAAATGCATGGATTTGCTGCCATGTGATTGGCTGATTTGATATTTGCATTAACAAGCAGTTGCACAGGTGAACCTAATAAAGTGGCCAGTAAGTTCTCTGTTACTCAGCTTTACCCTTTTGGACTCTTTATTGTGTGGACTTCATCAGAATGCCTCAGATCCCACAGTCACACCACTGTTTATAAGGTTTTGTACTTTACTTTATCACTTCTCCCCACCTTCTAACCTCAGGTAATTAATAGAGTAAAAGACAAGCAGGGGTTAAGTTACAACCTTAAATGATGTATTATTGATAATATTCGTAAAGTAATAACAATAAGCAAAGTACAAGTGAATATTGGCAACCATACAACCTGATAAATGCTGTTGTGTAGTTTCAGGCGGAACGCGGACTTGTAGTTTTCGTGTAAGTCGGGGCTTAATTTTATCATATGATTTCTGGTATTTTATAATGTAGGTCATATTAGTCGAATGCAGAAAACTCACGCTATTGGTCCAAGAGATTATGATATGCTAACACCACCTGCCCACCTGAGAGAGTAACCACGGGGCACACGGCCTTTATTTTCTATGTATTGTGCCTACGTGACCACACGGTAATACCTGAACTATTCCGAAGTGATGTTTGCAGTGTTTTGTGTTTTTTTGTATCCCACACCCTCATACACCTTTATCATGAGAGCGTCCCTTATCGACGATGGAGTTTTCGATCAGAGGATGCAACAGACTTGGAAAACTACCTCAGGAATTTTAATGAGCTAATGAGGTCATTTGTACCTGCCTGCCCTTTTTGGTACACAACACTTCCCAGATGATCTCTGAGCTCACAAATTATCTAAATAATTCTAAAATAAAAACAGACCAAAATAAAAATGTACAAATTACCGTATATACTCGAGGATATGTCCTCCCACATATAAGTCGGTGTTCGATTTTACCGTATTATTTCCGGTATTTTATAATGTCGGGCGTATAAGTTGAATGCAGAAAACTCCTGCTATTGGTCCAACAGATTACGATATGCTAACGCCCACCCACCTGAGAGAGTAACCACAGAGCACACTTCCTTTTTTTTCTATGTATTGTGCCTACGTGACCACACGGTGATAACCAAACTATTCCAAAGCGACGTTTGCACTGTTTTGTGTTTTTTGTATCTCACGCCCTCATACACCTTTATCGTAAGAGCATCCCTTATCGACGATGAAGTGTTCGATCAGAGGAAAATATGAAGCTGGTTTTAAATTAAAAGTCGTTGAAGTGGCGAAAGAAATTGGTAACTGCGCTGCTGCAATAAAATTCGATGTGTCTGAGAAACTGATGTAAGATTGGAGAAGGCAAGAAGATTAAAAAAAAAATGAAGTCTTGTATTTTTGAACGGGTGTATAAGTCGGGGTTTAATTTTATGATTGATTTTTCATGTTTCAAGACCCAACTTATATGAGAGTATATACCGTACTTTAAATGTCTCTAGCTAAGTTATCATTTCTAGCTTCCTTCAGGACTGGCCCGCATGCCAGTCTCAATATGGCTGCCGGGTTGTGCACCGAATGGCGATGGTGTGACAGCGAGATGCTTCTGCATGGCGGTGGCGTAAGAGAGGCAGGGAAGGGTAAAGCAACCGAATTTATACATTTTCTGTTCAAATTTTACAACTGCTAGGGTCGTCGTGGTACCAATTGGCATCTGATTCTAACCAATCGCAAACGGCCAACTTTAGACCAATAGAATTGTGGTGCAGCACGTCCCTCAGCTGCTGCCTTATTTTCGCACCTGCCCTCCCAAAACCATTTGTTTAGTGAAGCTTGCCAGCTACAGTAGGTATGTTTGTCCTTCCTGTGGGTGGTTGATTGAGAGAGAACGTCCCGCAGATTATCACTTGACAAGCTGGTTTTAGGCACTTCCTCCAACCTTGCAATAAAATTCTTCAGTCAGTCGTAAAGACCGGGGTGGTGTTCTTGTTAACATGAAATTTCTCACCAATGAAGCACTAATTGATTTGTCCAAGTTACAAATAAAGACATGCAAAATATTTATCAACTTGTATACAAAATTTCACACCACCACAAATGTATATTGGCATTTGATATCCTTCAGCCATCTTGTATCCAACATTGCAAAGTGCGTGTCCTGCTTTGAAACGCTGCTTCTTGTTCATTTCTGTGAGTGCTCATAAAACTCCATTGTGTTTCATTTTCTAAGTTCTTAGGCGTTGACTAGCTGTGTTTCTTGGCTTTCTAAGACAGCGGGTGTCAGATAATGGGATGTGTCAGAGGTTGTAAAGAAGGAGGCGACAAAAATCATAAAGGGTTAATGCACCTAAGTCAGGGGTCCTCAGTCACAGTCCTGGAGGGCTGCAGCGGCTGCAGGTTTTTGTTCTAGCCTGGTTGCTGGTTAATTAGAAAGCAATTCTTGCCAAGAATTTATTTTCATGGCTTGTTAGTTGCTTTAACTCTGCCATGTCAGGTCATTCTCATATCCTCGATTTTCTTCCCCTTTCTCAGCATTTCAGGGTTAAAACGGAGGAGTAATTCTCAGTCCTTCACTTTTTTCTCTTCACTTTCCTTCCAAGTATTTAATTAAACCCAATAGTGTATGATAAATACACACCGGAGTAACTAATAACAAGCTAAATGGAGAAATGCTGGTTATTGCTAACCAGTGAACTCCCAATTCTGTAAAGAATCGCAAATCCAAGAATGGAAATCACTTTCTGTTCCGTCCGATCTTTGGAGGGATGAAAAATCATGGAGGGTGGGAGCATCATGGGAAAGTTTTTATTTAATTAAATAAATATATTTGTACTAAAATTAATCAATTTATTAAAACTAAAATTGAAATTTAATTGCTATATTATTTAAATCCAAAATAGTCTTTGAGTTGCTGCACTCATAAGTAAAAAATATATTGGAGTGCAAAGGTTTAAATGAAGTAAATTGGAAACAAAAACTTCATATAATGGTAAACTCAAAGTAGTTACTCAAATTTCCTTATAAACAACATTTTTGGTAAAGATGGTTTCCTGTCCTTGAATCGGCCCTGCCTGGTATGGAGAAGTTAAAACCTTCACTTGAACGTCACACGGACGCCGGACTCTTGAAAAGGCAACAAGTTGTCCATGTCCAAATACAGGCTCGGATAGGGAAATTCCTACTTTGTCCATGGTTTGTCCTTGGAGTTTCCTCTGATATTCTTTGTGATGTGCAAGCCTTCCAAACGCTTCTCTCGTTGTTCTGTTGTCTCGTTCGCACGCCTATCCGATACCTGAGCTCTTTCTTTTTGGAGCCGCGACTCCTTTGCTTCTGGTGTTTCAGAAGCGCGTTGTTTGGGTGCCACCTACTGACTCTGGGAAGCCGTTGGGTTTGACTCTGGGGCGCTGAGGCACAGTGCGTGTGTGCTTTCGGTGCCATCTAGTTCCCTGATGGTGACGGCGGTGGATTCACTTGCTGAAGTGACCATGATGGTGGATCCTAGCTTGGAGATCTACATTACTAAATGAAGGTTGTATATGCAGTGGTGTGCGCGTTTGCATTCAGGCGGCGGTTGTATTGTGCACGAAACGAAGGTTGTATATGTGGTGGTGTTCGCGTTCGGGCAGCGGTTGTATTGCGTGCGTTCGCTGTCGGGCGGCAGTTGTATTGTGCGCGGTTTGCTTCAGGCCTTTGGCATCTGTGCATATATACAACCTTCGTTTAGTAATATAGATTAGGAGCCATTAAAAACCAAGAATCTGCGGTGAGCTGGCACGCTGCCTGGGGATTTGTTCCTGCCTTGTGCCCAGTGCTGGCTGGGATTGGCTCCAGCAGATCCCCATGACCCTGTGTTAGGATATAGTGGGTTGGATAATGATTGACTGACTGACTGACTAAAAACCAAGAATACGGCTGTTTAAGGCTAAAATAAGCAATAAGGGTTCAAAATCTTAATGAGCGAGACAACTAAAGTGAAGCAGAAGTGTTACTGGAGCAAGTTGGAACAAAAACCTGCAGCCACTGCGGCCCGCCAGGACTGTGACTGAAGACCCCTGACCTAATTGGTCCCGTGAAACAGAAAATCCATCCATCCATTATCCAACCCGCTATATCCTAACACAGGGTCATGGGGGTCTGCTGGAGCCAATCCCAGCCAGCACAGGGAGCAAGGCAGGAAACAAATCCCGGGCAGGGTGCCAGCCCACTGCAGGGCACACACACACCCCCACACACCTGGGACAATTTAGAATCGCCAATGCACCTGACCTGCATGTTTTTGGACTGTGGGAGGAAACCCACGCAGACACGGGGAGAACATGCAAACGCCACACAGGGAGGACCCGGGAAGTAAACCCAAGTCTCCTTACTGCGAGGCAGCAGCGCTACCCACTACGCCACCGTGCCGCCCTAGACTAAGGTTATTAGCTTTATTTATGACTTATTTTATGGACTCTGCTTGAATCAGGCCTGTAGCTGCATGTAGCTAAATGCTCGCCAATATCGGGAATTATTCCTAGAATTAAAAACGAAAACAAAATGAATGGCCATGTGCGCTGCTTTACAATGCAGCATACATGAACGTCAGCTGAGTGTTAAAACAGATAAAGTAATGAAGATGTTTGCGTGCATATCTGCAGTAAATGTAAGGTAATGTCGTTAGCCGAGACATTTAAGCAGTGTCCGAGACCGTGCGCTTGATTAAAGGTAAAGAGATTACCATAGCTGGCTCCATCGTGCCCATAGACATAATAAAATTGGTTTTATCAATTATAGATTACCGTAGAAAGAAAAAAGAAAAAAAAAGTCCATTTAGATCATTCATAGGTTGATTTTTGTAGCCATGTGGATGGAATTGGCAGACAGATTCTCACCCCCTTGGAAGTTTTCTGCTTTTTGTTGTTAAAAAAATTGGCTTTTTTGACATGGATTAAAAAGAAAACGACTCTTTAATATAAAGTCAGCATGACAACAGATCTCTGCAAAGTGGTCTCAATGAAGGTTTCTCATCTGCCGGTCCTTAGACTCGCACCAGTCTGTTGACAATTTGTGTCGGTCCACAAGAATTAGGCAAGGCACGTCATCCCCAGCTGGCAGTCTCGTCACTGTTCAGCCGTGTTCTCCACTGTTAATTTACAACAACTTGTTTTTTTTTTTTGCATAGCGCCTTTCACTGAGTGCAGTGAACAATTTTAAGTTCAAATACAAGTACAGATGATACTAAATACACATTGGCATGGCACACATTGGAATGCAGATTTTTTTAAAACACACAAAGAACACGGCAGAAACTGATAAAACATAAATGGAAACCAACAATACCTGTCTATTAATGAATTGGCCAGTAGACAATGGCGGAGGTTAAAATTGTAAAAGAGAAAGACAAAAATAAAGTGTCAGTCCTGGGGCCAACTGGCCGTCTACCCGCTCCTGTGTTTTCTAGAGTGGAGTCTGTGAGGGAATCTTCCCATCCAATGATTCCAACTTTTCAATATGCAGGAGAGCAGCCTCGTAGTAGAGCACTGGCACCAAGTGCCACATCCAGATACCGAGAAGAGAAACAGAATAAAGGAGGCTTTGTAATGGTTTATAAGTATTTGTATTACTTTTACTTCTGTACAAGTGGCTAACAAACAGAAAAGCAGTCTGCACAGCTAATCAGCAGCTCTAGTCAGGGTATGCCAGACTGAAGTATTGAGTCTTCATGCCTGAGAGTAAAGAGGCAGCTCTTATACTAGCTGGCAGTTCAGTCCACAGCTTCTGGGCCCTGTAACTAAAAGCTCGACCACCCGCTGTTATCTTATTAACCCTTGGTATCATAAGTAGACTGGAATCTTGAGATCTTAATGTGCGCTCAGGTGTGTAAGTAATGATAAGTGCAGACAAGTAAGCAGGCCCTCTGCCTTTTAAGGCCTTTTAAGTAAAAAGGAGGATTTTGAAATCAGCCCTAAGCTTAACTGGGAGCCAGTGCCAGGACTTAGTTATGTGTTCATGTAATAAATCTGGAAGCTTGGTGCTCGTATAGTTGGAACTCCTCAAACCCGCCGATCCAGTTTTAATGAATTTAGCCACTGGAAACTCCCCCAGCTCTTCAGTAGGATGTTAGTAAATGTAATCGCTCGAAACTCTGCAATAGTCCGTAAGGAATTTCTCAACCTTAAAATTTGACCAAACTTAAAAAGTCCTTACCCGGTGCCATGTGTCCAGTGGCCACATTAAACGCCTTAGCGTTAAGTTTACCCCTGGAAAAACAGAACCAATAATGTTATTACAGTACGTGTTAACAGAAACACGTAAATACAGTTGGAGAGGTCTGTCAAGTGTCCACCGCTGTACTGATGCAGATTTATGCCAATTCCTTTGTGTGACTTGTTTTGAAACCGTCACCAGCTCTCTGTCCGGTGTCACACTTGGGGCAGTAGACGCGCGTTTCTTTGCGCACTTATATTTTTTCTCTTGCTTGCACACAAGAGTGTAGAATGTCAGTGCCTGATCCACATGATCGAAGCAGCCCACCATAGTGCAGGGCTTAGTGACTGACACATTCTCCTCCGATGCGAAGACTGACAGTAGCTGCATTGTGAGTAATGTTTGGGAGGGAGGACTAATGTCCGTCTTGTCCTTTACACCTATTTGCACCTTCAGGCAACTGAATTCACCATGAATATCATGACGGTTTGTTCATACGGTGCCATAACTGTAAGTCTCACTGTCCATGTCAACGTCTGATGTCCAGTTCACATTGTCGTGACTCTCGCTTGATTCAACTTATGGTTCAGTTTAAGTTTGTTCTAAAACTGGCTTTACAGCTTCTCCTTTCCAAGCTATGGTGTTTTGGTTGAAATGAATACTGTGGCACAACACATATTAATAGTAATAATAATAATACATTTTATTTGTAAAGTGCCTTTCCCATGCATAGAAAAATTCAAGATTCTCTTGCAGCATAATGTTATTTTATCTACTTGTGGAGCACAGTGAATTGCAGAGTCCCAAAAATATTTGTGGTGCCAGCTCAGCCACCTTGTTCAATTGTGAGACAATAGAAAAAAATAATAAAGTTTAATGAATTAAACATGCGCAAGGGGGAGCTAGAACACGACAAATCACTTAACCAGCGTTTCACTGTCAACTGATTTGACCTGCTGCTCTGTCCTGCTGTAGGTTCAGGTCACAAGTGTGATGCCTCCTTCTTTTATATTCTCCAGCCTGGAAGGGGCGAGACTTTCAGAGGCGATGGGGGTGTGGTCAGGGCCGTCTTCTCTGAGCTGCAGGAGGAAAGAGATGGGACAGTTAGTGATAGAGCCCAGTCTCTCCTCAGGGTGTCACCGCTTACCTGATCAGAGCCGGCAAAGTGCAGCAGAATTTGGTTCTGAGAGTTTTTCAGCCCTCACTCTGTCCATTAGATTATAGGAAGTAGATCTCATGAGGCATTTTGCGTTAACCGTTGTAACAAGGAATTCAGTCGACGCCATAAAGGTTTGAGGCAGCCACCCGCATATTGTATCCTGGCTGTGAAAGTTTTAAATAATTGAACAGAGATGTTCACAAGACTGAGTCCAAAACAGAACTGCCAGACTGGAGATAAGATGGCAGATTACAAGGCCCGTAAAGGAAGTGATGTCATCAGGACCGGAACTGGAAGTGATGTCATCCAAGGTGCCGGAACCTGATGGGATATCCTGGGAATGGTCTGTAAAGAACTGAGAAAGACAGTCAGCACATCCTGCCACCCTCTGGTCCGGTGTGGTATTACAATTACTCAAGCCCTTTAGCTGCCTCCTATTCGCTCGTGTGTGACACCGTATCTGTATAGTAGTCAGAGCCTGAGAGACTCTCAGGATTAGCACCAAGGGGTTTAGCGATCATTTCAGAAATTCTTGTGTTGCACCCCAGAAATTTTGTTTTTCTCAACCTTAAATGTAACATGGGCAATAATATACCTTAGGAATCGATTCCTTGTTTTAAATGATAATTATTGTTTTATTAACGGAGTATTTCTTTCTGTTTTCTGTTTTTTCAAGTAAAAAGCATGATTGAAAAGAAATAAGAATGTCGACTGTGACCATCGTTTTTTGTCTATTAATTCTGTCAGGGCAGATGTCGACTTATGTCCAACATAAGAGGTTGATTTTAGTCGACATCTAGGGACAGAGGTCGGTAATCAGCTGTAAATGTTGACAAAACTCACCGTTACATTATACTTTGACAGTCTTTGCTAGAAAGAAAGTTACCTTAGTTGATCTGACCTCAAATCCCCGCGCGAGTTACAAAGAGTAAACAACGCCTAAAATGGCATCGACATTTGGTGAGAGAGCGAAGCGAATGAACAAAGCAAAATACAGTCATCCCTCACCGTGAAAGGTGAAAATCTGCGAAGTAAAAACGATATGTTTATATGGTTATTTTTTTCATATTTTAAACTCTCCCACAACGTATAAACATTTCCTGCACAGTTATACAGCATAAACTCTTTGTATTCTCTTAGATATTAGGTAAGATTCATTGAAATTATGTATGTAAACACACTGTTATATACAGTTAAACCTAAATATTATAGATAAGATATCGAGCTTCTCCGATATCACATATGTTACATGTTATGTTACAGCCATTACGATAGACATACCACCAGCAATAAATACGTACAATGCAAGAAAATGCCCAAAAGTTAACTCTTTACACAGCGAAACACGTTAATGCTGAATGAGCTAGACGAGACTTCCTGGTTAACGCAGCGGAATTGAATTCGGCGTTCTGTCGCTGAGCCAATCAGCACACAGGAACTTAACTGTGTGCTCTGATTGGTTAGTTTCTCAGCCATCTGCCAATAGCGTTCCTTGTATGAAATCAACTGGGCAAACCAACTGAGGAAGCATGTAACGACCCTTTGTCCAAACGAAAAATCTGCGTTATATATTTAGATATGCTTACATATAAAATCTGCGATAGAGTGAAGCCGCAAAAGTTGAAGCGACGATGTTGGACGATGTTTTGCATATTATTTCTGAATTGGACGCTGACTTATCAGACCCCGGTTTTCATTCAAGTGATCTGGAGTTTCGAAAACGAAAGTGTGATACCTGCATCAGCTGATCAGTCCCCAGCTAGTAGTAGTGCTGAACACATTCGTGCAGCTGAATCGGCTACGGCAATGTTTGGAGGACCGCCAATTACCATGACAAGAAGTACAAACCGTTTTCTCGCCATCTGCTGGTGGTGGTGGCTGTGAGGGAACAGCTTGGCGGCCAGCATGAGTGCAGCTACCAACAACAACAACATTTATTTATATAGCACATTTTCATACAAACAGTAGCTCAAAGTGCTTTACATAATAAAGAATAGAAAAATAAAAGACACAATAAAAAAATAAGTCAACATTAATTAACATAGAATACGAGTAAGGTCCAATGGCCAGGGTGGACAGAAAAAACAAAAAAAACTCCAGACGGCTGGAGAAAAAAAATAAAATCTGCAGGGATTCCAGACCATGAGACCCCCCAGTCCCCTCTGGGCATTCTACGTAACATAAATGAAACAGTCCTCTTTGGATTTAGGGTTCTCACGGAAGGACTTGAAAATGATGACTTCTGCCTTTTAATCCATCCATCATTGTTGGAACATCATGGTGCTTTGAGTAGGTGGAGGTGGCGCAGGCCACCACCAAAAAGAAACCGGAAAAAGGAACAGAAGAGAGAGTAGGGGTCAGTACGGATTTTAGAGCCACCATGAATAGTTATTATGATGAATTGAACATACAGAGTATCAGGATTAAGTGAAAGTGAAGTTATAAAAAGGCCATGTTAAAGTAATGAGTTTATAGCAGTTTTTTAAAGTGCTCCACTGTATTAGCCTGGCGAATTCCTATTGGCAGGCTATTCCAGATTTTAGGTGCATAGTAGCAGAAGGCCCCCGCCTCACCACTTCTTTTAAGTTTAGCTTTTGGAATTCTAAGGAGACACTCATTTGACGATCTAAGGTTACGATTTGGAATATAACGTGTCAGGCATTCCGATATATAAGATGGAGCGAGATTATTTAAGGCTTTATAAACCATAAGCAGAATTTTAAAGTCAATCCTGAATGACACAGGCAACCAGTGTAGTGACATCAAAACTGGAGAGATGTGTTCGGATTTTCTTTTCCTAGTTAGGATTCTAGCAGCTCCATTCTGCACTCGTTGCAAACGATTTATGTGTTTTTCGGGTAGTCCTGAGAGGAGTGCGTTACAGTAATCTAGTCGACTGAAAACAAACGCATTTCTCAGCATCTTTCAGTGATATAAGAGGTCTAACTTTACTTATGTTTCTTAAGTGAAAAAATGCTGTCCTAGTGATCTGATTAATATGCGATTTAAAATTCAGATTACAGTCAACAATCACCCCTAAGCTTTTTACCTCCGTCTTGACTTTTAATCCTAATGTATCCAGTTTATTTCTAATAGCCTCATTGTATCCATTATTGCCAATCACTAAGAATTAAGTTTTCTCTTTATTTAACTTGAGAACGTTACTATTCATGCATTCTGAGATACAAGTCAGACACTGTGTTAGTGAATCAAGAGAATCGGGGTCATCAGGTGCTATTGATAAGTACAGCTGTGTGTCATCAGCAAAGCTGTGGTAGCTCACGTTGTGCCCTGAGATAATCTGACCTGACGGAAGCATGTAAATCGAAAAGAGCAGCAGACCCAGGATAGAGCCTTGTGCAACACCATATCGGATATCATGTGTCTTTGAGTTGTAATCACCACAACTAACAAATAATTTTCTACCTGTCAGGTAGGATTCAAACCAATTTAAGACCCTGCCAGAGAGGCCCACCCATCGACTAAGGCGATTTCTAAGAATATTGTGATCAATGGTGTCAAATTCATCACTCAGATCTAAGAGAATGAGAACAGATAAATGGCCTCTGTCTGCATTCACTCGCAAATCATTTACTAATGATTGATGATGCCGAGCTGGCATTACACAGTATGTGTTACACTGGTGCCGCAGTATTCAATTACAATAATACAATTTATTTTGGTATTATCCAAAATCACACAAGGAGTGCCGCAATGGACTTTAACAGGCCCTGCCTTTTGACAGAGCCTTGACTCTTTAAATAGACAATAAAAAAAACGCTTGTAGGGAAGAAAAGCCAATGCAAAGAAAGACTCCTTTCCAGGTAGGTTGGGCATGCAGTGGGTATCAAAAAAAAAATACAATACAATACAGAGAACAGAACACAAGTCATCCACAATATAATATGATAGTACGATAGTAATATTACAAGTGCAGAGCAGAATTCAACAGTAGATGACATACAATGCAATACAAGTTATTTTCGTGTAGCGCAAAATCACACAAGGAGGGCCACAATGGGCTTTAACAGGCCCTACCTTTTGACAGCCCGTCCAGCATTGACTCTCTAAGAAGACAAGGAAAAAAAATGGAAGAAACCTTGGGAAAAGGCAATTCAAAGAGAGACCCCTTTCCAGGTAGGTTGGGCGTGCAGTGGGGGGGTCAATACAATACAATACACAGAACGGAACACAAGTAATCCTCAATAAAATATAATAGTGCAATAGAAATATTACAAGTGCAGAGCAGAATTCAACAGTAGATGATATCACATCATATGATTCAAATTTGTTTAGAGTCCTGGAGACCTCGGCCATCAAGCTGCCTCCTCTTATTGGCCAATCTTCAGCTGAGACAGTGCTGGGCCAGCCAATCCAGTGAAAGGACCCCTCTACCCAATGATTCCAGTACTTCTCCATCAGAGTTGACTTTTCCTTAGGCAGGCAGACAGCTTGGCAGTAGGGCAGTGGCACCAAGTGCCACATGTGAGTATCGAGAATTCAGACACGTGTCCTTATCTCTTGTCACTGAAAGGCACCCCCACTTTACATGTCGCTTCACCATAGGACAGACATTACACAGCTCATGAGCAGTGCCTGGTCTTCATCAGAACTTGTGCTTTGAGTTCTACCCAAAGAGTTCAGTTTTTGTCTCATCAGACCAGACAGTCTTTGTCCCCATGCTCTCAGTCCATAAAATGCTGCCATATGCCTCTTTAGTGAAAAGTGGCTTCTGTCTAACCTTTGGACTGTGGGAGGAAACCCACGCAGACACGGGGAGAACACTCAAACCGCGCAGGGAGGACCCGGGAAGCAAACCCAGGTCTCCTAACTGTAAAGCTGCAGGGCTAGCAAATGCACCACCATGCTGCCCAATTAATAATATATTGAACCATTATTATAAAAGTAAAGTTGAATAAATCATACTCTGCAGCTGCATGAATAAAAGGTAAAGTACCACTTACAGTTAGTGAAGATAACTCAAAAGTTGATAGAAATCTACGTTTTGTACCTAATACTTGTATGCAAAAGTTGGTTGACCAAAGTGAATGCGTACTCAAGTTGTCGTGTTTACATACACACAAACACACAGACATAATTCCAAAAAGGGTATTTTCTGACTCAGAAAGGCCTAAAACGTTGAGATTTTTGGAGGATTCCAGTACTTTCCCTGTACCTCATATATGAGAAAGTCAGCGAGGTCTAAAATGCCGAGATTCATCAAAATCTCGACATCAGATTTTTGGACGATTACAATACTTTGCCTGTACTTTGTATACAAGAAAGTAATAAAGAGAGCAGTCGCAGTCTCTACTGTGAGGCATTATAAAGGTGCTTTGCGGTTCTTGGCACACTTCTGCCGGATAGTTGGTTGGATGAAAGTCCTTAATGGGGGTGTCACATAGATGATGGTCAACGCTGTTCATAACAGCACTCAGGTTGAACTTCATTCTGTCCTCCATTACTACCTCCAGTGTGCCATAACTGAGGTGGCCACAGTAATGAGTGAGTTTGGTGATTCGGTGGTCTTCTCTTGAAGTGATGTTACCAGCCCAGCACACCACAGTGGCCATCACAGTTACAGAAGATGTGAAGGATGGCTTGTCCCACATTAAAGGAGTGCAGTCTCCTAAGTTAAAGAAGAGCCCGCTCTGCTCTTTCTTCTATAGTTTTTCTGATTCAGCTGATTATTCAATTTGAAGAAATTCTGAGGTGTTTTAAAACTTCTGACTGGTAGTGTATATACACACATGCACACAATGGTCTGAACACACACCAGAATGAATAAAAAGAAAGAAAAATTAAAAAGAAAGAAAACTTCTGACTTGATATTCCCGGACCCCAGTGAGGTGCTATAGTGGCGTATTGCTGTTGGTATAAAGGAGCCCCCGGTCATTTTTCTTGACACACTTCTGCTGAAAGTCCTCGGCATTGTTCATAATGGCACTCAGTTTTGTTTTAATTCTCTTCTGCCCAGCCACCCTCCAGGGGTCCAGAGTGTGCTTTGTCACTGAACCCAGTGGTCTTCTCTTGATCTGATGTTACCACACTGGCCATCACCGAGTTATAGAAGATGGGATGAATGTCACTCCACACATTAAAGGATCTCAGTCTCCTAAGATAAAGAAGGGTCTGCTCTGCCCTTTCTTTTATAGTTCGTCCATCTTATAAGACCAGTCTAATCTGTCATTGATGTGGACCACCAAGTCCATGTACGAGTGGACCACCTCCACATTTACTCCCTGAATTGTGACCTGACACAGGGTCTTCTTAATGCATGAGCATGATGGGCATGCTGGGCAGTTGCCCGGGGGCCCCACGAGCATAGGGACCCCATGCTAATCTATGTATATTGTGACTTGCTGAGTGATTGTGTAGGTAGGGGGCCCAAGTGCACTGCTTTGCCCGGGGAGCCTATAATGCTGTTAAGACGGCCCTGACCGGACACAGAGGCTATTTGGTGCAGCAAAAATCAATAAGCCGTTCCTTGGCATTGCTGATGTCAAGTTGCAAATAAATCTTTCTGGACCAAGAAGCAAAATAATTTGTTAAACGCTGGAGGGATTCCTCATAAAGTGGCCACAGCGTGTCCTCGTGCATTTGTGATTTGTAAGTCACTTTGAATAAAAGCTGTTGGTATATAAATAAAAGCAAACACATACATAAGCAGAAGTCATAATAACTAGAAAAGGCCAGTGGTACAGTAACTCAGCTTGCAGCCATTAAGTGCAAATGAATAATTCAAGAGCTTTGGGACCTGGCACACTCCCTTCATGTTTTATACTTCCATTACTTTAGAGTGCAAGGACCACAGAGAAAGGGACAAAAAAGAAAGAGCCATTGATTAAAGGAATCCGAAGCCACAGCATATGGGCAGTGCTTGGTAAAGTTCTCCACACACACACAGAGGTCTCTGGTGACACATTTAGGGTTGGTTGGTTCCTGCTAGAAGTCCTGGATCGGGTCCCGGCCTCCTCATCGTAACCATGATTGTGAACAAATCATAGTCTTAACAAGCTAATGAAGGTCTAACACCACCTTGGAAAATGGTACCTGAGACCACGAATACGAGGGGGTACCCAAAAATAACTGGAATCTGTACCTGGCGCACAATCTCAACTTAGTTGTGAGTTTCACCGCTAGGTGCAACATACTTTAGAACATTCTGTGTCAGTCTGCAATCTCACAGATGGCGTCTTAACCCACTTTTATTAGCAGACAAGATCTGTATAGCATTTATATTCAAGCAAATCGATTTTTTTTAGAGACAATTACATCCTTGGAGGTTTCTGCATGAATACCGTGAGAAACCCTGAAGGCTTTCTTAAGAGGACAGATTATCTCATATCTGTCCCACAAAAATAAATCGGAAACCAAGAAGGTATTGGAGCTAATCAGTGAAATTACCAGAATAAATCAAGAACATGCCAGCTGTCTGAATGAGGCACTTCATAGGAAAAGACGGGCTCTGCATTCAGAACTCAACCTCTTGACAACAAAAGAAACAGAACAGCTCATTTTTAAATCACGACATCATTACTATGAACCACAGGGAGAAAGCTAACAAGATCTTAGCTCAACAAATCTACGAGCAGGAAGTTCGCAATGCAATCCCAGCAATTACTAACACAAACGGAGACAAAATCATTGACCATAAAAATATAAGCACACATTTAGAGAATACTGTAAGGCCTTATATTCTACTCAGATTAAAAAAGACAAGACACAACCTATGGTGTTTTTGGATGCATTACAGATACCACAACTAGATAATCTCAGTGCAGAGGAATTGGACAAACCTCTGGCACTATGAACTCACTTAAGAGCGGGAAAGCAGCAGGCCCTGGTGGTTACCCTGCCGAACTTTATAAAAAGTTCTCAATTAAGGTAGCTCCCCTTTTATTCACAACCCTTACAAAAGCTAGAGACAATAAAATTCTACCTCAAACTTTTCACCAAGCATTAATCACCGTGTTTCCTAAGCAAAATAAGGACTTATTACAATGTGCATCATACAGACCAATCTCACTTCTGAATAACGATGTTAAGATGCTCTCCAAAGTCCTAGCTAGAAGGATTGAGAAAGGTCTTCCTTCAATAATATCACAAGACCAAACTGGATTTATTAAAGGTAGACACTTGGCTTCCAATCTTCGTCACCTGTTTAATGTAATATAAAGTCAAACACCCTGCAGATGATATTATCGTTAGATGCAGAAAAAGCATTTTATATGGTTGAATGGATCTACCTTTTCACCACATTGGAAAAATTTGGGTTTCGCGTGAACATTTGTGCATGGATTAAACTGCTGCATATCAGTCCAGAAGCTTCAGTTTGTATTAACAATATTATTTCAGACTACTTCAAACTAGAATGTGGTACTAGACCGGGATGCCCTGTGTCACCACTGCTTTTTGCAATTGCCATTGAGCCACTGGCAGTTCGCTATCGAAATGCTTATGAGATAAAGGAGATTATCAGAGAAGGACTTGAACAGAATGTTTCTGTATGTGCAGATGATATGGTACTGTATATATCAGACCCACAAAATACTATACCTGCGGTCCCAACATCACTAACAGAATTTCAAAAGATTTCTGGTTTCAGAATTAATTTGACTAAAAGTGTGCTCTTTCCAGTGAACTCTCCAGCACACAACATTAGATTGGACACCTTCCCTTTTATCATTGCAGGTTCAGTTTAAATATCGAGGGGTCAACATCACAAGTCAACATAAAGCTCTTTATCAGCAAAGTTTTGCTGTCTGCATAGAAAAAAATTAAGCAAGACTTGCATCGATGGTCTACCCTACAGGGTGCCCTAACTTTTGCACAGTGCTTCTTTCCTTTTTTTCACTGTACATTTGTACAAAACAAAAACAATACACAAATCTCACATAAAATGCTAAAATGAAATGTGTCACCTTGAACTTGATGCCTTTTTGGTGATTGGTTCATCTTCTGCTCACTTAACTGCTTATAGTGTCGGACATTTTCAGCAAGGGGAGTCCAGAAGTTTGCATGCCACTGTAGCTTGTTGATTCATTAGGCTACTCTTGACATGATTTTACTAGCCCAGCACTCCAAAGCATAGAAAATCGCCACTGGTCATCACTTCAAGTACTGTAGACTAATGATAGAGTGCTGTGCTGTGCTGTGCTGTGCTGTGCTGTGTGCATTCAAGCTTTCCCATTAGCCATCACGAATGTGTTGTATTGTATCCGCTTCTACCTGTTGCGGTTACTATTTAATTTTAAAGTTGCCTGTCCTTTTTGATTCACCCTTCTATAAAAAAAAATCTGACTTGGGTGCAGTGTTCTCTTTAAATGACTGATGATGACCGAACAAAGACTCTTGAGCTTTAAAGTAAGTTTGTTTTTTGTTTTTTTCCCTATAAAGCCTAAAATTCAGTGCAGGAACTGTAGCTGTAAATTCTACTTAGAGTACTGGCACCTTTCTTAGTGTACTGCTGGAGTCCTCTCCTCAATCGAATGTCAGTGTATCACAATGGCCAAAGTTTGACGTGGAAACTACGTAGAGTACCGCCGACTTTTCTTAGCTTACCGATGAGTACTGCCAGCTGTTCTTAGCTTGTTGGTGAGTTCCACCATATTTTCGTTGCTTACCCTCCCACAACTCTTGAATCTTCTCAGGACTCTCACCTTGAACCCTATATGTTGACATTCAGTGCATCCAGAAAGTATTCACAGCACATCACTTTTTCCACATTCCTCAGAATTGTACACACAACACCCCATAATGACAACACGAAAAAAGTTTACTTGAGGTTTTTGCAAATTTATTGAAATAAAAAAACTGAGAAAGCACATGTACATAAGTATTCACAGCCTTTGCTCAATACTTTGTCGATGCACCTTTGGCAGCAATTCCAGCCTCAAGTCTTTTTGAATATGATGCCACAAGCTTGGCACACCTATCCTTGGCCAGTTTCGCCCTTTCCTCTTTGCAGCACCTCTCAAGCTCCCATCAGGTTGGATGGGAAGCGTCGGTGCACAGCCATTTTAAGATCTCTCCAGAGATGTTCAATCGGATTCAAGTCTGGCTCTGCTCTGGCTGGGCCACTCAAGGACATTCACAGAGTTGTCCTGAAGCCACTCCTTTGATATCTTGGCTGTGTGCTTAGGGTCGCCGTCCTGCTGAAAGATGAACCGTCGCCCCAGTCTGAGGTCAAGAGCGCTCTGGAGCAGGTTTTCATCCAGGATGTCTCTGTACATTGCTGCAGTCATCTTTTTCTTTATCCTGACTAGTCTCCCAGTTCCATCCCCACAGTATGATGCTGCCACCTCCATGCTTCACTGTAGGGATGGTATTGGCCTGGTGATGAGCTTGTGCCTGGTTTCCTCCAAACGTGACGCCTGGCATTCACACCAAACAGTTCAATCTTTGTCTCATCAGACCAGAGAATTTTGTTTCTCATGGTCTGAGAGTCCTTCAGGTGCCTTTTGGCAAACTCCAGGCGGGCTGCCATGTGCCTTTTACTAAAGAGTGGCTTCCGTCTGGCCACTCTACCATACAGGCCTGATTGGTGGATTGCTGCAGAGATGGTTGTCCTTCTGGAAGTTTCTCCTCTCTCCACAGAGGACCTCAGGAGCTCTGACAGAATGACCACCGGGTTCTTGGTCACCTCCCTGACTAAGGCCCTTCTCCACCAATCGCTCAGTTTAGATGGCCGGCCAGCTCTAGAAAGAGTCCTGGTGGTTTCAAACTTCTTCCACTTACGGATGATGGAGGCCACTGTGCTCATTGGGACCTTCAAAGCAGCAGAAATGTTTCTGTAACCTTCCCCAGATTTGTGCCTCGAGACAATCCTGTCTCGGAGGTCTACAGACAATTCCTTTGACTTCATGCTTGGTTTGTGCTCTGACATGAACTGTCAACTGAGGGACCTTCTATAGACAGATGTGTGCCTTTTCAAATCAGGTCACATCAACTGAATTGACCACAGGTGGACTCCAATTAAACATCTCAAGGATGATCAGGGGACACAGGATGCACCTGAGCTCAATTTGGAGCTTCATGGCAAAGGCTGTGAATACTTATGTACATGTGCTTTCTCAGTTTTTTTATTTTTAATAAATTTGCAAAAACCTCAAGTAAACTTTTTTCACGTTGTCATTATGGGGTGTTGTGTGTAGAATTCTGAGGAAAAAAATGAATTTGATCCATTTTGGAATAAGGCTGTAACATAACAAAATGTGGAAAAGGTGATGCACTGTAAGTCGAAACCCGCCCTGAAAGAGTTACATAATTGATGAGGATTGATCAGGTACTGTTGGGCTTTACATTCAGTTTTGTTTTTTTCTTCCTGTAAAGTGTAAACTTCAGTGCTGAAATTATACTTGTAAATTCCATGTAGAGTACCGGCACCTTTCATAGGGGGGTACTGCCGGGAGACCCCGTCCGCTCTTCGATCGAATACCAGTGTATCACGATGGCTGAAGTCTGACGTGGAGTACCACCAACTTTTCTTAGATTACCGGTGAGTTCCGCCATCTCTTCTTAGCATACCCTCAAAACTGTTGAGGCTTCATGGGGCTCCCACCTTCAACTCTATGTGTTGACGTAAGCCGACAAGTGCCCTAAAAAATTGTCTCATATAGATTTCATATCAATCAGAACAGTGTTGATCTTCCGGTGGCAGTACCAGACAGACAGACAGACAGATACTTTATTGGGGAAATTTTGAACCTTTACGCCCCGGTGTTTTAAACTAAGATGGGTAGAATAGACTTGAAGCGGACATTTTTCACGGTGGAGCTGAATGTCATGCCGGCCTTGTAGTCAGTCAAGTGGGAACTGTCAGAACAAATCCCCCCGATTTAAGGTTTGGTTATTTCACACCGGGGCGTGTTAATTGCCGTAATAAGAGCCGCTCAGAGTCTCGCCGAGCTGCCTGTCCTGCTCAAAGAACGCTTTTGTAAAGTGCCTCCTGCACGAGCCGTGTGCGTTCATGTTTAAAATAACACTTTTAAATATTGATAGCCTTTGTTTAAAGCCTAACTGCACATTACAGTTAAAACAGCTGTGATTTTTGCAGACAGTGAAATAAATAATCCCCAACCAACATTGTGCTGCCTCCCTTGGGTGGAGCAACTACAGGGACACGGCTGCTGAATTATTCCGTGTGTTTGTTCTCGTATTTCATCCTTGCAAATTCGTAACGTTGCTGTTCAGTCGATTTATTGAGGCCGTTGTAGTTTTATGTCAGATTTTCGCGTGGCGTCCCACAAACTCGCAACAGTTAGGCAACAATGTTGAGGACCCCACTGCTTTGAAGACACCAAGTGAGTGTCGTGCTGTGGTGGTCTGGTTGATTTTCTTTTTAACATTCAGAGTTTATGTGTTCATATGGCCATTTATATCAACTCTGTGCTTTGATGAAGCCCTAAGACCCTTCACTTGTCGCGGCCTTCTGCTTAAATCTTTTTTTCTCCCCCTCACCAACACAGCACTCAGTGGCCCAGAATCACAAAGCTTTATAAATTTATTATAAATCAAAATTTGAAATATCCCATTGGCACATGTATTCAGACACCTAAAACTGGGCCCAGGTGCCATCGGTGAGATGTGTGGAGTTCACCTGTGGTTCAGCTGAGTGGACAAATCAGGAATGGCACACACATCTTATCCCCTGAAGGTCCCACAGCTAAGCGCAAACTGAGCCGTGACATGGCTTTAGAGACAAGATTGTGACAAGGGCACAGATGTGGGCAAGGCCTCGAGGACGTGTCTGCAGCTTTGGCGTTTCCCCAAGCCGACTGTGGCCTCCATCATTCATACAATGGAGAGGATTAGAAAAACCACAAGTCCTCCGAGAGGTGTCCGACCCGAGCCAAGGTGGTAGGATGGGTGACCAAGAACACGTGGGCACTCTTGCCAAGCTTCAGAGAAACTGTGTGGAGACGGGAGAAACTTCCAGAAGGACCACCATTACTACGGCACTCCACTATTCTGGGTGTTATGGCGCGGGGCCAGTCCCTCGCCGGTAAACGGGACACATGAAAGCCCACTAGAAGTTTGCATCAGTACACCTTAAGAGCAGGGCTGTCTTAACGCATGGGCACGCTGGGCAGTTGCCCGGAGGCCCCACGCTAATCTATGTTGTCACGCTTGGGTCACACAGTTGCACAGATTCATTCAGGGTTTTCAAGAAACTTAAACTTTATTCGTAAACAGCAAAATAAAGCAGAGGATGTCTGGCGGGGAAGTGAGACAAGGCAGTAAGCAAAAAGGAGAGGTGCTGTACAGGCTTTTAAATGTACGAAGTGCTGCACAGCTGTGTCTTCTCCTTCTCCTCCTCCTTTTCCTTCACCTCCTACTCTTTCACCTCCTTCTTCTCCTCCTCCTTCTTTTCCTCCTCCTTCTCCTCCTTCTTCTCCTTCTCCTCCCCTCCTTCTCCTTCTTCTCCTCCTTTTTTTTCTTCTCCTCCTTTTCCTTTACCTCCTCCTCTTTCACCTTCTTCTCCTCCTCCTCCTTCTTTTCCTCCTCCTCATTCTCCTTCTCCTCCTTCTTCTTCTCCTCCTCCTTCTTTTTCTTCTTCTCCTTTTCCTTCACCTCCTCCTTTTCTTTCACCTCCTTCTTCTCCTCCTCCTTCTCCTTCACCTCCTTCTTCTTCTCCCTCCTCCTCTTCCTTCTCCTTCTTTTCTCCTTCTTCTCCTCCTTCTCCTTTTCCTTCACCTCCTCCTTCTCTTTCACCTCCTTCTTCTCCTCCTCCTTCTCCTCCTTCTTCCTCCTCCTCCTCCTTCTCTTCTCCTCCTTTTCCTTTACCTCCTCCTCTTTCACCTCCTTCTTCTCCTCCTCCTCCTGCTCTTCCTTCTCCTCCTCCTCATTCTTCTCCTCCTCCCCTCCTTCTCCTTCTTCTCCTCCTTTTCCTTCTCCTCCTCCTTCTCCTCCCCTCCTTCTTCTTCTCCTCCTTTTCCTTCACCTCCTTCTTCTCCTTCTCCTCCTCCTCCTCCTACTTCTTCTCCTTCTCCTCCTCCTCCTGCTCTTCCTTCTCCTTCTTCCTTCTCCTCCTCCTTCTCCTTCACCTCTTCTCCTCCTCCTTCTCCTGCTCTTCCCCTCCTTCTCCTTCTTCTCCTCCTTTTCCTTCTCCTCCTCCTTCTCCTCCCCTCCTTCTCCTCCTTTTCCTTCACCTCCTCCTCCTTCTTCTTTTTCTTCTTCTCCTCCTCCTCCTGCTCTTCCTTCTCCTCCTGCTCTTCCTTCTCCTTCTTCTTCTCCTCCTCCTCCTCCTCCTTCTTCTTTTTCTTCTCCTCCTTTCCTTTACTTCTCCTCCCCTCCTTCTTCTTCTCCTCCTTTTCCTTCACCTCCTCCTCCTTCTTTTTCTTCTTCTCCTCCTCCTCCTGCTCTTCCTCCTCCTCCTCCTCATTCTTCTCCTTCTCCTCCTTCTTCTCCTCCTTTTCCTTCTCCTCCTCCTTCTCCTTCACCTCCTTCTTCTCCTCCTCCTTCTCCTTCACCTCCTTCTTCTTCTCCTTCTCCTCCTCCTCCTTCTTTTCCTCCTTCTCCTCCTCCTCATTCTTCTCCTTCTCATCCTTTTTCTTCTCCTTCTCCTCCCCCTTCTTCTTCTCCTCCTTGTCACCTATGCCAGGGGTTTCCAGCTCTGGTCCTGATGGGCCACAGTGCTGCAGGTTTTCATTCTAACTCTTTTCCTCATCAGTGACCCGTTTTCACTGCTATTTAACGACTTTTCCCTTCATTTTAATAGCCCTGTTTTTAAGAATTCAGTCCTTTGAATTTATTCATTTCTTCATTAAATGGCAGCCAAACAGAAATGAGATGTGAAACAAATCAACAGATGAGCAGCTAAACTGGGATTTCAAACTCCAACCAGTCTCTTAACAAGAAGATACTTCTTGTTGTTCATTAAACTCGTTATTTAATTCCATGGCTTGCTGCTGCTCTCATTCTGCCACAGCAGACATTGATTTTTTGTTTTTTCGTAAGACCACCATCAAGATGTTTTGGTGACCTGAGCGAGAGACCTTCACCTTTCTTTATTTTCAGATATTGTGTGATGGGCACAGGTGAGCTGGTCGTGTGGCGGCTTGTTTTGTGTCTCCTTATTGTTTGGCTGCTAATTAAGGCAAAACAGACAACTAAAGGGGCAGAGTCAAGTGAGCTCTAAGGGGGCCGACACATTTGTCCACAACTGTAATAATAATTTGGGAACAGCTTGGTGGCCAGTGGTAAAAAAAAACTGTTTGGGAGTCTGCTGGTGCGCCACTGAATGTGACAGTGCTGTGTGCGGCATGGTGGAGAAACAAACAAACAAACAAGTAGGGTGGGTGTGTGGAATCAGCGGTGGTCCCATGTTTTCAGCAAATACTTGAATAGGGAAGTTTTTAGAAATGTAACATATCGTCTTATTTCAAAACTAGCATATTAGTAAAATGGGCTTAATGGTAAAGTTGTCTGTTTCAGTCGTGTCATGCGTTTAAATACCTCTGTTGTTCACCGGATATCCAGCACTGACATCCCTTCTTTAGTTGTGCGTCTTGTTGCCTTTCTTCTACCATCATTCCCGCCCTGTTGTGGACGCCGGACGACATTACGCCTTACATATGCAGAGAAGAGTACAGGGATGGTAAATCAAAGTGTCATTGTGTACAGCCTACTTTAAAATGTCTGTCATGTTCATTTCCACTACAGCTAACACCAAATGTAATCGGAAATCTTGGTGAAAACGTGCCGAGTGTTCTCATTTGGGAGATGAAGGGTTATTCTGAAGTTGAGAGTTTATTATGGCCTAGTGATCTGCTGATTGATTTAATTTGCTGTCAGTTTAAAGCTCTCTTAATGTCAGTTTTCTTGCATAATGTCTCAAATGAAAGACTGATGAAGTTCCCCGGCTTGACGCTGCTGACATAAACTGACCCTGATTTGCCAGCTTCTGTGTGGCAGTTTAGGTGACGGCAGCTTAGCGTGAGCAGAAGCATCCGTGAAATATGCAGGGCACCCTGAATGCCTTCAGAGGAGCACACAAGCAGATTTCCACCCAATGTCTTAATGGTGTTAGCATGGCTTTGTTTGCGAGGACTTTTACACTTGCAATGTTTTTTATTTCAGGCAAAATATGAATTTAATAACAGCTGATAGGAGTCATTTTTATGTTTACTTTCATCTTATTTCAGTTTATGAATGTCCACTTCAGCCTGACTTGAAGTTGCGTTGTTCCATTCTGTTTTGTGCCTTAATCTAAATGATCAGATTGTTTATTGGCGCTGCTACACGACTGTGGAGTCAGTCACAGAAATCAAGGCTTTTGGTTTTGTACTCACAATAGATAGATGGAGTGAAAGGCACTATATAATGATAGATAGACAGAGAGTGAAAGGCACTATATAACGATAGAGTGAAAGGTGCTATATAACGATACAGTGAAAGGTGCTATATAATGATAGATACAGAGATAGAAAGGTACTATATAATGATAGAGAGTGAAAGGCACTATATAATGATAGATAGACGGAGAGTGAAAGGCACTATATAATGATAGATAGACAGAGAGTGAAAGGCACTATATAATAATAATAGAGTGAAAGACACTATATAATGATAGAGAGACAGAGAGTGAAAGGCATTATATATTGATAGAGTGAAAGGCACTATATTATAATAGAAAAACAGAGAGTGAAAGGCACTATATAATGACAAAATGAAAGGCACTATATAATGACAGAGTGAAATGCACTATATAATGATAGATGCAGTATCTCCCAAAAGTGAATACACCCCTCACATTTTTGTAAATATTTTATTCTATCTTTTCATGGGACAACACTGAAGATATGACATTTTGATCCAATGTAAAGTAGTCAGTGTACAGCTTGTATAACTGTCCCCTCAAATTAACTCAACACACAGCCATTAATGTCTAAACCGCTGGCATCAAAAGTGAGTACACCCCTAAATGAATACATTTCTAAGGTAATGATGTTCTGTCTCAATTAATTTGTTAATTGCCGTATTCTTGTCATTATCACTGGAGTATTGTCCCAGTACGACTTCAGAGGGTGTAGTAACACAGTCTGTTCCAACTCTGCTTTAAGACACACAGAGGGGTTTAAGTAATCAACAGAAGTCGGGACACCTGTGCAAACTGTTTACTTCAACTTGCAAGGCTTCATTTACTTTAATTGCGGCAGAATATCTGCTAATCTAAACTTTTAAATTAAAACCTCTGGCAGTTTTCTGCTTACTTTTTCACCATTTTAGGTCATTCATTGCATTTCAACTGATTACATTTAAAGAAAAACTGAGGTGTTGTAAATCTTTTGACCAGTAGTATAAACACACACACACCAGAATGACTAAAAAGAAAGAAACTTTTTAAAAGAAAAGAAAACCTCTGACTTGGCAGTGCCACTCCCCGGTGAGGTGCTCCACCTGTGTTTTGCTGTTGGTATATAGAAGCCCCCCGTGGTTGACTAAAAGTCCTCGGTGTTGGTGTGTCACAGAGAGGATGTGCAGCATTGTTCATCATGATCTTTCTCTCTCTATGACCTCCAGAATGTGTCCCATAACTGAACGTACCCTGTTAATGAGCTTGTTGACTCAGTGGTCTTCTGTTGAAGTGATGCCACCAGCCGAGGACACCATACTGGCCATTACAGAGTTATAGCAGATGTGAAGGAGGTCACTTCCTACGTTAAAGAAGTCTCCTATCATAAGAAAGTCTGCTCTGACCTTTCTTCTGTAGTTCCTCTGTGTTCTGAGACCAGTCCATCCTGTCATTAATGTGGACCCTCAAGTCCTTGTTGGAGTGGACCACCTCTACATCCACTCCTTGAATTGTGCTGTACAGAGTGCAGAGATGACGGGACAGGCCTGGTCCTCGTGGTACTCCAGTGTCGCTCACACAAACTTCAATCTGCTGACCGACCGCAGAATAAAGAGCCAGAAATAAAGAAAACGTATCCTTACCCCGTGAGTAAACCGTGCTAGGACTATGCGATAAAACTGTTATTTTGAGATCCCTTTTGCTGTCACAAACATCCATTGGAAATGCAGAAGGCACAGATCACTACTCGACGACTGTCTCGTCTTGAAAAACGGACCCATTTAGTAAGCTTTTCCTCCGTTCCCCTGTACCTTCCATTGTAAAACTCCAGAACAGAGCAAGATGTTATGTTAACATTTATAGAACTCGATTAACTTTAGAGCACAGTTTTACACGGCAGATGCTTAGAGAGCATGTTTGTGAAGAAGTACCTTTGACTTGAAAAATTACAAGCTTGTCTTTTAAGGCCCCTCAAGTAGCCTCAAGGAAGATGTGACATCGGCTCTGTGCCATTGCAGTGCCTCCTACGCTCTTCAGAGTGGAACTTCAGCCGTCAAAGACCCCCACTGAAGAACTGAATGGTGATTGCGCTGTTCCAGTGGCTTCTCCTCGGCTGTTTTGTATGTATGACGATTATACTACCGTGTACACTGTATGGACGCCTGACTGTTACACCAACAGGGACTTTATTGACATTGCACTCAAACACAAAGACTTTAATATGGAGTCGGTCCCCCCCTTTGCAGCTGTAACACCTTCCACTCATCTTGGAAGGCGTTTCCACAAGAATTTGGAGGATTTCTGTTGGAATTTGTGCCCATTCACTCTATAAAGCATTGATGAGGTCAGGCACTGATGTCGGACGAGAAGGTCTGGCTCACAATCTCCGTTTCTGTTCGCCCCAAAGGTGTTCGATGGGGTTGAGGTCAGGAATCTGTGCAGGCCAGTCAAGTTCTTCCACACCTAACTCATCCCACCATGTCTTTACAGACCTTGTTTTATGCACTGGGGCTCCATCATGTTGGAACAGAAAAGGGCCTTCCCCAAATTGTCCACCAAGTTGGAAGCTTTGCATTGTCCAAAATCTCTTGGTATGCTGAAGCATTAACACTAGAATTACCAGAGCCTACGAAAAATCTCGTAAATCCGTCCCACCTTAAATCGCTTCTTAAAATCGTTCACAGCTCTCCACCAGCGTCTTTTCTCATCTAAATGTGCTGATAAAAATCAGGCTGCAAGTAGCCGGCTATTCCATCTCCCCACCGACTTAGAACGTGCACAAACTTCTCCCAGCTCAGGCCTTGATTGATTTTCTGGGAGTGAAGTGGAGTTTTAGAGTGAAATAATAGATCGTTGTTTGGAACACACGCATTTCATGTCTGTTCCGTTTCTACAGTAATCTGTGTCAACACATTGTTAAAACAGAAACGTTTTTTATATTCTAGTAGTAGATGACAAAATGTAGGCATAAACTATATAATGTATGAAGCCTGAAGTATCAAAGAAACACTTTCACAAAAGGTACAAATCTAACACAACAATTGCGCTTTTATTCAAAAATATAACTGCAGAAACAAAAAGCCGCCTTAACATGCAACATTGACACTTGCTTATTACGACTGCCTCCGTGACGCAATAGAATCGGCTGCCGACTGGGAATCAGAAGGTCGCGAGTTCGATCCTGCACCACTCCGTTTTGAGAAGTAAACTGTTCTTAGTCTTACTATTTTAGAATAAAAACATATATTTGATTTCAGTCTGTAACAACCGGTGTAATTTATGATACTTGTAAAGGGTAGCTTTGTGTTTTTTTTTTTAGTCAGTTTTATTATCTTAGCCGCGTTCACGAGCCCAAACACACCCCACCCCTGCAACTGACACTGCTGTTTTCACACAGACGCGCTGTAACAGACGTAAACTCAGCTCCCTTCTACATCGGAGCAAGAATGCACATACCATTGCTTGCATACTAAAGTGTCAGCAGGCACTTTTCGTGGCATTACACACATTTGGCATGGATACGGTTTTGAGCATGCCCTCTGCACACTACTTCTGACTTTAGGCTTTAGGAAGTAAGTAAATAAATAAAGGTACATCGTGTCATAAAATGATTTCTTCAAAACGTCGAAGGTTATTTATTTGGCACGGACGTGTCTGCATGCACTTTTTGTGGCATTACACATGTATTTTTTGAGCATATCCATGCCAAATGTGTGTAATGCCACAAAAATGCCTGCTGACACTTTAGTATGCAAGCAATTGCATGTGCATTCTTGCTCCGATGTAGAAGGGAGCTGAGTTTCCCTCTGTTACAGCGAGTCTTTGTGAAAACAGCAGTGTCAGTTGCAGGGGTGGGGTGTGTTTGAGCTCGTGAACGCGGGTGGCTGAGATAATAAAACTGACTAAAAAAAAAAAAACCAAAGCTAACCTTTACAAGTATCATAAATTACACCGGTTGTTACAGACTGAAATCAAATATATGTTTTTATTCTAAAATAGTAAGACTAAGAGCAGTTTACTTCTCAAAAAGGAGTGGTGCAGGATCGAACTCACGACCTTCTGATTCCCTGTCGGCAGCCGATTCTATTGCGTCACGGAGGCAGTCGTAATAAGCAAGTGTCAAAGTTGCATGTTAAGGCGGCTTTTTGTTTCTGCAGTTATATTCTTGAATAAAAGCGCAATTGTTGTGTTAGATTTGTACCTTTTGTGAAAGTGTTTCTTTGATACTTCAGGCTTCATACATTACAGTCGAACCTCTAGATACGAGTTTAATTCGTTCCAGCACTGAGCTTGTATAGCGAATTTCTTGTATCTAGAACAAAACTTCCCCATTGAAAATAATGGAAATCCAGTTAATCCGTTCCGCACCCCCAAAAATATCAACATAAAAATCTATTTTCCTAACAAATAACACTGATAAATAAGTGTGGATACACTTTTTCTGCTGAGCGTCATGTGATCATAACTGAGCTGATGGTTCTTCTCTCTCTCGTGCGCGTCTCTCTCTCCTTATCTCTCTCTTGCTTTCAGCGCGCCCCCCCTCTCCTTATCTCTCTCTTGCTCGCTCGCCTCTCTCTCTCTCCTCTTGAGGGTAGAGAAGAGCCAAGCAAAATGATACCTTTTATTGGCTAACTAAAAAGATTACAATATGCAAGCTTTCGAGGCAACTCAGGCCCCTTCTTTAGGCAAGATGTAATCAAAGCTTGCATATTGTAATCTTTTTAGTTAGCCAATAAAAGGTGTCATTTTGCTTGGCTTTCCTCTACATTCATAATGGCTAACACGGTACAACACCCTAGTACTCCTCTTGAGGGCAATCGTCTCCTATTCTCCGTCTGCATGTCCGCAATATTTTTGGATACGCTTATACGGCGAACTGCTACAGCGAAACAATGAAATCACAAGCGCACAAACGCGTAGATCCTCACGCTACGGGAGAACAAGGAACACTTGAGTGAGCTGACGGGCTGGCAGCGTCAGCTTGGGTGAATCCCCGAGTCGAGGCGGATTGGGAAACGCGTCACGCATGACCACAGCCTGGCTCGTAGCTCGTTACGCGAGCCAATGCTCGTATTTAGATCCGAATTTTTCGCTCATACTTTCCTCTTATCTTGAATTTCTCATATACAGAGGTGATCGTATCTAGAGTATATAGTTTATGCCTACATTTTGTCATCTACTAGTAGAATATAAAAACGTTTCTGTTTGAACAATGTGTTGACACAGATTACTGTAGAAACGGAACTGACATGAAATGCGTGTGTTCCAAACAACAATCTATTATTTCCAGTCTAAAACTCCAATTCATCCCAGAAAATCAATCAAGGGATGAGCTGGGAGAGGTTTGTGCACGTTCTAAGTCGGTGGGGGAATGGAATAGCTGGCTGCTTGCAGCCTGATTTTTATCAGCACATTTAGATGAGAAAAGACGCTGGTGGAGAGCTGTGAACGATTTTAAGAAGCGATTTAAGGTGGGACGGATTTACGAGTTTTTTCGTAGGCTCTGGTGATTCCAGTGTTAAGATTGCCCTTCAATGGAAGTAAGGGGCCGAGCCCAAACCCTGACACCATTACATCTTCTCCACCAAACTTCAAATTTGGCACAATGCAGTCAGGCAGGTAATGTTCTCCCGGCACCCATCAAACCCAGACTCGCCCATCTGATGTGTGAGTCGTCACTCCACAGAACACATTTTACTGCTTCACAGTCCAGTGGCGGTGTACTTTACACCACACCATCTGACACTTGGCATTGGACTTGGTGATGTGAGGCTTGCATGCAGCTGCGTGCCCATGGAAACCTGTCCCATGAAGCTCACACCACACAGTTAATGCCAGTGAAGGTTTGGAACTCTTCAGCTATGGAATCATCAGAGCGTTGGCGACTTTTACCCACCATGCACCTTAGCAGTCTCTGTGACTTTACGTGGTCTTTCACTTTATGGCTGAGCTGCTGTTGTTCCTAAATGCTTCCACTGTATAATGATGCCACTTACAGTTGACCGTGGAATATCCAGCAGGGATGAAATTTCACAAAGCGTCTTATTGCAAAGGTGGCATCCTACAGTACCACGCATGAGGCTCTTCAGAATGACCCATTTTGTTTCACAAATGTTTGTAAATGGAGACTGCATGGTGAGGGGCTTGATTTTATACACCTGTAGCAAAAGGTCTGATTGAAACACTGGAATAAAATTTTTAAGAGGTGGGCCCCAATACTTTTGGCCACATTGGTGTACGTCAAGAGTGAAAACTACATTTTAAAATCCAGTTAAATCTGTCCTTTGTTTTGCACCACTAGGGGGCTTTGCTCACCAACCTCCGCGCCAGCTCTACACGCTAGCCTCTTTGTGGTTCTGTCGCTCGCGTATCAGGATGCGGTTTTAAAATTTAATTTTACAGATTTGTATTTTCATGGGAATTGTTACATAAGCATAATAGAATTATTTTACATTACAGCGAGTAGTTAACCATAGTAAAAAATAATCAAACGTAATAATTTGAAAGTAAATTATGTTTCATGTTGCATTAGAGTTATTCGTTGCGTTATACGATTTCGTTCTGTTTGGCTTTGAAATTAACACGCAAATACTTTCTAAACTTACCCTTTTACTGTAACCCTTCACTAAAAACAATTTTTTTAATTACATTTTCGTCAATATCGCTTTGAATTTTGATTCCGTGTTTGGACTTTCATCGTGACAGCACAACATATAACTTTCCGTGATTGAATTCTGTTTCTTTCTCTGTAATTAATAAACCGACTTATTTTTATGAATGTTTGTCCCTGAGATTTGTTAATTGTCACAGCAAAAGCTATTCTAACGGGAAACTGTAAACGTTTTAATACGAATGGCATATCAAGATCTCCTTTGTTGTCTGATGTTATCCCCTGAAAATGGACTACATTACCTTTCTTGGATACGTCCTTCTTTCTACAGTAATTCATGCGGTGGAAGACCAGACGGTGTTAACGGTTGTAGATATTCTTTGTGATATTGTAAGTTGATGTTTTCATCTTCCGCACCATCGCCACCAACTGTTTCAGTATAGTCTATTGATACACATTTAACCAATTGACATTTTTTGCATTAATTCATTTGACTTCATCGTTTCTCGATGATAGGATTGCCTGTGTACTCATTTCTTCTGTTGATAACGCTTTGTGATGAAATTCTTCAATAAGATTTGGACATAATAGTCTTCTTTAATTGGGAACTTAAAGTGAGGAATACGTTAAAATTTATATGAGCTAAGAGAGCAGGAACTGTGTCTGACAAAAGCATTCACACCAATGAGAGGTGAGAGGACCGTGGGCGTGGTTGAATATGGTTAAGAGGAGGGCGGGACTTAAAAAAAATCTCATGGCCTAAGTCTCATCTCGTGGGACTTGAAAAAAATCTTCCAAAAAGTCTCGTCTCGTCGCAGGATTTTTTTATAAAATAGAGCAGTGGTTCCTAAACTCGGTCCTGGGGAACCCCTGTGGCTGCAGGTTTTTTTTAATCGATAACAACTGATCTCATTTAATTCGCTGGTCTTTTTTACTTTTCTCTTCTTCTGCATTCTGAAAAGCACAACAGTATGGTTTTTACATTAGAAGACATTTAGAAATATTTCTATTTTGTTCTATAGCTATAAATGCTTAACTCTCTTTTGTTGTTTTCCTATTATTTTCCCCTTTTCCTGTGTAGTTTGCTCCCTTCATTTAACCCTAATAGTGACAATTAACAGCCAGCACAACAGACACCCGCGATGATGAAAGCAGCAACGACTTCAGTGTCAGAGCTGCTAATTAGTAAATAATCAATTAAATAACCAGAACCCCTGCAAAAGCAGAATGAAAATTAGGTTGAAAATACTGTTAGCGACTTTAAAAAACTGCATATTCCCCGTATAACTGCTTATTACGTTTTAGTAAAAATCTACCAAACTTAGTTTATAATTTGTACATTGACTCAACAAGGCAAAATACAGAAACTGGGAAATATAATGACTCACTTAATTAGGCTAGGAGTCCAATGAAAAACAGAAGTTGGTTGGAACAAAAACCTGCAGCCACAGGGGGTCCCCCAGGACCGAGTTTGGGAACCACTGTAATAGAGAGATATGCCTCTTGTCTGAATATTTCTGCTATGCTTCCTAAACGAGGACTGTATGTATGGATTCAAACTATGAGCTGAATTTCTAAAAGAACAAGAACGGGGTCCCAGGGAGCATGCAACCATGTATGTGTCTCCTCGACACTTGAGGCGGGTGTCCTGGTTAATTAAGTGCGATCAGCGGAGGTTCCCACTTGCTGATTTGAGCACAGTTATCATAGCAGTGAGTGGTCTGGAGGGGGGATTCGGTCCCCCTTGGTGAGTTGATCGCGATCATGAGAGTTGGGGGGAGTTTAATTAAGTGCAATTGTCAGAGAAGCGACCCACCGCATCCCACTACCATTATAAAAGAGAGCAGCTTGAGAAACACATGCGGACATTGTGTTACATTTAGCATTTTCGTAACGTGGATTTTAGCTGTTTGTTCTTCTAACTCATTCAACTTTTTATTTATTTATTTATTTATTTTATTTTATTTTTTAGGATTTTGTGACGGGTTTTATGGACCTCTATCAGCTGGCTTGCCTAAAAATTTGTGCCTTGGAAACTGAAATCTTATCACACCAGAAAAACATTGCAGCTCTAAAATCTGAACTGCAAAATGCCTGTCTTCGCGAAAATGAGGAATTTCTTCCAGTAAGTCTCTTATTTATTTATTTATTTATTTATTTATTTATTTATTTATTTAACACTCTTATACATTGTCCCTGTCTCTGACACTTGGTAATCCACTCTCATTAACAAATCTTTAAAATGGATGAACCGTTTCAGCTTTAGATTAGTGGCTGCAAGAATATCTACAGCTGATGAATAAATGATTTGTACAGAAGTATAAAGAAGAATTGCTGAATGTTTCCTAATGAGTGACTCATGAAAATTATTGTCAAGCGTTACCATTATATGAATTATCACTGAGTAACTTTTGTTGACAGTTTGAATGTGCAGAAAGTCCTAACCTGTGTAGCAAAGAGACAAGAGGGGATATTAAATCTTTGGAGCACCACAAAAATAAAATGCGTGGTAAAGCATGTTGAAAAAAAGATTGTGACGACACGAGTCTCTAGAAAGACTGACTAAGATGACGTTGCTTCTGGTGATAAAGGTTCCTGGCAGGAAGAGGCGGGTCCAGGTGGGTGGAATCCGGAAGTGATGTCAGAGGTGTCAATTGGATGTCAATCATCCAGTATGCAGAGAGAGGAAGAGAAAAGGCATTTGTTGACAACGCCCTCTGGCTTCCCAGGGGAAGGTTACAATTATCAGAGCCGTTAAACTGTCCTATGCGCACAGCTGTGACACTAGTTAAACATTATGTAACACTAGCTGAAATACCCAGTGTTGCCCAGGAGGAGAATTAAGCTTTTTTTAATTGTTCGAGAAAAGTATAATTAAAAAAAAACAACTTTAAATATAAATTAACAAACACTGAAGACTCTTTAATGTGCTTGTCTTATGGTCTTGTATGTATATTATCATCCAGTTGACGCTCGGAACCGGCCAACTCTATTTAATTACAAAAGCAACAGGGGCCATGGGATGGAGCTTAAACATAAAGAATGCTGGCAGTCACATCCAGTTCGCCCTCAGGTTTTTTCTAATTGTTTGAGAAAAACATAATTAAAAAAACACAATGTTAAAAATAAAATAAATTAAGAAACAAAGACTCACTAATGTCCTTGTCTTGTGGTCTTGTATGTATGTTATCATCTAGTTGATGCTCGGAACCAGCCAATTCTATTTAATTTGAAAAGCAACAGGGGCGCAGTACTGCTCAAACATAAAGAATGCTGGCAGTCACCTGCTATATACTAACTGTTAAAAGCCCATGCGATCCTAGAAAGTATTTAAATCGTTAGACCTACTCTGGACATCTCTCTGCTATGAGGATTCGTGTTGCTGACGTGCTCGCATTGTTTGTGCATTAGCAGCTCAGCGACTGTCTTTCTCGGAAGGTTTCCTTTTGCTGGTGTGCTGGCATCGCTTGCGTATCCTCGGAGCTGGAGCCCTAACCCCGACTCTACGTCTCACTTCCGGGCCGGACAGACACACACACTTCCACGCGTAGAACTCTTATTTAAAATAAATTTGAAAAGCAACAGAGGCGCGGTAGTGGCACTCAAACATAAAGAATGCTGGCAGTCGCCTCCAGTTCGCCCTCTGGTGGTCATTCTGAGTGTCAACTGGATGATAACATGCATACAAGACCGCAAGATCACCCCCCACCCTACCCAGAACGGGTTGGGTTACGGCTGATTTCACCCTTCAGTATTTTTAGTCGACCAATGGTGAACATGTGTACCAAGTTTCATGAAAATCGCTCCAGCTGTTCGGACATGATGCTGGAACATATATACGCACATTGACTTTTATATATATATACAGTAGATATATATTTGTTAATGACTTATTAATGGAACTCCATATAAAGTCTTATCCCGAGCCTGTATTTATCAAGAGTCTCAGGGTAGAAAGACAGTCCTAACTAGCTAAAAAATCTCAACTACACTTAAGCTGATGTCACATTACGTGACTTTTTGTTGTGGGATACTTCAGATTTGCCAGTCGCAGTCGCTGATCTCGTCACTGTGCCATGTCAGGTTGGATGACTGAAAATCGTAGGCCCATCTCACTTTTACTGACCGAGCGCCAATCTTCCAGCGCAGTTGTGCTCGCCCCTTTTTCTGGCAGCCAATTGGTTGCTGTCTGAGGGAGCCGATTGTACAAAGGGTTAACAGTTGCATTGTGTTTAGCAGCAATCTCTGCCCTTTCTTTCTTTTTTTTCATATTCTGTTTTAGTATCAAAAACATGAGACATCAGACAGACAAGCTTCTCTTCTCGTTGTGAGGGCCACAGCCTCTGTGTTGCCTGATGAACCCGGCACAATGCGTGAAGGGTTAATAGCTGTGGTGGGTTCAGCCATAGTCTCCTCCCCTTTTTTGTGTTTTTTTTTTCCCTTTCTGTTTTAGTACCTTAAATAGGAGACATCAGACAGACAGGCTTCTTATCTATTTGTGAGGTTCAACAAACGCATGTTCCTTATTCCTCTCCACTACTCCACCACTTTGCATTATACCTCTGGATGAATGCTCATTGGTTCTCAACTCTCCCGCACCACAAGTCCACCCTGTTGACCAAAGAGAAGACCAATCCTGTTGGACTTTATCTTAGCCAGTCGCCGACCAGTTGGTCTCGGTTGTTTGGCATGTCACATTAGACGACCAGCTTCATGGGCACAGGCTCAGCCAACTTGCTAAGATTAAGTGAATGAAGATTATGACTGGAAAAGTCGTTTGTGACATAGCCTATAGGAGTAGCAATAAAAGCCTTTGATCAGTTTCGCTAATTTAGGAAACTACTTCTAACTTCACCAGGATGTAGGAGACTTCATGAACTGTCCTAAATTGCTAGGGGCTGCACAGAAGATGGCCTTCAGGTCTTGTCAAGTTGCTTTATTGTCATAATATCCATACACCATATTGCAGCATGCAGACTGGTTTCTTGAACATGACAATGAGTTTGCTGGACTCGAATGGTCTCCACAGTCACCAGGGTGCTCATGTATAATGCTTTTCGTAGAATTTATACTAAAACATGGTGTATGGATATCTAGAGATGTGCATATGCACGAAAAAATTCATATGCATAAAACTGCTTCAGCAAAATTCCACGTACTTTCCCTTTATAATTCCCAGTCAATGTGAATTGTAATGCACATACACAAGCCTACAGCCCAACTCCGACTCCTCCCAGAATTACGCCTATTTGAACATGCAAATCAATATAAATCGCCTCTTCTGTTCAGTGTTGTGTTAAAAGACAATGGCAATAACACGTGTTAAAAAGAAGAGTTTCACCGAATGTGAAAGGGAGGTCCTGCTCAGTGAAGTGTAGGCAAGGAATAATTATACTGTTTGGTAGCTTAAGCAGTGGTATAATCAACCACAGGATATTGATGGGAGTGGCAGAGGCACTAAAAAGTTCAAGTTCAGGAAGTCGCACAGTGCCTGAAATAAAAAAGAAGTGGGCGTACATCAAAGTTGACATGAAAAGGTGAGTTGTAGGCCTCCGTTTGAAAAATAAGGTCTGTCCAGATTAAAGTCGAGAAAGAAAGAGAAAATCGCACAGAAACCATAGCAGTGCTTTAACGCTGGGTGCTGCCCGTTTGCAAAGCTGAACAGAAACCTGCGTATGCATGGTCTGAGGCTGTCGTGAATATGTGTGTGGCTTTACAGCAAGTTTAGTTTCTATACATCCCGAAGTGAGTGTGGAAACAGGCGTAGACAACATTTCGGTGCATGGGCCCCAGATCTCAATCCCATAGAGCACCTTTGGGATGTGGTGGAATGGGAGATATGCGTCATGGATGTGCAGCCGACCAAATCTGCAGTAACTGCGTGATGTTATCATGTCAGTATGGACCAACATCCCTGAAGGAATGTTTCCGGCACCTTGTTGAATCTACACCTTTAAGAATTAACGGCAGTTCTGAAGCCATAAAGGGGGTCCAACCCAGGACTAGCAAAGGCGTACCTAATAAAGTGGCCGCTGAGTGTATATTGTAATTGTCGTGGTGCTTTAATTCAGGATGGAGTGCAGGCGGTCACTGCCACACACCGCCTTGTCTAGATTGCGGTGTTTTCCTCTTGAACCCAATTTCTTAGTGTTTTGATAAAAGTTTATTAATAAACACTTTCACTTCAAAACAAGCAGACTTCACAGAGAAATAGACTCTGAAAAGCGTGGGGGAATGGACGAAAAAGCACAACGGGAAAAAAAAATAAAAATAAAAAAATATAAAGCCAAGAGAGAGAAGGAGCCTTTCAGCCTCATCATTCATCAAGGATGTTTGCGTGCAACTAACACATTGATCTCGTCCAGCATTTTCTTGAAGATGAACAACATGTTAGTAGGAGGAAGACGAGAAACTTTATTTATTTATTATTATTTTTTTCCCAACCGATGCTTAATTCCCCGATGTGGCATCCCACGTCCAAAACTGTGCAACAGCAATGCAGTGGGCCAAGGTCAGCTAGGGCTTTTATTTATTCCTTTTTAGTTTCTGTAATCAGATCTTCTGTAAGCCATTTGTGTTGCATAAGGCAGGGGACTGAAAGCATTGCTTCAAAGCGAGACTCCCAGAATGCTAGAAAACATTTTTTTTTGGTTTCTCTTTTTTTGTTGTTTGTGAATATGTAACTGTTTAAAATGTGACACGCATTGCGGTGCCTCTGCCTCGAATAGGCTCAGTGAGTTTGATGATAGGGCCACGAAAAAGGAATTGGGGATTTGGTAAAATGAAATTCCAATCACAATCTCTAATGTGAATATTCAGTGCCCTCAATGATTGGGACAAAGACACATCTGTTTCCTTCATTTATGTCTCTCCTCTCCACAGTTTAAAATTGCAAATCAATCAGTTCAGATGTTGTGATTCAGATGGACATTGCAGACTTTCATTTAAGGGGATTGGCAGACACTTTGGTCACATAACACTTTTTCTAAGCGCCCAAGCACCCCACCCCAGATTTCAGGGCACCATAAAGACATTCAGTGTCACAGGTGTTTGTGATTCCTCAGGTGGGTTTCATGGCTTCATAAGAGACCTCGGCCTGCTTCTACCCTTTGGAGTCTCTGGTTGCCATTGATCAACATGAGAGGACAATATCTATCTATCTATCTATCTATCTATCTATCTATCTATCTATCTATCTATCTATCTATCAATCAATCGATCGTACAGTTCCTTTAATATATCTCATATAATTGGCACATATAAGGCCCATTGGTTCATAATCTAAATTCTCAATATATTGAGTTGCATATCCGTTATGTCTGTTTATCTACCTAATACTGAGAACCTTATTTACTGTATCTCTCTGAATATTTATCATTCCTATATAGTGGCTTACAAATCTCTTATCTGTTATATTGGCACCATTCTTATCTGCCTATCTATCTTTCTGTCATGTAGTATCTCTCGGTCTATCTCTCTCTCTAGGTATCTATCTATCTATCTATCTGTCATGTAGTGTCTGCCAGTCTCTCTGTCTCTCTAGGTATCTGTCATATAGTACTTTCACTATCTTTTTATCTGTCTATCTTCCTCTCATGTAATGTCTGCTGGTCTCTCTCTTTCTCTCTAGGTATCTGTCATATAGTACCTTTCACTCTATCTATCTATCTATCTATCTATCTATCTATCTATCTATCTATCTATCTTATTATATGGTGCCTTTCATATCTATCTATCTACCTGTCATGTAGTCTCTCTGTCTCTCTAGGTATCTGTCATATAGTGCCTTTCACTATCTTTTTATCTGTCTATCTATCTTTCTGTCATGTACTGTCTGCCAGTCTCTCTCTCTCTAGGTATCTGTCATATAGTGCCTTTCACGTCTTTCTCTCTGATCACGCGCCCACTTCTTTTCAGACGCACATGTGGAGTGTAACATAGCAGCCAGCAGGTCATCAGACCCGACTGTGTTCCACACGTGTGAAGACATGAACTTCACTGTCTGAGTGTGTGTGTTTTTTGGATGCAGATGTTGCCCTTCCCTCTGGAACTTGTCAACAACAATTTAATGGTTGCTCTAAAATTTGAGCTGCGCAGGGAGAGATTAAACACACACGGAAATTCTTTTCCTAATGTCAGAGTAAACCTCCTTTGTGACTTTTCTCGAACTGCTACCTTAGGGATAAATTAAGATGGTCTCTCTTTTTTCTAGCACTGAGCCAGCTTCCCACCCTTTGTTTGTTTTTGGACTTTTCGGTCTCCAGGGTGAGCCAATCCCTGATTTTGTGCTGTTGGTATTGCGCCCGATGATTTTCTTTTTTTTTTTTTTTTAAATTAAATTAAGATGGTCATTTGCTAACTTGGAAGAGCGGCGAGGGCTCGGTGCCAGCCCTGCACTGGTGACATGCTGTTCCCGTCGGGTCACACAGACTGCTTAATGAAATGAGACAACAATTCATCAGCTGAAGGCTGTGGCCGGTGGAGTCTGTTGAAACCGCTCATAAATCTCCGTCACCGCAGCTGAAAACTCGGAGACTCCAGAGCCGTTAACTCTTTACAGATCCGTCATTAAATATAAAGATGTAACAATGGAAGTCTTTATTGGCTTGATTGACTTTACAGAATTATTATTGGATGCTGACCCAAATATGATTCAGTTTATTTATTTTTTTTCCGTAATGCTTTGGTTGTCTTAAACTTGACACGCTTGTGTAATTTGTCAGGCCTCCTCATTGTTTTGCATTTTTAGCCAAAGCACAAACACTTGAGCCAGTTTTAGGACTCACTTTTAAGTTTGACAGATGAGGAATATTGTTCTTAATTATAACCTGACTATACTTCTGGGGTAGAAATGCCGGAGAGTCTCATGCTAACATGTCCAGTAGTGGTCTTCGTATTGTCACGTGTTGTGTAGCCGGTCAGTATGGCCGTTTTTGGTAAAATGGGCCCTGCTGGTCTTGCCACCTTGTATTTAATGAGCTTCTCTCTTCTTGTCTTCATGACCCATTTCTCGAGTGCTCTGATTTCCTGTGTCCCTGTTAGGTTAACTGGTGCCCAGTTCAAATGAGTGCCATCTCTGAGGGGCTTGGGGTCCTGTCTGGAGTTGTTTTCTGTTTTGCAGCCAGGGCTTCTGGAGTTGGGTAGGTGGGTTGTCGCCATTTTACAGTAAAGTGTTCATCCCCTTGGACGTTTTCACTTTTTATTGCTATCCGACATTGAATTCCGTTGCATTTAATTTTACTTTTTAGACACTGACCAGTAGATAAAGACTTTGGTAATGTCAGCAGGAAAACAGATCATAAAACACCAAATAACTGGTCAGAAAAGCATTCACTCCCTTCAAGTCAGCATTCAGTAGATGGACAACTGCCCTCCATTTTTGACTCATTTAAGTAATGGCCGCCTAAGGTCCTCCAACGCAAAAATTATGAGATATCATTGAGATTGTGACGAGGCTGAGAAAATTCACATGAAAGAGCCCCTCAAAGAAGTTCAAGATCAAAAATTACAAATGTACAAGCTAGGAAAAAGGGTGGGACACAGTAGATGAGTGGACACAAGGGGGTCAATTATCATAAATTAGGGGTTCTATCAACCCACCCAGAGGTGCGCAAAAAAAAAATACAATAAATAAAGGTTACAAGGACACTGGCCAGCAGGCTATGGCAGGGAAATACTGGCACACTCAAAAGAGGAGGTGGGCAGCATGAAACCTGCTGTGGATGCCAGGGGCTTTGTGTATTAAACCTGCCTCAGAGTCCGGAAGAAAATGGTGCTTACGCTCGAGAAGGCAAAAATGGCATATGCACCAAAAAATCAGATTTATAAAACCATACATAATGGCTGGCTGACTGAGTATATCTATTATACTGTGCCTTTTATACTTCTCTATATATCTATTATATAGGGTCTCCCATACAGTTAGGTCCATAAATATTTGGACAGAGACCACTTTTTTCTCATTTTGGTTCTGTACATCACCACAATGAATTTTAAATAAAACAACTCAGATGCAGATGAAGTGCAGACTTTCAGCTTTAATTCAGTGGGTTGAACAAAACGATTGCAGAAAAATGTGAGGCAACTAAAGTATTTTTTGAACACAATCCCTTCATTTCGGGGCTCAATAGTAATTGGACGACTGTCTCCAAGGCTATTTCACGGGCAGGTGTGTTCAAGTCCGTCGTTCTGTCTTATCAATTAAGCAGATAAAAGGCCTGGAGTGGAAGATTTTGCTGTGAACAGACAACATGCGGTCAAAGGAGCTCTCCATGCAGGTGAAAGAAGCCATCCTTAAGCTGCGAAAACAGAAAAACCCATCCGAGAAATTACTACAATATTACGAGTGGCAAAATCTACAGTTTGGTACATCCTGAGAAAGAAAGCAAGCACTGGTGAACTCAGCAACGCAAAACGACCTGGACGTCCACAGAAGACAACAGTGGTGGATGATCACAGAATCATTTCCATGGTGAAGAGAAACCCCTTCACAACAGCCAACCAAGTGAACAACACTCTCCAGGGGTCAGTGTATCGATATCCAAGTCCACCATAAAGAGAAGACTGCATGAAAGTAAATACAGAGGGCGCACTGCAAGGTGCAAGTCACTCATAAACCTCAAGAATAGAAAGGCTAGATTGGACTTTGCTAAAGAACATCTAAAAAAGCCAGCACAGTTCTGGAAAAACATTCTTTGGACAGATGAAACCAAGATCAACCTCTACCAGAATGATGGCAAGAAAAAAGTATGGAGAAGACGTGGAACAGCTCATTACCCAAAGCATCATCTGTAAAACACAGTGTGATGGCTTGGGCGTGCATGGCTGCCAGTGGCACTGGGACACTAGTGTTTATTGATGATGTGACACAGGACAGAAGCAGCCGAATGAATTCTGAGGTGTTCAGAGACATACTGTCTGCTCAAATCCAGCTAAATGACGTCAAATTGATTGGCGGGGTTTCATGATACAGATGGACAATGACCCAAAACATACAGCCAAAGCAACCCAGGAGTTTATTAAAGCAAAGAAGTGGAAAATTCTTGAATGGCCAAGTCAGTCACCTGATCTTAACCCAACTGAGCAGGCATTTCACTTGTCGAAGACTCAACTTCAGACAGAAAGGCCCACAAACAAACAGCAACTGAAAGTAAAGGCCTGGCAGAGCATTAAAAAGGAGGAAACCCAGCATCTAGTGATGTCCAGGAGTTCAAGACTTCAGGCTGGCATTGCCAGCAAAGGGTTTTCAACCAAGTATTAGAAATGAACATTTGATTTCCAGTTATTTAATTTGTCCAATTACTTTTGAGCCCCTGAAATGAAGGGATTGTGTTAAAAATACTTTAGTTGCCTCACATTTTTATGCAATCGTTTTGTTAACCCACTGAATTAAAGCTGAAAGTCTGCACTTCAACTGCATCTGAGTTGTTTCATTTAAAATTCATTGTGGTGATGTACAGAACCAAAATGAGAAAAAAGTTGTCTCTGTCCAAATATTTATGTATTTATGTATTTAAATATCAATTATACTGTATAGTGCCTGTCTATCTATCTATCTACAGTATTACATTGGACAACAGAATAGGCTGACAAGACCAATATTCTTATTTTTCGACCCTTTTATTTTTATTTATTTATTTTTTGCCCTTCTTGTACGTGTTAAATTTCTAACCCTAGCAATTGGATGAACACACAGATACTTATCCTTTGTAGGGTGACGAGTGAGAAGGCAGAGCGAGTCTGAAAATAGTTGGGGTGCCAACCAGTCAAATCCCATTTAATTACAATAAAAACAAAATCTATCTATCTATCTATCTATCTATCTATCTATCTATCTATCTATCTATCTATCTATCTATCTATCTATCTATCTATCTATCTATCTATCTATCTATCTATCTATCTATCTATCTATTATATAGTGCCTTTCCTATCTATCTATCTATCTATCTATCTATCTATCACAACTGTATACAAAAGCACATGTTTATTCAGTACAGTCCCGCACAGCACTCCCAGCACCAATCACCCCTAATATGGGCCTTTTCCTCTCTCCACGGGAGCTTCATCCTTCTCCCACTCCCGATTCTAGCTCCCGGATTGTATGGAGGCGTCCCCTTTTTATTCCCACCCGGATGTGCTCCAGGTGCTTGATGACGCCCTTCTGGCAGCACTTCCTGGCGTGGCGGAAGTGCTGCCCTTGCACCCGGAAGCACTCCGGGCATCCCTGGAAGGATCTTCCTCTGTCTTCCCGGGTGTGGCGGAAGTGAACGTTTCCCGGGCTCCATGAGGCTTGGGGCGCCCCCTGGTGGTGGCCACAAGCCCCAATGGGCTTGAGCCTCCTCGCTCCTCTCCTGTGGTCCTCTCCCGATCCAGGGCAGTTGCCCCCTCGCAGCCCGGAGGACGTATATGCCACCTCCCAGTCCTTCTAGGCGTCCCGGCTGCGTCTGTCCCCCAGCCTCCTGTGACACTATATGTCCGTCTGTCTGTCTGTCCGTCTGTCTGTCTATTATATAGTCCCTTTATATCTATCTATCTACAGTATTAATTGGACAATAGAATAGGCTGCCAACACCAATATTCTTATTTTTAGAACCTCTTATTTTTATTTTTGATTTTTTTTTATCCTTTTTTCTACGTGTTTCGCCTATTTTTAAATTCATAACCCTAGTAGTTGGATGAACACACAAATACTTGGCCTTTATAAGAGGATGAGTGAGAAGGCAGAGAGAGTGCAAAAATTGTTGGGATGCCAACCAGTCAAACTCCATTTAATTCCAATCAAAAGAAAACAAAAAACGCAATGGCTAATGGCAGTGACCTTTTATCGCCCTCTAATGGCGCTCTCTGCTATTACAGGTCTGGAGTCGTTCCTGACAGTCAGGTCCTCGGGTCCAAATGCGACGCCACCTTCTTGGGAAGACGTCTCCCTTTCATGTCAGAAGGGGCGGGGCTTCTCTGGCCTCATTACCCTCAAGGGGTGGTTTCAAAGTGCAGGGGGGTGGGGGCATGGAAGAAAACAAGACTGTTGGCGACAGCACCCTCTGTTGTCCCATGGTGGTACCACATACGTTAGGTGAGCCAGGAAGGCATCCTCCTGGCATGTACATGTGACACATGTTTTATTAAGGCGAATATGAAAATCAAATACTTGAAGAAGTATTTGTGCATTTGTCCAGTATGCAAGCCAATCTCCATCAATTTTTGCACAGATTTCCCAATTTGCACAGTGGGGTGGAACAGAGGCTGTGTTTTATTGTTTTAATTTTTACCCTTGGGGAATTTTTAGTGACCACATCGGCATTTTATTAGAGAAGTTTCCCCCGAGTGACATTTTTGAAACTTGGCACAGGGATGCAACGTTGCTCCCCGGAGTTTTGTTTGGTCTCATATAAATGAATAAAAATCTGCACTCGGAACTCAACTCTACACACCAACAGTGGGATTTTAACTCCGTACTGTAGTTGGCACCCTGCCCGGGGTTTGTTTCCTGCCTTGTGCCCTGTGTTGGCTGGGATTGGCTCCAGCCAACCCCCGTGACCCTGTAGTTAGGATATAGCGGGTTGGATAATGACTGACTGTAGCTGGCAATGGTGCCTTCAGAATGAACTCCCGTTGACTGAACTGTTCTTCCATTTGCGTGACATGAGACTAATATTAGGCCTATTTATAGCTTGTTTCAGCACAACCAGCAAAAGAAACTTTAATAAATAAAAAAACAAAACACACAACAAAAACTGTGGGTTTAAGCTGGAATTAAGAAGACAAGATGATCCCTTCTTTTAAAATAACACACCATGCTGTATTCAGAGTTAACTCCCCTTTGACTTCTTCCATTTTAAAGCTAATATTGGGACTGCGTAGCGGTTCAGTTTCATCGTTACTAAGGAAAAAACATTTTATCGGCGCTTTGATGCCTGGAGGACGACGGCAGCTTGGCTTATTTTTAAGGATGCGGTTCATCTTCTTACTGAGTGTGGAAGCCCAGATTAAGGGTGGGCAATTAGAAATGCTTAGCTTTTCAATTGCTTCGGAAGATCATATTACCTGCAAACAGTCCCGAGACCTAACAAAAGTTTATTTTGTAAAATGTCCGAAGTTATATGAGCATTGCTGTCAAGGAGGAACTTTACAGCCCATAAAAACAGGCTAGCTTTGTTATTCCAAAAAAAAAATGCCAAAATGCCACATGTGATGGAAATCTGGGGAAGGCTTTTAACTTCAGGAATGGCCGACGGGCATTTAAAGATGCAGGACAAGCTCAGGTGGGACGTAGCGAAAAGGGGGACGAGACAGAGGAGGGGAGTCAGGCGGAAAACTTGGAGAGTTGTCTGCAGGGACAAACCTCTACACCCGGTCACTAGTGGTGGTCCACACCTACAAGTACTTGGGGGATCCACATCAATCACAAGTTGGACTGGTCTCGCATCGCAGAGGAGCTGAAGAAGAAAGGGCAAAGTAGACTCTCTGTCCTTGGAAGACTGAGTCCCATTAATGCTGGTTGGGACGTCCTTCTCATCTTAATGAATTAATAATTAGTTATATTTATGTAACACGCTACTCAATTCTCAGAGAGCTTTACATGGACAGAGGGGAGCCGCTTCAACCACCACCGATGTGTAGCACCCACCTGGATGATGCGACGGCAGCCATTATTGTGCCAGTATGCCCACCACTCGTTAGCTATTAATAATAATAACAAAGAAAGCCACAAAGAATTACGGCAGTTCTGAGGCAAAAAGGGGTTCCAACCCAGGACTAGTAGGGTGTACCTAATAAAGTGGCCAGTGAGGGTATAAATCGTCCTCATTTAATTAATAATAATAAATAATGACATTTAGGGGCAGAGTGGTGGCTATGAGGCTAAGGATCTGTGCTGGTATCCAGAAGGTTGCCGGTTCAAATCCCCGTCACGGCCAAAAGAGATCCTACTCTGCTGGGCCATTGAGCAAGACCCTTAACCTTCAATTGCTCCAGGGGCGCTGTACAATAGCTGGCTCTGCGCCCTGACCCCAAGGGGTATGCGAGAACTAACAAATTCCTAATACGAGAAATTGTATAAGGCGAAAGAAAGAACAAAATAAAACAAATTTGTGTGTTATTGTCCCTACTTACAGCACTTAGGCAGAGGGGAACCACTTCAACCACCACCGATGTGTAGCACCCACCTGGATGATGCAACGGCAGCCATTATTGTGCCAGTATGCTCACCACTCGATAGCTATTTATAATAATAACAAAGAAAGCCACAAAGAATTACGGCAGTTCTGAGGCAAAAGGGGGTCCAACCCAGGACTAGTAAGGTGTACCTAATAAAGTGGCCAGTGAGGGTATAAGTCGTCCTCATTTAATTGATAATAATAAATAATGACATTTATACAGTGTTATTGTCCCTACTTACAGCACTTAAGCAGAGGGGAACCACTTCAACCACCACCGATGTGTAGCACCCACCTGGATGATGCGACGGCAGTCATTATTGTGCCAGTATGCCCACCACTCATTAGCTAGTAATAATAATCCATCCATTTTCTAACCCGCTGAATCCGAATAGGGCCACGGGGGTCTGCCGGAGCCAATCCCAGCCAACACAGGGCACAAGGCAGGAACCAATCCTGGGCAGGGTGCCAACAGTAATAATAATACTACATTCTATTTATATTAAGTATCTATCTATCTATCTATCTATCTATCTATTGCACCTTTCCCATGCTCAACGGTCAAGGAGGTGTAGAGTTAGGCACATCTACATGGTGACAGTGCACTCTTAAAAGTCCTGTTTTTTTAATGGTGTTTTATGGTTCTTTACTGGGTTTTGTGGTTCCTCGTAGCTCCATTTCATTCTGTTGTAAGTGCCAGGCAGGATGATCTGGCGTGCTGTCTGGGATGGGTACAGGTCTCTTTACCCAGATGCGAGAACAAAACAAAGGAGCAGCAGGGGAAGGCTCCTCTATTTGGAAATATACTTATTCCCCAACCCCCGTCCCACAACCCCCACCCCCCTCAAATCCAGTAGATGGCAGCATCCCAGGACCTCAGTATCCATATGGACAACTGCAGGGTATGATGGGAGTTGTAGTGCTGCGAGTCAGACCTGCTAGGTGCTACCAGGGGGTTGCTGCGGGGATTCATGTTCCCTGTTTTTCGTGACTCTTCGCTTGTCCGGGAAAGTGCTTCCATCTGGCACCGGAAAGACTCCTGAGTCTGACAGAAAAGTAAGCCGTCCAGCCTCCTCCAGTGGAGTCAGAGTCGGGTAGAAGGAAAGCAACACTCGCTGGAAGGAGTTGGACGGAAAGAGAAGAGAAGAAGAGCCATGGTAAATCAGGGGAACTTGGAGGAAACTCATCTGCACCCCTCGATCTGTTCTGGGCCAGAACCGGAAGTGATGTCTTCAGGGCCCCGGATCCAGACGTAATATCATCGTGCCCAGGCCGAATTTCCCAAGGTCGGTCTGCAGAGGAAAAAGAGAGAGGAATTGCGCACTCTGCCACCCCCTGGTCTGGCATGGAATTATGCTTTTTTGAGCCTTTTAGCTGCTTCCCATGCACACGTGTGTGACTATCTATATTACTAAACGAAGGTTGTATATTGTAGCAGTAGGGGGCGCTAGTGCTCCCTTGAACCCTCAGGTACCATGCCAAACACCAGGTAAAAGTGCAATAATAATTATTTTTATTATAATAATGTGCACTAAGCACCCTCTACTCCACACTATTCATAAATAACCAATAACAAATACAATCCTCCAGCTCCCAGATGCGTTGCCCTCCTACCACCCAGCTCAGCTCGCCGTCTGGGAGCTCCTACAGTCCTTTTATATTCCCTGACCCGGAAGTGTTCCAATCCCCAGTCCATGTGACTCTCAATCACTTCCGGGTCAGGTACAAGTCCTTTTCTTCTCACCCTGGAACCATGTCGCTCTTCCTCTGACGCACTTCCGGGTTATAGGGCACGGAGAAGTCTTCGGTCCTCTCTGCAGCTCCCTCTTGCGGCCCCTGTGGTATCCAGCAGGGTCTTGTATAAAAACTACATAGTCTATGATTCCCTGCTGGTCTTTGGGGCACCTCCATACTGCAGGGAGGGCACCATCTGGTGGCTTGGGGGACTTGGCCAGGATAAACTGCCAGGCATAGTCCACAATATATGCACGGATGCCAGAGGCCAGAAGCAAGCCATGCACGATACAATCGCTGCCCGAACACGCACACCACCGCATATACAACCTTCGTTTAGTAATGTAGATCTCCAAGCCAGGATCCGCCACCATGGTCACTTCAGCATGCGAATCCACCGCCGTCACCATCAGGGAACTAGGAGGCGCCGAAAGCACACGCGCACAGTGCCTCAGCGCCCCAGAGTCAAGCCCAGCGGCTTCCCAGAGTCAGTAGGTGGCGCCCAAACAACACAACACAACCTGTAGGGATTTCCCTATCTGAGCCTGTATTTGGACGTGGAAAACTTTGTGTTGCCTTTTCATGAGTCCGGCGTCCGTGTGACGTTAAAGTGAAGGTTTTAACTACTCCATAACAGGCAGAGCTGATTCAAGGACAGGAAACTATCTTTACCAAAAATGTTGTTTAGGACATTTTTGATTAACTATGTTGAATTTACCATTTTATGATTTTTTTGTTTTCAATTTACTTCATTTAAACCTTTGCACTTCGATATTTCTTTTACTTATGAGAGCAACACCTCGAAGACATTTTGTACTTAAATGATATAACAATTAAATTTCAATTTTACTTTTAATAAATTGGTTAATTTTAGTACAAATATATTTATTTAATTAAATGAAAACTTTCCCAGAACGCTCCCACCCTCCATGATTTGTCATCCCTCCAAAGATTGGAGGGAACAGAAAGTGATTGCCATTCTTGGATTTCCGATTCTTTACAGAATCAAGGGTTTACTGGTATCTATCTATCATAAAGTAGACGAGTGGACGCAGGGGGGGTCAATTATCATAAATTGGGGCTTCTATTAACCCACCCAGAGGTGCGCAAAAAAAATAAATAAATAAATAACGGTTACAAGGACACTGGCCAGCAGGCTATGGCAGAGAAATACTGGGACACTCAAAAGAGGAGGTGGGCAGCATGAAACCTGCTGTGGATGCCAGAGGCTTTGTGTATTAAACCTGCCTCAGAGTCCGGAAGAAAATGGTGCTTGAGAAGGCAAAAATTGCATATACACCAAAAAAATCAGATTTATAAAACCATACATAATGGCTGACTGTCTGTCTGTCTATTATACTGTGCCTTTTATACTTCTCTATATATCTATTATATAGAGTCTCCCATATTTAAATATCAGTTATACTGTATAGGGCCTTTCCTATCTATCTATCTATCTATCTATCTATCTATCTATCTATCTATTATATAGTGCCTTTCACATCTATCTATCTATCTGTCTATCTATCTATCTATCTATCTATCTATTATATAGTGCCTTTCACATCTATCTATCTATCTATCTATCTATCTATCTATCTATCTATCTATCTATCTATCTATCTATTATATAGTGCCTTTCACATCTATCTATCTATCTATCTATCTATCTATCTATCTATTATATAGTGCCTTTGATATCTATCTATCTATCTATCTATCTATCTATCTATCTATCTATCTATCTATCTATCTATTATATATATGGGGTTGCTAATTTTTTTTTGTTTGGTTATACTCCTCCTATAGAGGTTGTAAGAAGAAGAGACATGAGGCATGGCAAAGTTTGGGGCAGCCACCCGTTTAATCCGGTTTCCTGGCTGCAAAAGTAACCGATTCATCACAGTCAAGTTTACTCAACAGAGTCCAAAACAGAACTGCCTGCCAGAGCAAAGGCAGGAGGCTTTATAGGACGGAGGGCGGCAGTGATGTCGTCCTCGGTGCCGGAACCGGAAGGGATGTGTCCCTCTTCAAGGTGTCGGCTCCTGGTGGGATTTCCTGGGAAAGACCTGTAGAGAGCTCAGAAAGAGCGTTAGCGTAACCCACCCCCCCCTCCCCAAACCCACCGGGCAGATGTATAATCAGTCCTCTCTAAGCCCTTAAGCGGCCTCCCATGCACGCGTGTGTGACAAGGTTTTGGTGTGATTTTTATGATCGGATGACTTCCCTGACTCTAACTCTCTCCATGTATCCAGACTTGGGACTGGCTGCAGAATGGGAGGATAGATTGGAGTTCTTGCTGTTTGTTATTGTATTTATTTATTTTGATAAACTTTGTTAATTCCTGAGGGGAAATGGTCTTTTCGTATGACCCATGGGGGTAGATGGTTAATATCAGAGTGCAGGGTCCAACCATTGTACCGCACCACCCCTAGAAGCAGTATTTTCAGTTGAAGGGCCCAGCAGAGTAGGACCCCTTCTAGTGATAACGTGATTTGAACCGGCCCCTTTGCCTATACCAGTGCAGATCCTTTTCCTCACTCCACCATGTTTATTTACATCTTTAATGGGAAATTGCATACATTTAGGAAGAATTGAAAAACCGATTGTCAGCCAGGTTTTCTCGCCCAACGTCAGTTCCTGACCTCACAAATGCTCCTTTGGCTGAATGGACACACATTCCCACAGACACACTTTTATAGAAAGAAGAGTGTAGGCTGTTATAGACCTAAGGGGTGACCAACTCCATATTAATAGATCCATGGATTTGGAGTGGTCAGGAGTCCACATTTGTCCATATAATATAAATTGATCTAGCTGAAAACTGCACGGGGTGGTTACCAGGTATCCGTGAATCTTCTAAATCTTGTAATGGAGGAACATGTAAGGCCAGTTCTCTCATCAGATACTCTAGGAGACGAAAGTGAGGTTTGTCATTTAGGATTGTCCACTGTCTGTGGCATTCTCACCATACTTACTCATATGCGATGGAGAGTGTGGTGAAAGCTTGACTAGGGTTTACCTTCCACGTCCGAGATTCATGACACCTGGGAGTAGAAAATAGGAAAAGAATTGCGTTCTGTCAGCTTAGCAGCATTAGGAAAGCAAGATGATCCAAGGATGGATAAGAGTGGGAGGCATATAAGGAAGAGACTCCACCAATTTCTTTTGCTCTTAAGTGAGGAGAAATATGTGGCTAAGGATGGACAGGATGGCACTTCTGAGGACTGGATGTCTTTGGTGGTTATGAGAAGAGCGGCTAAACAAGCAAGTTCATGGGTTGGACTATCGGCTTTCATTCTCCTTCAGCGCTCCTAAGTTGAGTTTGTCCGACCATCAAGCTCCAAACCTCTCCTTTTTGAATGTGCTTCTGATTTAGATGGCTTAATAACAGCTGTGTAAACAAAGCCGATGTCGTCTTCCAGCTCAGGCTCGACGCCATTCACTCACTTTGGATACGGGCCACTGTTTCCATGCCGCTGAATTCTGAAACCACTGTGGCTTAATATAGGAAGGAAACGGCTGATGAATGAAACAAGTTGGACTGGAGTCATTATTAGGCACAGTTCATGGGACTTCCAACATTTTGCAATAACTGTGGAAAATTTTTAAATTCTTGATAATCAGAAAAGTTCTCAAATGCATATTTCTTCATGTTTCAAGAAAAATCACAGTACATAGCAGAGCCACTGCTGGACTCGGGATTTGGTCAGGTCATGCGTGACAGGCTAAGGGGCTTCCCTAAGAGATGAGGAGTCCAGCCATTCGGGGCGTGTCGATTTGGAAATAATGTTTAGGACAAAGACACATTTTTCCTCGATTTCCCCCTCAGCTCCACAGTTTAAACTTACAAATCCAAGCATTCAGATGTCACGATTAAAGTACACATTGCAGACTTTGATTTAATGATAATAATAATACATTTTATTTATGTAGCGCCTTTCCCAAGCACGCATTTCGCACACACAACACTTTTTCAACGTGTCCCGCCCCCATTTCAGGGCACCATAATGATTGGGACACAGCAATGGCAGGCTGTCATATTCAGGAGTTTGTCGCATATCCCAGCATGCAATGACTACTTAATGTTACCAAGACAGCCGTCTTTTTTGACAGCGTTGTGGAGAATACTATCTTATATTTTGACAATTGTTTGTCAATTAAGAAATAACAGCGACTTTAAAAAAAGAAGTGACTCTCTTTAAGTAAGCAATAGTAATTTCCTGTTACCCCCAAAGATTTAGGAATGCCATTAACCTTACATTAAGTGCTGTTTTGGAAGGGTAATTTATTTCAGGGGGTTGGCAAGACTGGCAAGGATGATTCTGTGCAGGGCATTCAATAGTGAGTGAAGCTCGTTGGGGATCCCTGTACACGCCGACGGATTGGCAACAAGGGCCCGATCTTGATCAGAGGGTTGTCTGCGCCAGCTGGTGGACGTCTCCTCGTAATGCGGAATCTGACGAGGGTAAGCCGGGGTGACGTCGGGTTTTAGAAAGTAGCACCACGGCTCGTGGTTTTAAAAACAAAATGTGCGCTCTTGTGTCTTAACCTCGTTTTATGGAAATATTCATTTGGACTTTTAACCTCCACATTCACATTATTAGATTCCTTATTCATTGAAGACTGATTTGGTGCACTGCGCTTTTTGACACTGTATCCAGCAGGGGGCGCTAGCTCCCTTGTTGGAATGAGTTCTTTTGTAATTGCGGTGTGTTACATAACCCGAAACTATATAGATATGAGATATAAAAGGCGATACCCCTCCCTTAGTGATACGGCGGTAAGAAATCACATAGGAGAAATAACTTAGCTTTCTTTAATGATGGTTTACGTGGCATAACTGACGAGGAAGCCATGACAAGACCTTCGGGAGTGGGGGCCCAATGTGTAGAGTCTGCCATTTTGGTCGCTGTGTTGGAAGGATTTTCCGGATCGGATGATGTTATCTCCCATCCGTCCGTCGGTTTCAAAGGTGTGCCGGGCAATGTTCCGAGGCTTTATACTCTTTCTTCATGTGCAGGCCCCCACTTAGGTAAATCATGCCATTCCAAACAAGGACAAGAGGGTACAGTTTCATGCTGAGTTTGACACACAGAAATAGTATACAGTACCCATTTCACAGTTGTCCCTGTCTTGTCTTCTAATGCTTGCCTAGCAGTTCTTATCTGGTGAACTCCTGTGTGCTAAATCTGGCTTTGTGTTAGCTGTACAAGTGATTTATAAAATTATATTTGTGACATACACTCACCTAAAGGATTATTAGGAACACCTGCTCAATTTCTCATTAATGCAATTATCTAATCAACTAATCACATGGCAGTTGCTTCAATGCATTTAGGGGTGTGGTCCTGGTCAAGACAATCTCCTGAACTCCAAACTGAATGTCAGAATGGGAAAGAAAGGTGATTGAAGCAATTTGGAGCGTGGCATGGTTGTTGGTGCCAGACGGGCCGGTCTGAGTATTTCACAATCTGCTCAGTTACTGGGATTTTCACGCACAACCATTTCTAGGGTTTACAAAGAATGGTGTGAAAAGGGAAAAACATCCAGTATGCGGCAGTCCTGTGGGCGAAAATGTCTTGTTGATGCTAGAGGTCAGAGAAGAATGGGCCGACTGATTCAAGCTGATAGAAGAGCAACTTTGACTGAAATAACCACTCGTTACAACCGAGGTGTGCAGCAAAGCATTTGTGAAGCCACAACACGCACAACCTTGTGGCGGATGGGCTACAACAGCAGAAGACCCCACCGGGTACCACTCATCTCCACTACAAATAGGAAAAAGAGGCTACAATTTGCACGAGCTCACCAAAATTGGACAGTTGAAGACTGGAAAAATGTTGCCTGGTCTTATGAGTCTCGATTTCTGTTGAGACATTCAAATGGTAGAGTCAGAATTTGGCGTAAACAGAGTGAGAACATGGATCCATCATGCCTTGTTACCACTGTGCAGGCTGGTGGTGGTGGTGTAATGGTGTGGGGGATGTTTTCTTGGCACACTTTAGGCCCCTTAGTGCCAGTTGGGCATCGTTTAAATGCCATGGGTTACGTGAGCATTGTTTCTGACCATGTCCATCCCTCCATGACCACCATGTACTCTGATGGCTACTTCCAGCAGGATAATGCACCATGTCACAAAGCTCGAATCATTTCAAATTGGTTTCTTGAACATGACAATGAGTTCACTGTACTAAAATGGCCCCCACAGTCACCAGATCTCAACCCAATAGAGCGTCTTTGGGATGTGGTGGAAAGGGAGCTTCGTGCTCTGGATGTGCATCCCACAAATCTCCATCAACTGCAAGATGCTATCCTATTAATATGGGCCAACATTTCTAAAGAATGCTTTCAGCACCTTGTTGAATCAATGCCACGTAGAATTAAGGCAGTTCTGAAGGCGAAAGGGGGTCAAACACCGTATTAGTATGGAGTTCCTAATAATCCTTTAGGTGAGTGTATAAACATATACACTTGTTACAGACACTTTTTGTTTTTTGTTTGGTTTTAATTAAAGCGCTTGGCACTTTTTGGACCGACCCCTTGCTGAATGTTTGTGTCCTCATTTGCCTGGCTCATCTCAGTACATGACTTATGAACAGTTACGGATTGAATAGGATCCCGGATGTGATAAGCGTCACAGCCCTACACAACAAAACAGACAGGTTCTCCCATCTCTGAGGCCATCAGAGTGGCCCGTCCCTGACACCAAGGAGCTCCTTGTTGGGTTACTCAGTTTGGCCAGATGGCCAACTCTTGGAAGAGTCCTGGTGGTTCCAATCTTCTTCCTTTTCAGAATTATTTATGCCACTGTGCACCTCCAAGCTTTAGAAACGGTTTGATCCCCTTGTCGTGATCTACGCCTTGTCGCAATTTGATCGTGAAGGTCTACAGAAAGTTCCATGGACTTCATGGTTTGGTTTTTGTCCTGACGTGCACTGTGAGTTATAGGTCCTGCGATACACAAGTCCATGTGTAGCAGCGCTACTATTCATTAGAACTTTGGGGTCAAAGGAGGTCAGGGGAGTTTAAAAGGAGGGCAGGTGGCCAAGGGAAAGGCGAAGTGTTTTTTGTTGTTGTATTTTGTGTTTCATTTACTTGTCAGACTGCCTGCTGTTAATTCAACCATATTTAATCACTGTGACATGGATTGTATTCGTTGTTGGGGTCTGGATCATCTGTCTACCTGTGTGCGGAGGACTGTTTGTGGATTCACGGCTTTTCCACAAGTTTAGGAGCGCTCCTGAACCATCCATCTGTCTTCACCCTGACAGTGTCTACCAGCAGGACTGTATTTTCATACCCTTTCAACATACAGATCTCTGGACTTACTCTCGTCATCTCTCATTACATCCAGTTTGGTATTCCATGGACTTTGCTGTGTGGTGTTTGTGATTATATGTTTAATGTAATATCGCCGTAGGGGTACAGGGGTGGTATTATTGTTTTCATTTATATAATTTCATTTCATTATATTCTTTAATTCCTGTTAGTTGCCAGAGTGCTGTATTTTGTCTCTGTTTGTGAGAGTGTGCGGGTCAAGCAAAGGCTGTTAACGTCCCTGGGATCCTCTATAAAAAAAAAAAATAAATCTCTTGATGGTGTGAATCTTAGCGGCACCGGACCGCTACAGATGTGTGCCTTTCTAAATGACATCCGGTCAGTTCAGGTGGACTCCAGTCAAGTCCTACAAACATCTCATGAAGACTGAAAGCAAACAGGAGGCAGTTGAGCACAACTAGGGATGAGAGGCTTCAGATTTTGATTTGAAATAAACTTGCAATCCTTTTGAAAAACATTTTCACTTTGTTATTATGGTTACCACGTACATATAAATTCCTGAAGCATTGAACGTCTCACTGCACTGGGTATACATCTTAAAGACTGGAAAATAGCAAATAACTTACCAATGCATAAAGAAGGGTGAGGGTTTACATATGAATGAGAGATTTCAGTTTTTAATTCTTACTTTCTCGTATACGTACTATAGAGAAAGTATAGGAATCGTGAAAAACTTTGACCTTAAGATTTTGATGAATCTTGACATTTTAGACCTTCTTGAGTCTGAAAATACCGTTTTTGAAATAATGTCAATCTGTGTGACTGTAAAAGCGATAACTCGAAAACGCATTGACCTCGGTTAGTGAGATTTTGTACACCTGCTTTATGTCAAAAATAAGGAATCATATCAACTTTTGGGCCACTTCCAGCAACCAGAAGTGGTACTTTAACTGAATACTTTCACAAATTTTTGATTCAGTGTTTACAGCCCTGGTGTTAAATACATTAAAGCAACGAAAGAGAGGAGAGATAAAAGGTGACGAGACACGTTAGCAGGCCTCTAACCCTGTCTGACAATTCCTTATGCGTCAAGCTGCTGTGTAAACCACCCAGTAATGTAAGCTGACCCAATCTACAATCAAATAAAAAAAAAATATATATATATATATATATACTGCTCAAAAGAATTAAAGGAACACTTTTTAATCAGAGTATAGCATAAAGTCAATGAAACTTCTGGGATATTAATCTGGTCAGTTAAGTAGCAGAGGGGGTTGTTAAGCAGTTTCAGCTGCTGTGGTGTTAATGAAATTAACAACAGATGCACTAGAGGGGCAACAATGAGATGACCCCCAAAACAGGAATGGTTTAACAGGTGGAGGCCACTGACATTTTCCCTCCTCATCTTTTCTGACTGTTTCTTCACTAGTTTTGCATTTGGCTACAGTCAGTGTCACTACTGGTAGCATGAGGCGATACCTGGACCCTACAGAGGTTGCACAGGTAGTCCAACTTCTCCAGGATGGCACATCAATACGTGTCATTGCCAGAAGGTTTGCTGTGTCTCCCTGCACAGTCCCAAGGGCATGGAGGAGATTCTAGGAGACAAGCAGTTAGTCTAGGAGAGCTGGAGAGGGCCATAGAAGGTCCATAACCCATCAGCAGGACCAGTATCTGCTCCTTTGGGCAAGGAGGAACAGGATGAGCACTGCCAGAGCCCTACAAAATGACCTCCAGCAGGCCACTGGTGTGAATGTCTCTGACCAAACAACCAGAAAGACTTCATGAGGGTGACCCAAGGGCCCCATGTCCTCTAATGGGCCCTGAGCTCACTGCCCAGCAGCATGCAGCTCGATTGGCATTCACCATAGAATACCAGAATTGGCAGATGCACCACTGGTGCCCTGTGCTTTACAGATGAGAGCAGGTTCACCCTGAGCACGTGACAGAAGTGAAAGGGTCTGGAGAAGCCATGGAGAACATTATGCTGCCTGTAACATCATTCAGCATGAGCAGTTTGGTGGTGGGTTAATGATTGTCTGGGGAGGCATATCCATGGAGGTTCACACAGACCGCTACAGGCTTGACAAAGGCACCTTGGCTGCCATTAGGTATCAGGATGAAATCCTTGGACCCATTGTCAGACCCTATGCTGGTACAGTGGCTCCTGGTGCACACAATTCCTGGCCTCATGTGGTGAGAGTATGCAGGCAGTTCCTGGAGGATGAAGGAATTGATACCATTGACTGGCCACCACACTTTCCTGACCTAAATCCAATAGAACACCTCTGGGACATTATGTTTTGGTCCATCCAATGCCACCAGGTTGCACCTCAGACTGTCCAGGTGCTCAGTGATGCCCTGGTCCAGATCTGGGAGGAGATCCCCACAACACCATCTGTCATCTCATTAGAAGCATGCACCGATGTTGTCAGGCATGTATACAAGAACACAGGGGCCATACAAAGTGCTGCGTACAATTTGGAGTTGCTGCAATTCAATTTGGGCAAAATGGACTAGCCTGCCACATCATTTTTCACTCTGATTTTTGGGCGTCTTTGAATTCAGGGCTCTGTAGGTTGATCATTTTCATTTCCATCAAACGATGTGGCATCCTTTCATTCCTAACACATTACCCAGTCTATATCAGTATAGATATCCAGGAGGATTTTTTTCCCATTGAGATCTGATGTGTTTTCAAAGTGTTCCTTTAATTTTTTGAGCAGTATATATATATATATATATATATATATATATATATATATATATATATATATATATATATATATATATATATATATATATATATATTTGTAGTTGGAGATCCACAAAGGGAGAGAATGAATCACATATTATAAAATTGTTTTTATTTCAGCTTTTGCTCAGGAATAAATACTACTTTATGATATGTGATTTATTCTCTCCTTTTGTCCTCCAACTACAAATATGCAAACCATATCACAAACTTTCACTTCCATATATATATATATATATATATATATATATATATATATATATATATATATATATATATATATATATATATATATACATAGTGGGATGCAAAAGTTTGGGCAACCTTGTTAATAGTCATTATTTTCCTGTATGAATCGTTGGTTGTTACGATAAAAATGTCAGTTAAATATATCATATAGGAGACACACACAGTGATATTTGAGAAGTGAAATGAAGTTTATTGGATTTACAGAAAGTGTGCAATAATTGTTCAAACAAAATCAGGCAGGTGCATAAATTTGGGCACCACAAAAAGAAATGAAATCAATATTTAGTAGATCCGCCTTTTGCAGAAATTACAGCCTCTAAACGCTTCCTGTAGGTTCCAATGAGAGTCTGGATTGTGGTTGAAGGTATTTTGGACCATTCCTCTTTACAAAACATCTCTAGTTCATTCAGGTTTGATGGCTTCCGAGCATGGACAGCTCTCTTTAACTCACACCACAGATTTTCAATTCTATTCAGGTCTGGGGACTGAGATGGCCATTCCAGAACGTTGTACTTGTTCCTCTGCATGAATGCCTTAGTGGATTTTGAGCAGTGTTTGGTCGTTGTCTTGTTGAAAGATCCAGCCCGGCGCAGCTTCAGCTTTGTCACTGATTCCTGGACATTGGTCTCCAGAATCTGCTGATACTGAGTGGAATCCATCGTCCCTCAACTTTGACAAGATTCCCAGTCCCTGCACTGGCCACACAGCCCACAGCATGATGGAACCACCACCATATTTTACTGTAGGTAGCAGGTGTTTTTCTTGGAATGCTGTGTTCTTTTTCCTCCATGCATAACGCCCTTGTTATGCCCAAATAACTCATTTTAGTTTCATCAGTCCACAGCACCTTATTCCAAAATGAAGCTGGCTTGTCCAAATGTGCTTGAGCAGACCTCAAGCGGCTCTGTTTGTGCTTCCTCTGCATCACTCTCGCATACAGCATCTCCTTGTGTAAAGTGCGCCGAATGGTTGAACGATGCACAGTGACTCCATCTCCTGCAAGATGATGTTGTAGGTCTTTGGTGCTGGTCTGTGGGTTGACTCTGACTGTTCTCACCATTCGTCGCTTCTGTCTATCTGAAATCTTTCTTGGTCTGCCACTTCGAGCCTTAACTTGAGCTGAGCCTGTGGTCTTCCATTTCCTCAATATGTTCCTAACTGTGGAAACAGACAGCTTCAATCTCTGGGACAGCTTTCTGTATCCTTCCCCTAAACCATGATGGTGAACAATCTTTGTCTTCAGGTCATTTGAGAGTTGTTTTGTGACCCCCATGTTGCTACTCTTCAGAGAAAATTAAAGGAGGAGGGAAACTTACAATTGACCCCCTTAAATACTCGGATTCGCCTGTGTATGTAGGTCAGGGGTCACTGAGCTTACCAAGCCAATTGGAGTTCCAATAATTAGTTCGAAAAGTTTGGGAATCAATAAAATGACAACGGTGCCCACATTTATGCACCTGCCTGATTTTGTTTGAACAATTATTGCACACTTTCTGTAAATCCAATAAACTTCATTTCACTTCTCAAATATCACTGTGTGTGTCTCCTATATGATATATTTAACTGACATTTTTTATCGTAAAAATAAACGATTTACACAGGAAAATAATGACTATTAACAAGGTTGCCCAAACTTTTGCATCCCACTGTATATAACTTACAGTATCTTATATATAAACATCTATGTGTGGAAGTGTGTGTATCTGTCTGTCCGGCCCGGAAGTGAGAGGTGGAGTCGGGGTAAGTGCTTCACCTCCAAGGATACACAAGCGAGGCCAGCATGTCAGCAAAGCAAAACCTCTGAAGAAATAGTCACTTGCTTACCCACTAATACAGAAGTGATCTGACCGGCAAAATTAAACCTCCTAGGAGAGAGATGCCCAGAGTAGTCACTTTCAATCATCTGACATACTGTATCTGTGACGATTTCAATAGTTTCTAGGTCTGGCACGGGCTTACACAGCTAGTATATATACCTATTGTGAGCTGGAGGGCTGATCGCACCCCATGAAGATACAGACGCCCCTGGGAAAACCACAACCCCTGAAACACTGACTACCCTCACATTGCTCCTTATCCTTGCGCTATAACGCGTAATACAAACCTCGCACGGTACTCCGCCGACTTAAAAGCTTTGTGCAGCACCTGTCAGTTTTGGAATTGATTGTTTGCTTTTATCTCTCTTTCTCTTTCTCTCTAACATTCTCTGCTCCTAGCGGAACTGTCATCTCTGACTTGTCATGGAGCACGTTTAAGCTTTTGAAAAAAGAAGCCAATGTTTGTTTGCAGTGTTTGAATAAAATTCCAGTTTTCTACAACCACCTGTGTCTCTGTGCAAATCTGTGACCCAAGCGTGACAAGTGGTACCAGGAGTGGTTGCACAGATGGATACCGCTGAAGACTTATTTCAAATGGCTAAAAGTTATGCACTTAAAGACTGGAAACTAAACATGGATGACCCAATCCATGCGCAAATTCAAGATTTGATACATAAAGTGCACTGCTGGTTTGAAGGAGACGTGATGGAAAAAGTTGTCATGAATGTACTACTGACCGTGATACCTGCAGTTCTTAGAGATTAATTTCTGCGTCAAGATATTAAATCATTAACGATTATGTCGAGACGATTGGAGAGTTCACAGTCCGCTTGGAGAAAGAGCGGTGGATTTGGGGCTGTTTCACAACCTGTGAACGAACGTCCAGGACATTCTCCTCACTTCAATCGACGGCAACAACATCGACAAGCTGCAGGACCTGAAAATCGAATGGGGTTAGGTAAGACCCCATGGAATCCAGTCGTAGAAGAGATGCCTATTGTGGTCCCCGGCCGGGACGCCCAGGAGGACGAGAGGAGGGCTTATGCCTCCTCCAGACCGCGAGGGGGCGTCCGTACTGGTTAGGTTAGGGGCCTCGGGTACAGGGCTTAGAAGCCCAACCCTGTAGGGACCCGAGGTCACCGCCAGGTGGCGCCCCATGCCGGTTTATCCGTGTGGTCCCTGGCCGGGGATGAAGCCCGGCCGGGACGCCCTGGAAGACCAGAGGAGGGCTTGTGCCTCCTCCAGACCGCAAGGGGGCGATCGCCCTGGTTGTATAGGGGGCCACGGGTAGAGGGCTTGGAAGCCCAACCCTGTAGGGGCCCATGGCCACCGCCAGGCGGCGCCCTGGAGCCTGAGGAACCCTGGAGCCCAGCACTTCCGCCACACCAGGAAGTGCTGGGGGGAAGACTTATTGTGGGGCCCGGAGAGCTGCCAGGAGGACAGCGGCACTTCCGCACGCTGGGCGTGGCCAAGGAGGAATGCCGAAAACACCTGGTGCTCATCCAGGAGCACTATATAAGGGGCCGCCTCCCTTCAGTCGAGAGCGGAAGTCGGGTGGAAGAGGACGGAGCTAGCGGGAGGACTGGAGGTGGCCAGAAAAGAGAGAGAAAAGAGAGAGAGGCATTGTAAGGCCTGAGAAGAGAAATAGAGGCATTGTAAGGCCTGGATTTGGGGAATTGGTGCAAGAGGCACTGCGGACTTAAGCGCGGGATTTGTAAATACTGTAAATAAACGAGTGTGTGGTGCAAACAACGATGTCTGTCTGCCTGTGTCCGGGTTCCAGTTCACACTATTTCTGAGGAAACGGCATCAGCGGGCGGAGGAAACCCTGGACGTCGCAAAGGATATTTTGGAAGCGGTGCCAACCGTAGATGTTTCCGGTGTGAACAACTCGGCCATTTGGCAAGAGAATGTCGCTTGTCTCCAGCTCAGTCGATGGAAGTTGGACTGGCCGAGGTTTGTTGCTCAAATATTACATATTCTTCTGAAGGAAACAATGGATTGTTTATCCCGGTTAAATTGGGGGGCAGAGAAATCTCAGCATTGTTAGACTCAGGGAGTGACCTTTGTATCGTGAGACGAGACTGTCTTGATGAAAGATCCCTTAGAGACTGTGAGACTGTAAAAATACGATGTGTACATGGTGATGTTAAAGATTATCAAACATTACTTCCTTTAACTTACAGGGGTCGTCATTTTAAAGTTTGCACTGCAGTCTCAGATTCCTGCCCATGGCCATTACTCATAGGATGGAGAAATGCCCTTTTTCCTAGACTAATTAATAAATGTCAGGGACCAATTAATCAAGTCCAATATTGAGCGGCCGTTGAAAATCTAAAACCCAACTTAGATATTGAACCCGATCTCTCTAGTGAAACGGAGGTCACCCCCGAAAATTTTCCAGAATGGGCTGGTCCTTCTACATCTTCCCAGATTGCAAACCCCTCCGAACACAAACCGAGCGTTAACGAACAGTCAGATTTTGTACGTTTACAACATTCTGATAGCTCATTAGAATATACATTTAAACAGGCTCGCTCTGCTAATGACTCTTATTACCAAGAGCGTGATTCCAGAGCTGTGAAGACCCCTCACTTTATAGAAAAGGATGGTTGCCTTTTCAGAGTGATCTCAGATCATTTGGAGGGGGAATTTATTGAACAACTGGTGGTACCGGAAGCACATAGGGAAACTGTTTTGCATCTGGCACATTCACACATCTTGGGGGGCACCTCGGTGCTGACACCTTGGTGCTTTCCTCCCACAGTCCATAGACATACAGGTTAGGTGCATTGGTGATTCTAAATTGTCCCTAGTGTGTGCTTGGTGTGTGTGCCCTGCCCGAGATTTGTTCCTTCCTTGCGACAGGTGCTGGGTGGGATTGGCTCCAGCAGACCCCCGTGACCCTGTGTTAGGATGTAACGGGTTGGGTAATGACTGACTGACATACGTATATATATTATATACCAGTAACGGTGGACTGTACGATAACGTGCAGTAAATACAATTGACTTGACCGTTCCTAGTTTTCATACTCTTTCTCTGTTTATCATTTGTTTGCTCAGACGTTGATGTGCTTGCTGTTTCCTGAGCAGCTCTTCTTTTCTCCATCCTAGCGGCCCGCTTCTTCTCTTCTTTCGTCAGCATCTTTTTGCATTAAAATTGATTAAGTCAGTGTTTTGTGTTGCAGTTACTTAGTACTTTTTCTTTCGCTTTTCATTTGAGCTTGCACTTAAGTCTTCAGTCTGCCTTAAGAATGATTTAAGATATGAAGAGGTAGGGGAAGTGACGGTGAAGGTAGTAGGGATGAGAACGGCGCCCGTACACTTGCATCACACGGCTGTCCTATTGGCCGCTGCCAAGAGTTGATTCTATAATAAAGTAAAAATAATAAGCGGAATAACCTTGGAGGTCAATCATTACCCCAAAAGCAGACAGTAGACATCACGTAGTATATGTATAGTTATGCTGTGACATAACAAAATGTGGAAAAAGTGATGCGCTGTGAATACTTTCCGGATGCACTGTGAATACTTCTGTCATATCAGCTATCTCCAAATTTTCAATCTCTTTTCGCTTTTACCTTTTCATCAATATCGCATTGAATTTTGATTCCCTGTTTGGAATTACATTGTGACAGTGCAACATATAACTGCCCATGAGTGAATATCGTTTCTTTCTCTCTACAAGAAATGTGTCTGACAATAGCATTCACATAATGATCGAACCGTGTGCGTGGTTGTAAATGTTTTAGATGTGGGCAGGACTTTTCCAAATCTCTTTGCATAAAGTCTTCTCTTGCGGGGCTTGAAATTTTCTCTTGCGGGATTTCACTTTCAACAAACAACAAATCTTTTAATTCTCGCAGATACGGCTCTTCATTGGGAAGAAACACTACTTTTCCCTGATGGCAACACGAATTAGATGATCTACAAGGCTCCAACTTAAAGTTTAAATCTGAACAATATATTCAATCTCTTTTTGCTGTTCCGTTATTTCATTGAGTAATAATTTCTGTTTGCACTAATGCGATCTATTTTTTTTGAGACTTTCAAATTTTAGTACTTCCATTATCTCTAACCTGCTCTGTATGTTTAAACCTCTTTACGACGTTCTACTTTGTCATCTATTCTTTGTCTTTTATGTTCAGCCCCGGGCCTGGTTAAATCTCTAGGCGCAAAGTATGTCTCATGGGACGTGAAAGTATCTCCCTGAAAAGTCTCGTCTCGTCCCAGGTTAAAAAGTCACATCTCGTCCCAAGCTCAAAAGTCTCGTCTTGTCCCAGGCTAAAAAGTCTCGTCTCATCCCAGGTTAAAAAGTCTTGTCTCGTCCCAAGGCTAAAAAGTCACATCTCGTCCCAAGCTCAAAAGTCTCGTCTTGTCCCAAGCTAAAAAGTCTCATCTCATCTCAGGCTTAAAAGCCACATCTCATCCCAGGCTAAAAAGTCACGTCTCGCCCCAGGCTAAAAAGTCTAGTCTCGTCTCATCCCAGGCTAAAAAGTCTCGTCTTGTCCCAGGTTAAAAAGTCTCGTCTTGTCCCAGGTTAAAAAGTCTCGTCTCGTCTCAGGATTTTTTTATTATAATAGAGAGACATAATTTTGACTCACCCTGTATATTTTTTAATTTGATTGTACAGGTAGATTTGCTCAACTAAACATACTGGGACTTTTACACTGCAGCTTAACGCAAGGAATTGCCAAACAGGGCTAGAGGCCCGCTAACGCGTCTTGTCGCCTTTTAACTCTCCTCTTTTTCCGTTGCTTTAATGTATGTAATGCCAGGGCTGTAGACACTGAATCAAAAGTTTTACTTCACATGCCTCACCACTCCGGAGCGCCTTCACTGTCACAATCTAGTAAATGGGCAGACAGTGCCAAGGAAAGATCCAGAACTCTGGAAAAAAAATAACACACACACACACACACATACACACAAAAGCAAGAAGCCAAGGCAGTTAAGCTGCTTGCTGTGCGTGAGCAGTCAGAGGGCAGACAGACACTGTGCACCTTGACCACCTATTATGAAGCTCTTTGCTGCAATGTCAAGTGAAAGCAAGTTAATTGGGTGAAGCTGTAGAGCATGTTAGGGGCCTGGTAAAAGGTTGCTGTCTGACAGCTGAGTGTCAGCAAGAGTCAGTCAAGTGTGGCTGAGAGACAGAGGCCTGTCACAAAGTTCATGTGGGCTGTAGCAGCGTCAGAGAGCTGAAAAGCGCCTCACTTTCAGCCTTTTTTTTTTTTTTTACATTTTTTTTCCTGAAGAGAAAGAAGGAGGGGGTGGGCTTGGGGTAGTTTGGAGGGTACATTTCACTGTGTATATGTCAACCCTTGTTGTTCCTAGCATTAATGCCTGACCCTTCTGCATTCAAATTACCGGGCAGAATATTATAATGGATTGGAAAAACAAGAATGCAAAGCACACGCTTGAGTCAGGACGGCAGGAATAAAAAAAAAAAATACAAGTTTCCACCTCTTCGGCAGGAGAGGAAAAAAAAAAAAAGATAATAATGATATCTGTTTTAAATTGCAAAGTGTAAGCTTAACATTTTTTATTTATTTCTCCGCTCCCTTTCATGCGTGAAAACTGTATCTTCATCTTTGGAGTTCATCTGCAGTATAACTGCTGGCGACAGTGGTAGAAAGAATTTAAAGATCTTTTCAAAAATGAAAACTGCTTCACCGTTCTTGTAACCCCCTAACCAAGAACGGACAATAGCTAAGGGGGGCCAGGGGTTAGGTGAGCCCAAGCCTACACTATAAGCACAGTTTCCAATTTGAGGTGAAATAAAATTAGTGGTGATGGCACATGCATCTCTGGGCAGCCATGAGGCCAGAAACAAATGGCTCAAATGGCAGCGATGTCCGTGGAGCTCATGGTAGCCCAGTTCTTTCCCTATCCCTAAGCCTAACCCCAAACATCAAAAAGGATGCAATGTCCTGAACAACAGATAAGTGTCCTTACAAATGATATGACAAATAAAAAGGGTGAGAAGAGAGAACATAAATAAAGGGCGGAGATTGCATCACTTACCTGAGTGTGAGAGAGGACAAGGGGTACATCCAGGAACTATGTTCTGAATCTCAATGTTTTAGATCTCCCTGAGTCCGATTTACTTTCTTGTAGAGAAAGTATTGTAATTGTCCAAAAATATGTTTTCGAGATTTTCATGAATCTCGACATTTCATACCTCCCGGAGTCCAATTTACTTTCTCCTAGGGAAAGTATTATAATTGTCCAAAAATTGGATTTTGAGATTTTGATTAATCTCAACGTTTTTGACCTCCCTGAGCCCAAAAATGCAATTTTTGGAATTATGTCTGTGTGTCTTTCTGTGTGTGTGTGTGTGTGTGTGTAGGTAAACATGATAACTTGTACACTTTCACTTAGGTCAACTAAATTTTGCATCCAAGTATTAGGTACAAAATGTAGATTTCTATCAACCTTTGAGCTATTTCTGCTAACCAGAAGTGGTACTTTTTTATTCGTGCAGCTGCAGAGTCCAATTTATTCAACTTTACTTTTATAATAATTGTTCAATGTATTAATAATTTGATTTAACTTGTTGATGGTTCTTTAATGTACATAATATAAAAATATAATCATTGTCTTGCGGTTTACTCCTCAGTTATCCATCCCCATATCTGAGTATTCAAGAAAGTCTAGGGGAGACCACTCCCGATTTTTCTATCTTAGCATAAGATTAGAGGGTTGCTGTGCTACCTTAAAGTGTTCTGAACTTTTCATTTGTCGTTTTTCTAAATTTCCCCTCATTCATTTGGTGTAATCCTATACTCTAAATGGGTTGTTCAGTGCTGCAGATCATCAATCTCTTGTGCTGATGAATCTGCCTGACGTTCGTTATGTGTCTCGGTGGTTGTGTCTTTTGAGACCGTGTCCTTTTAACCAACATCTCATTAGGGTTTAGAGTCACTCGGAATGGTTATTCCTATGGAAGAAGTGAATATTTATCATTAACTATGAACCTCTTACTGAATCAGAGATCACTCATAAAACCAGGCAGGAGGAAGCTTGTTCATGATGCCTTTTAATTTCACTTCATGAAATGGATGCACCCCCGTTACAGCCAAGGGACAGACTCCGTGCAGGGGCTACCATGGAATGGTCACGGAGCAAAGTTACAGTCCCATATTTATAGAATTGAATTTGCATAACAGAGCTGAATGAATGCTTGCACAACATTTGACATTTTCTCTGATGGGTTCATTAAGTCACACACCCCTAAATGCACGTATAGAAAAGTCTCATTCTGCTATATCCCGGTCCTTCCTAATATCTTAGAGCTCAGCTGTTGTCCTTTTATGGAATTCCTGTGTATGTGACAACTGCCGAGTTTTACTGTGTACACAACAGTCAGCCACTTTCTTAAACCCCACCTGGAACCTTCTTGTTCTTAGTTGTTCAGTTGACCGTCATCTGGTTTCCTGATTTGCTTAACAAGTTTAGACTTTACTTATTAACCTTTCGTGCTACTTCTAAGAGAGATACTATATTTTTAACTTTATGCTCAATAACTATATTTCCCCTAAATGATTATGTGACCAGTAAGTCTCATTTTTGATCTCCACTCCCTTATCCGAGTTGATGGATTCCAAAGCAAACCTTTTTGCCTTGTACTTTTTTTTTTTTGTTTGTTTTTTTTGATAGTTACCTTTTAATTTAATTTAATTTGTCGTCTAGGATTCTTGCTTTGGTCTCTGGTCATTTGTCTATCCAGTGTTTGATGTGCTTTTTGTCTCTTCTCCTGATTACTAAAATAAACCTCTCGCTAGAATTTCGAGTACAGTGGAACCTCGGTTCACGAACGTCTCGGTACACGTACAACTCAGTTCACGACCAAAAAGTTTGCCAAACTTTTGCCTTGGTTTACAACCACACACTCGGTATACAAACAAGCCAGTTTCCCTTTTGGTTTGTGCTCGCCAATGATTTCCACACGTGTTGCATTGTTCTCGGTCAGCGTGTGTGCCGATTACTGTATTTAAGTACGTGTTGAGCCGCTCCCTGTTCATTGTTCTCAGTCAGACGTGCGTGCTTTACCTGTGATCTCTTTGTGCTCTACAGTATTTTGTGTGCTTTTGCAGTTAACTATGGCTTTCTAAGCAAGTGAAGATTGGGGAGAAGAAAGTTTTGAAGAAAATTGAAATCGAAGTAAAGAAAGAAATTATTGAAAAGTTTGAGTGTGGCATTTGTGTTACTGATCTTGCCGCCGAGTACAAGAAGTCAAAACCTACGATTTCGACTATTCTAAAGCAGAAAGAATCTATTAAAGCAGCTGATGTTGCAAAAGGAGTTACAGCGTTAACCAGGCAGGGACCTCAAGTGCTGGAAGAGATGGAAAAACTGTTTACCAGTTTACTTACTCATTTACCAATTTGAGAACCCTTGTGCTTTCAAGCAGCACAATGTAAACAAAGCCAGACTGTCAGTGATGTGGAGGGCAAACACGAAGGGTTGGGTCACAAGGACTTTGTTTTTGGAATGGCTGCATGAGGCTTTCGCTCCCACCAGCTAAACAGCTAAAAACACCAGAAACTCAAGAAATCACATGAGAGAAAACACCTGAAGGAAATCATCCCTCCATCGCGGAGCCAGACTCTCCCTCAAAACTGTAACCTCCTCTCCACCCAGTTCCTTCTTGGTGGTTTATTAAATTACGGATTACGGATTTTTCAAATGTTCCTTTTTTCCCTGTGCTTAAAACTCATTTTAAAAAAGTGTTTACTGTACAGCGATCGGGCTGTAAGGCTATTAGCGTGAACTCCTGCAATGTTCCTCTCTGTTCTGAGAGAGAGAGAGAGAGAGAGAGCGCGAGTGTGTGCTGCTGGAAGAGAGAGAGAGCGTGTGCTGCTGGGAGAGAGAGAGAGCGAGTGTGTGCTGCTGAGAGAGCGAGCGAGCGTGTGCTGCTGGGAGAGAGAGAGAGAGAGAGCGAGTGTGTGCTGCTGAGAGAGTGAGCGAGCGTGTGCTGCTGAGAGAGCGAGCGAGCGTGTGCTGCTAGGAGAGAGAGAGAGAGAGAGAGAGAGCGAGTGTGTGCTGCTGAGAGAGAGAGAGAGAGAGCGAGTGTGTGCTGCTGAGAGAGAGAGAGAGCGGTGTGTGCTGCTGAGAGAGAGAGAGAGAGAGCGAGTGTGTGCTGCTGGGAGAGAGAGTGAGCGTGTGCTGCTGGTACGGTCTGGAACGGATTAATTGTATTTACATACAATCCTATGGGGGAAATTGCTTCAGTTCACGACCAACTCGGTTTACGACCAGAGTTTTGGAACGAATTATGGTCGTGAACCGAGGTTCCACTGTATAACACTTGTAGCAATGGCCACATTAACCTCCTTAGCGCAGTGGCGTAGCTCGAGTTCGTGCCACTCCTGGCGGGGCGGTGCTTCAATTTGCCGCCCTCCAACATATCTGAATATGTTAAACTATTTAAAAAGAAAATTAAAATGATGTATAGAGAAAAATTAAGATACATTTTGTATTGATTTATTCATATATAAAGAAACAGCAATATTTTTTTATATACATTTATAAGCATCAACTAGACAAGAATATAGTATAGACGCACTGATAAACCGTGTGCTAATTATTAGTTTAATATAGTTACGCTACGAAAACCACAACCAAAGTAGGGTTCAAGTGATAGGTGGGGATGTTTTCTGCAGAGCAAGAACATTCGGATTAATAACAAAATTATAAATTGTAAATTAGTTGTTTATCTTCCTAGAAATTATTATCGGTGTAATGTTTATGTTTATTATTGTCATTGCCTCATACATTTCAACTGCTGTGTCTGATGCAGAAGGACAGTCTGAACATTAATTTTCAAGCATTTGTGGTTAAAAAATCAGTGAATTTGACTTTTATCATACATGAGTGATATTTTTCCGAGCCCTACTGCTTACACACAAATTGTACTAAGCCTTGTGGCCAATAATGCCACCCCCAAAAACGTGCCGCCCGGGGCGGACCGCCCCCTCCGCCCTCCCCAGCTACGCCACTGCCTTAGTGTTAGACCTGGGCTGTAAAAACAGAGCTAAAGGTGTTAGTCCCGAGTGTCACTCGGGCAACGGTATAGACAAGTCTCACAATCAGCAACTACCCTCTTTTAACATACGTAGCTCTGATCTTGGTCTCTCAAAATCGTCAAACATTACTCCTTAACAGTCTCTAGTTGATAATGTCTGCTGAACAAATGGGTATCGCTAGCTAAGTGGAGGCAAGGTGCACTCCAAAATGTGGCGAGAGGTAGAGTGACTCAAACGGAGGCTGGCATGTGAGTAAGAACGGCTCCGCCCCTCGGCCCACACTCTCTGTCTCGGATTCCTGCAAATAAATCGGTACCGCAGGCAAACTATGATACGTAGTGCGATGAGACATGTCGCAAAATCAACCAGAATGTTCAAGCAAATTATAGAAAATAACCCGATCTAAATCCATTAAGTAGTTCTCCCGTTAAAAACGGACAGACAGACAGACATTGGATTTTATATACAGTATATATATATATTGTATATATATATATATATATATATAGACAGAGAGAGAGAGAGAGATGTATTGCATTGCATATGTTGTATTTTAACATGTGAGTTTCTACAGCTGCCTAAGTAGTTCTCTCATGAGAAGCAGACAGACAGACAGACATTGGATTTATTTATATATATATATATATATATATATATATTTATTATACATATATATATATATATATATATATATATATATATATATATATATATATATATATATGTTGCCGCTTTGCGTAAGGTGAAGTCAGACACGGGTAAGACGCGTGTCAAAGAAATCTCTCAGCCAAAAGTTCATTTTAAAAATATTTAGTGAAAGTTAAAGGCAAATAATCCATACAAGAATAAAAAGAAAAATAGTTACACACAAAGAATAAAGGCAAAAAAAGGGAAAAATGTATCTTCTATAAACTTAGTTTTTCTTATGAAGCTTTGGTTACTTCTGTACTTAAAGGTTATTTACTTCTTCTTCTGTATGCTTTAAACATACGGTTCAAAACTTAGATCTTTTAATTTACGAGTTACTTTACAATCAAAAGACCCTTAGGCGTTGGCACTTAGATATCGCCAAGCTCACGTGCATAAGCACGAACGCGAGCATAAAACGAATTCTTTCAAGGACACGGTTAAAAAACCGTATGCCTCTATACCTTACACAAGGTAAGGCAAAACACTTACTAAAGAACATTGTTTACTCAAAAACTGTTAAAAGATGACAGGAAAATACCAACTCAATTCTATTCACGGGGGTTTTAGGAACCTCCCATATTTTATGCATTATCATCTAGTAAATGTTCATACATTTTATAGAACTAGGAAAATGGCTCTTACAATATATATATATATATATATATATATATATATATATACAGTCAAAGTAAAAAGTATGTGAACCCTTTGGAATGATCTGGTCATAAAAAGTGATGTGATCTTCATCAAAGTCACAGATCCTTATATACACAATGAGCTTCAGCTAATAACACACAAAACATTCTACTCTTTCATGTCTTTATTTTACAAATGCATTTAACGTTCACAGTGGTAGTGGAAAAAGTGGGATTTAATAACTGGTTGACCCTCCTTTGGCAGCAATGACCTCAACTGGGCGCTTCCTGTAACTGCAGATTAGACCTGCACATTGTGCGGGGGGATTTGAGCCCATTCTTCCCTGCAGAACTGCCTTAACTCTTCCATATTTTTTGGTCGTCTTCTGTGTACGGCTCTCTTCAAGTCATTCAATAGGATTGAGATCTGGGCTCTGACTGGGCCACTCCAGAAGGCGGAGTTTGATCTTCTGAAGCCATTGTGCTGTGGATTGGCTGCGATGTTTAGGGTCGTTGTCCTGTTGCATCACCCAGCCTCTTCTGAGCTTAAGTTGACGGACAGACACCCTCACATTATCCTGGAGAACTTGTTGATAAACTTGTTTATTCATTTTCCCCTCAAAGTTGGCAAACTGCCCAGGCCCTGATGTAGCACAGCAGGCCCAAATCATGATGTTCCCTCCACCATACTTTACTGTAGGGATGATGTTTTGATATGCAGTGCCCTTTTTATGCTAAATGAAGTTCTGCTTGTTCCTCCCAGATTGTTAAATTTTGGTTTCATCACTCCACAAAACAGTTTCCCAGTACCATTGTGGAGTGTCCAAGTGCTCTTTCGCAAACTTCAGGCGTTCAGCGATGTTCTTTTTTGATAGCAGTGGCTTCCTTCTTGGGGTCCTGCCATGGACTCCTTTCTTGTTCAGTGTTTTGCGTATAGTTGACTCATGAACAGAGATGTTAGCCAGTTCTGATGACGTCAAGTCCTTTGCTGTCACTCTAGGGTTCTTCTTTACCTCATGCTCTTGGGGTCATCTTGGCAGGGCGCCCACTTCTAGGCAGAGTAGCCACAATACCAAATAGTCTCCATTTATAGACAACTTGCCTAACAGTAGACAGATGAATATCTCAAATCTTTGAGATGACTTTGTAACCCTTTCCAGCCTTACGTAGATGAACAATTCTCTATTGTAGTTCTTCAGACAGCTCTTTTGTGCGAGACATGACTCCCATCTGGATATGCTTCTTGTTAAAAGCTCAAACTCAAACTTTATCGTGTTTTTTATCAATCAAAGTAATTCTAGGCCTCACCTCTGAGCTTGTTTCATTAAATGGACTCCACGTGTGCTAAATTCGGACAGCAATGAGCTTTTTAAAAAGTCATTAGCTTAGGGTTCACTTACTTTTTCCAACCTTCAGTTTCACAGTTTGAATGATTTATTCAATATGGTCAAAAATTCTCTGTGTGTCTTTAGTTATAGGAGACTGTGTGTGTTCATTATTGTGACTGACATGAAGATACGACCATGTTTTATATGGGAATTAGACATAAATAGAGATAATTCCTAGGGGTTCACATACTTTTTACTTTAACCATATATAGATCTTGCTCAATGGAGCCCAACAGAGTAGCATTCCTTCTGTCACTGCCGGGATCTGAATCGGCGACCTTTGAGTTACCAGCCCAGATCCTTGAGCCAGAGAGCCACATGCATCGCATAACTAAGAGAGAGAAAGAGGTTGGGAGCCATGCGCTGATTACAGTACAGCCACCACACGGCGAACCACCCGGATTGAAATCCCAGTGCAGCCGTGCATCTGGTGACACCTCAGCTCCCACACTGAACAATTTTGGTTTTTTTTACGTGGTTGGAGTGCCAATTGTGCCACCAACGCCCCAGTTTTCCCTGCAAGTTGGAGGACCTGTCAGGTTGCTTACAGTTATGGTGTTAAAACAATTATAATTTTTTTTTATGCAACCCCATAAACTGTACCTATATAAATTAGATTTTAGGTTTTAAGGCTTTAGAACTCATTTGAATATCACTTAGCCTTTATAGAAATAAGTACTGTATGTGAATTAAGTGCATCGTTTCATGCTAAGATTATGATACAATGAAATGGGCAATAAAAACACACCTTGCCTCAGGGCGTATTTTTATAACGCGCCAACACTGAGGGTGGTGTCTTGTTATTGTAAAGGGGAAAGGGGATCCCGGGGTAACGGTTTGTCTTTAAGAAATAGTCAGCGGCCGACCTGATCTGTCCGATTGTGCGGCCGGTTGAGGGGAACGGTACACACTTACCTCCCAGTTTGAAATGAGAATGATGCATTTTTGCACTCCGATGCCAGTGGACGATCGCGATTATTGGCAGTTATTCAGCCTTCTGAAGCCTTTTAACAGAAATTGGCCAAAAAGGTGAACGCCCCCTTCCTCGGCAGTGCCACCTGCCAGTAGTTTTATGTCAATTAATTATTTTTTTTCTTCTCTGTTTTAACATTAGCAACCCCAGACTTTATGCGACGTGGCCTCCGGTAGGGGATGCTGCCGTCCTTTCAGCACCTGTCTGTGGCTTTCCTCCTAATTACACGCGCCGTCCTAGAGAGAGCGTCTTTCAGGATTTAAAAGAAAACATTTAATAATTAAAAATGTTTGTTCAGCTTCATGTTGCCCGCCGTGCATAAAAATGATTGAAAATGCTAGTTAGAAAAAGAAGCACCTCTGCTAACTAATGTAAATTCTTCAGGGACGTACCTTTATTTTTTCACTTTACCTTCTCCTTGCCTTTAAGTTTCATAATTAGTATTTAGGATAGGCAGGGAATGTTCACTTTATTCACAAATACTTATAAAGAACCAAAGAACTTTGATTTCCATTACACTAATGACACCATTTCAAGCACTGCCATTGAAATTAAATTAATGTAAATAAATTAATTGCAAAAAAAAAAAAAAGCAGTTTTGCCAGCAGGCAGATGTTAGAACGTCACAGAAGAACTCTGTCCTTGTGCATGCTGCGTGAATCCGTCTGCCGTGTGCTCAAAAAGAGACATTACATTTTCAAAATAGGACGCTGATTGGGAAATGAATAAGTAATCAATGCAAAACTGGGATCTGTGCCAGTCGAAAAATAAAGGTTATTATTTGGCAGAGGGATTATTAGTGCGCTATCCATCAATTAAATTGAGATTGAAGCAGCGTTTTAGAAGTGCTGATCCAAGACCATGGGAGGAAGGTTTTATTGGAAATGCCAGAATGTAAAGAGTAAAGCATTTCTAACCCATACAAGGGTTATGGGGTGGACGTCTTAAAATAAATGATTCATCGACTTTAACACGCAAGCTGAAATGTGGGCTCTTTAATACCACTAAAAATTAAAAAAAAAAAACAACAAAGTTAAGAGCTGGGTTAATCCTTGGCAGTACCAATGTGACTAAATTGACCACTCTAGTTTTGTTAAAACTTGCAATACAGAAGTGGTCATAAAAAACAAAGCTTTTAAGCTTCCGACAAAACTTGCCTCAATGACGCTTTCTAAGTTGTCACCCTGCCTGAACTCCAGAGTTACCTGTGTGAAGGTGGAAGGACAGCCACCCACCTCTGCAGTACCCTTAACGATTTGGGCCTATAATGGCATCTTCATCTGAGCTTGTTGATGTCTCCTCGGGTCAAACGTTTCACAACATCTCAGTTTTTGCAATTTGTTATGGAGTAAGATCGCGGTCGAAAATAACTCGTAATAATTTAAGTCAAATTTACATTTCACACGTGTCAATTGCACTTCTGAAAATTACACTTGCCAATTCTCAAGCGTGAAAAAACTGTCAAAAATACGTCACCGGACGCACGAGGCATTCTCTATCGATGAAGAAAGTTTTGTTACTACGCAAAGGTGGAAAGACTCCACATATACGGGCTAAAGTTGTGGTGGTCGGTTGAATTGTCGCCTCAGTGTTGCGTGTTTGTGATCAAACTGGAGGTCTCGGGGACCGGAGTTTTCCCTAGCAGCATTTAGTGAACGTCCGTGGGGAATCAGCCCAGGCTGTGACGGTAATCCAACACGGGGGGTGTGCCATTGGACCCTCTATTTACTTCACATGCGAGTCTGCCATAAATTCCACAGACATACTGTATATGGGGAGGAGTTTTTCGCTTCCAGCCAGTATCTTATTCACAGAACTTGTCCATAACAATTACCTATTCAATGTTAAGAGCCAGTCAAAATATTCTGCAGCATAAAAAGGTATTAATGTGCTTCACTAAAATGGGCCCTTTATTTGAAAGAAAAAAAAAAAGAAATAATGTTTCCACATTTTGTACCTGATCGGATACAAAGGAGTTACATCAAGCTGGACCAACTTAATTTTTTTAGTTGTACTCGTAATTTTCAGAAGTGCAAGCACAATTGACACGTGCGAAATGTAAATTTGACTTAAATTATTACAAGTTATTTTTGAAAGCAATAGTTTGTCTTCAAATGTAATTAGTTAAAATGCAATAAATGACCTAAAATGGTGAAAAAGTAAGTAGTAAACTGTCAGAGGTTTAAATTTAAAGTTTAGGTTGGCAAAAAAGGAAATTTTCCGAATACAGTAGACCCTTGACTTGGGAGCTCAATTCGTTCACGATGGCTGGTTGTAACTCAAGTTGGTTGTAAGTCAAGACTATTTTTCCCATAGGAAATAATGAAAATACCCATAATGCATTCCGAACCTCCCACAGCAACACTTACTTAACCTTTTCATAATTATAAAGGGTTGTATAATGTTGAAAAACACCAATACTTTTTCTAATGTACTAACCAAAAAGTTATTAAAAGTGCCTACCAGAAACAATAATTTCATACTGTACTCACTATTTAAGTTGACATCTTTGGCTTGCAGGAAGGAAGGAGGAGGAGAATGAAATGGAAGGTGGTTATTGTTTGGAAGGAGAGCGCCCTTCCATAAGAACATCAGGAGATGGTGGATTTCGACATGCTGTACATATTAGCGAGATCGGTCACACGAACCCCACTCTCATATTTCCGCACAATTTCCTTCTTCGTTTTGATTGTGATCGCTTTCTTTACCTTCGTTACCTTCTCTTCTTTCCTCAGCTTCTTTTCTAGCTTTTTTGGGGCCATTTTGATAGCAATTATCGAAATAAATTATATAAATCACTGCACTGGCCAAAATGACATCCACAAACACACATATCTGGGCTCTGACTGATGCTTATGAACAATCGCACAAGCGGATACACGTGACCGCATATTCGGGTCGTAGCTCAAGATGTTGGTCATAATTCAAAAAAAATATTTTGGTCGTAAACCAAGTTGTTCGCATGTCAGGCCGGTCGTATATCGAGGGTCGACTTTCCTCAGGGAACAGCTAATAGGTTACAACCTGCAGATGTCTGCAGCAATTAAAGGAAACAAAGCCTTGCAAGTTGAAGCAAACAATTTGCACAGGTGTCCCAAGTTGTGATGATTACTTCAAAATCCTCTGTGTATCCTAAAGCAGAGTTTGAATAGACTGCGTTACTACACCCTTTGAAGTACTACTTGGACAATATTCCAGTGACAGTGGCAAGAAAATGGCAATTAACAAATAAAATGAGACTGAGCATTATTACCCTTAGAAGTGTAGGCCTTTCATTTTAAGAAATTGCAAAAAAAAAATATCAGTGTCAGTGAGTCCAGTGGTGTCCTACACAATCGAAAGGCAATTAGAAACTCTGATAGGAAGAGATCTGGCTGAGCCAAAATCACAAACCAATCAGAAGACAAGTTTCTGAGGGTCACCAGCTTTGTGTGGTCACAGGCACAGCTTAACAGTGTGGGCTGAAAAAATGTCAAGTGTCAGTGTCTACTGTGAAGTGGAGACTTTGTGCTGCAGGTCTGACAGGGCAAGTGGCAGGGACAAAAGGACAAAATAGGGCCTTGAAATACCAGCTGTGGACTACTGCGGACTTGAAGAAAATCTTATGGACCGATGAATCGAAATTTGAAATCTTCAGGGTGTTTGTACGCCGTCGAGTTGGTGAAAGGATGGTTCCTCTGTGTGTGAATATAAATGGTCAAACATAGAGGAGGAAGTGTGGTGGTCTGGGGTTATTTTGCTGGAAGCAGAGTTGGTGACTGGCACAGAGTGACTGGCATTATGAATCCAAAGGGTTACCACAGTTTGGCTGTTATTTCTGCAAAAGGTGCAGGCTACTTTGACGATTCAAAAATTTGAATGCAATTTTGTACACTTAATGATTTTCGCAGGGTTTTAGGGGTTCTAGTGTTAAGCCCTAACGCTATGTTCCATTTGAAATGGGAAGTCGGAATTTCGGAGTTCATATCGGGAATTTTCTACTGGAACGCCTCCACAAGTCAGATTTCCTACTGAGAAACTCGGTGCTGGTCTGCCAAGTCTGAGTTTCTCTGACATCAGATTATGACGTCAATCCAAAATGGAATTGTATGGTTTGCGTTTTGATTGTACAGCATATCTGTTTGCATTGAATGTATGTCGTATGTTACATTGCGTATGTTGTATTTTAACATGTTGTAAGTTTGTACAGCTTCTACCCTGGCCAGGTCTCTCATGTAAAATACATTTTAAAAAGGTGGTGACACACTATGTGAATTTTAATGAAGGCCTGTAGTATGATACTGTTTATTTTCACTCCTGTCTATGTGTGTCTTATTAAATCAGTCGTCTATCCATGGACATGTTGCACCAAATACCGCGCAGTGCGTTGTTATCAACTGGCATTTATTCCGATGGAGCCCAGCACAACAAAGGTTTTCCTGAACATGTCCATATTGTTTTTTTCAAACGTTTTTCTGCGTTTACGCGGTCAACTCAGTTGTGACGTCATTCCCAGCTCCAACGTCCGACTTCCGAGGTAAGTGGAAGACAGCATAATAATGTCAGGGTCACAAACTCAGTAGACACCTCACCCAGCAACCGCAGGACACATCATAGCCACAGAAAAGACAAAATGGTGGCATTTGAAAGAAAAGCATCAAAATAACATCAAGAAAAGATGCAGTTTAATTCTAACGATATCAAAACGAAAGTGACACAAGAAATGAGCATCAGAATTAGGTTCCGTATCTCAAAAAAATCGTAATACATAAATAATCATTCCAAAAATATGATGTCAAAAGCATACCATAATCACAATACTCGGATATTTAGGGATTGTGTGCGCCGATCTTTAAAATGGTCTCTTCGATGACATCACACATGGTGCCGCCCCAGTGCCCTCTGGGAATGATTATCCTAGGAACCCTGACAACAAGTGCAAGAAACAGCAACCTGCAAAATAATACAAAATGGAGTTGCAAAATAATGGTAAACAATTCCAACTTTTCTCTCAGAAGCCTTTTAAGAAAAAAAAAAATAATACCAAAAACGAGTTTTCTGACTGGAAACCATACAAAAAAAATATGACCGTAAATTCTCATCGGTTCATCAGAGTCGCGGTACGGACTTGTTTGATTTTGTTTTCAGCAGTGGACATGCGTCCCACTCCTCCTTTGTGCTTGACGGTCATTTTTGAACTTCTGAATCCTTCCTCAAGCCCTCCACCGGGGCAAAACGCTGCCTCCATATTGTACAGAAAGCAAGCCAGCCAGTCATTTTCTAAACCGCTAAGCCTTGAACAGGGTCCTGGGGGTCTGCTGGAGCCTATCCCAGATGACATAGGGCTCAAGGCAGGAACAAACCCGGGACAGGGTGCCAGTCCATCACAGGGCAAACACACACATATAAGGGCCAATTTAGGATTGCCATTGCACCTAACCTGCATGTCTTTGGACTGTGGGAAGAAGCCAGAGCATCCGGAGAAAACTCACAAAGACAAGGGGGACAACATGCAAACTCCATGTCGAGGGGCCCTGGGACACAAACCACTGGTGTCCTTACTGTGAGGCAGAAGCGCCACCACCGCACAACCACGTGTTAAAATGCCTTGTATGGATTTCGGCCTCTGGTCCACCCACTCTTTCATGGTGCAAACGGAGGTGGATAGCAACGGTGCGCCTCAAATGGGAAAGGCCTAGTTTTTGTCTTTTGGGGTGAGCATTCGGAAAAGGAAATAATTATTTCTGTACTCACTGGTTTTGGCATGCCTGGTCATCCTTTCAGATCTACATCCGCCCATCGACTCTTGGTAATTCTGTATTCTACTTCATTCCTTTTCATTGTTATCACTTTAACGGATTGAATGATGGCATTTCAAAGTGTGCAGCTTTCTTTGTTATGAATGTCCGTAAGCGTGTATCAGAGGGAAAGGCTCAATCTGGGCATTAATACAAGACAATAATTAGCTGCCTCAGACATCTCCTGCAATGGATCAATCGATAAAACCACATTAAGAGCACACGTTACCTCAAAAAAGAAATCCTAATACATAATTGAATAGAATAAGCGCTTCATTTTTGACATAGTATTTTAAAAGTTCCTGTTGAATCCAACTTGGTGAATGGCACAATGAAACTTTTATTGAGCAAATGAAGCTGTCATGAAAAAAACAAAAGAGAGACAAGGGGGCACAGTCGGCCCATCTAATAAGTTCACTCTAATTGTTTTAAGGTACTGGGAGACATAACAGTGGTAGAGAATATCAGTAAAGAGTTAATGGCTGGTGTCTGGTGTGTGTTATTTCACTAGTCCTTGTAACAAGGCACTATATAAGCGCCCGACCTGACACAGATTGGACACGAGAGGCACGTATAAAACTAAATAAACTTTATTTTCTTCAGCTGCAGGGCACGTCTTCCATGTGTCCCCCAGCCACAACACAGTCCCAAGTGTAATATAGCACACTCCTCTCTCTCTCTCTTCCACCACCACTCCTCCTCCTTCCTCCCAACTCTGGCCCCTTTCATAGTTCACCCGGATGTGCTCCAGCTGCTTGATTGGCGAGTTCCAGGTGTGGTGAAAACATTGCCCACAAGGGCTCAGGAGTTCCAGCTGCAGCCCCTCCTGGCGGCGCCTGTGGGACCCAACAGGGCTGCCCCCAACTCCAATTCCCAGGAAGCCCTGCGAGAATCCGAGGCACCATTCCAGCCCAGGGAGGGTGCCATCTAGCGTCCAGGGGAAGGTATTGCACCATCCATGGCTACTCCCCCTGAGGATATAACGAAGGGGCATCCTGGTCGTACGCCACAACCTTTAATACAAAACAAGAATCGACAACACGAGATAATTTTGTCGGCCCAGCATTTCCTGCTGACCTGCTAACTTCATTCCTCCAGTGGTGTGTGCGATGCAACAATCCTAACCTTATTCTTGTGAAGACTTCACCAGAGCGTGCCCAATACACTTCCTCTTAATGAATGCTCATTGGCTTTAGAAAGGACAGGAGTCCCACGTACGGAAACACCATATGTCGTTCTCTTGTGCCCATTTGTTTATGTGATTTCTTACAGGTTGAAAAACGTCTTTGTTTGGGGAGTGAGCCCAATTTATACAAAATCCTCACTTACATCGTCATCACCGTAGAATAAAACTTTCCATTACTTTCAGGAGGCCGTCCACAGGGGATTTCGATTCATAGCCGCCCCACCCATCATCTGCATCTGTGACGCTGGACTTTGTCCAGGGTGTTTTATCGTTCTGTTGGATTTTATTTTGTATCCATCATATTAATCATTTTTATCAATTACTAGCTGTCCTCTGCAGCTCCACCTACGTAGTAGTGAAATTTTAAAAATCAATTAATAAAATGTAATTTGCATTGAGAAGAATTTATATTGATAGCTTTCATATCTGAGGGCCTCTTGATATACAATATTTTTGGTTTTGCTGTCAGGGACGAGGACATATCGGTTTCTTTGGGAAGTAACTCAGGTGAAAGCGACGTAAAGCTGGTCATGCGAGAAGCCTGGTGAGCGAAGATCTACCCCGGCCAACTCGAGGGTCTGTCCCTGGACCTTCTTAATTGACATTGCAAAGCAAATCTTCACCGGGAACTGGAATCTGCATAGGATTGTATGTAACTACAATTAATCCATTCCAGACCGTATGAACTGTACGTAAATATATTTTCTTTAAAGATTTTTAAGCACAAAAATAGTTAATTAACACTGAGACAAACACCCAGGCTCACTGCGCACTCACTCTCTCTCTCTCTCTATCACTAATGCCAGTTGTTATCACAATAAAGAACTGAAATATTTCAGATTTTCATGCCAAAAGTGGCAGTGGTTGCTTTTTGTCCAATGCCAGTTCATTTTTGTGAAGACACACAGGGGAAAAACCAAATAAAAAACTCAACTGCAAAATATAGAAAGATATAGAAAGTAGCTTTGTGTTTAGTTAAACCCAGAAGGTGATATGAAAAAGTGCTCTTCCTCTATAAGTACATCAATACATGCCAAAGTAGTGAAAAAAGTACTTGGTGTGACTTGTGTGGAGAAATCCTGTTACATGGTTACCAGAAAGAAAGAAAAAGAAAGAAAGAAAAAGAGGAGATCAGGTTTACAGGTTCTGCATAAGCAAGAAAGAAAGAAAGAAAAAGAAAGAACTAATGTTTAAAGTGAACTTATTAATCAATACTCAACAAATCATTTACAATATCATACATAAAGAAACGCCCTACTCACCCGAAGAAGAAAACAATGCTTAATTCATAAGCCAAATAAGAAATAATCAGCTCGTTATCTTCAAGTTACCAAATCGCCTCATGAACGCTCCATTTTCCAAATTCCAAATTCACTCAAGTCCATGAAATATTCTTATCGTCCACTTCACTTGCTCTTTTCTGGATTTATAAATGGCCGGCTTGGCCTGTCGAAAGAAAGAAAGAAACTTTATTTGTCCCAGGGTGATGTTTGGCTTTTTCTTTCAGAAGCTCTATAACTAAATAGATAAGTAAATCAATAAATGTATTCACATGCACACTATGGTCTGAACTCACACCAGAGTGACGATAAAGAAAATTAAAGAGAAAGAAAACTTCTGCCTTGGCAGCTCCAGACCCAGTAAGACGCTACACAGACGTATTGCTATTGGTATAAAGGAAGACCCCCAACCCCCCGTTATATTTCTTGACATGCTTTTGCTGAGTGATTTGTCGGCTCAAAGTCCTCAGTGTTGTCGTGTCGTAGAGAGGATGTGCAGCATTGTCCACAGTGTACATCACAGAGTTATAGGAGATGTGAAGGAGGTCACTACACACATTAAAGTAAGAAGGAGTCTGCTATGCCCTTTCTTCTATAGTTCCTCTGTGTTCTGAGACCAGTCCTACCAGTCATTGATGTGGACCCCCCCAGTACTTGTAGTAATGCACTCCTTGATTGGTGACCAGACACAGAGACTCGTTGGTCTAATGAAAGTCAGTAAGCAGTTCCTTGGTTTTGCTGATGTTGAGTTGCAGACAGTTCTCAAAGTTCTCCCCCTGACTCTCCTTCTTTGTCTCATCCCCCTTATCAGTACACCCCATAAGTGCAGAATGATCTGAAAAGTAAATATAAAAAGTTTATTTTATTGAGTATAAGATATCGATTCTTGTAAGTAATGGTTGTAGATCTAAAGAATCTTTTTTTTTCCATTGTACATGTAGGGCAGGGAATATCAAATATTTTTGAACGTATCGCATTACCTGTCAGGTCGCACAGTTTGTTACGTTCAACTCCATGTGTGACTTTTCCTGTCCTGCCTGTTCTGGTACCTCCATCTTGCTGCCTGAGGTCATCATTTGTTTGATTTTGATTTGATATACTTTGTTAATCCCTGAATAGTAATCGTCTTTTCGAATGACCTTTGGGGTTGGTGGGTAGATGGTTCTGAGCACAGGGTTAGCCATTGTACAATGGAGCAACTGTCAGGTTAAGGGCCTCACGCAAGGGCCCAACAGAGTAGGATCCCTTCTGGTAGTTGGGGGATTTGAACTGGCAAACCTCCAGTGGCCAGTGCAGACCCTTAGCCACAAAGCCACCACAATGTAAGGTGAGGTCAGGATTTATTTTTTTGGTTTTTTTCCTTTGGATGAGGTCATCTAAGCTACTAGAAGCTTCTCCTTCCCACTTGTTTATCACAAGTGGTCATGTTCTCCACCCTGCTTTTATCCATCCATCCATTATCCAACCCACTATATCCTAACTACAGGGTCACGGAGGGTCTGCTGGAGCCAATCCCAGCCATCACAGGGTACAAGGCAGGAAACAAACCTCGGCAGGCCGCCAGCCCACCGCAGGGCAGACACACACACACACACTAGGGACAACTTAGAATCGCCAATCCACCTAACCTGCATGTCCTTGGACTGTGGGAGGAAACCCACGCTGACACGGGAAGAACAATGCAAACTCCATGAAGGGAGGACCCGAGAAGCAAACCCAGGTCTCCTAACTGCGAGGCAGCAGCGCTACCCACCGTGCCACAGACCTGCTTTTATTTCACTCACTTTTTTTCCACTCGATTCCTCTTCTAACTTTCTTCTTTTCTTTCCTGTATTATTATTCTGTTAATTCTGTCTCACTTTCCTGTTTTTGTTTCTCTCTTTCATTAGATTATCTCTCTCTGTCCGTTTTAGTTATTGTTTTCTCTTCCTTAAGTTAAGGTTTTGAAGAGAAGAAGCCCGTCCAAGAAGGGGAGCAAAGCACTGGTACACTGACTCCATTATAAATTCTTTTTTTAATACCTGACACCCATCACCATTCATATAGTATATAGAAAACGGACTTAAATATGCACTCTAAAAAACCAATAAGAAATTATGAAATTATCTCTCTATTATAAAAGAAAATCTTGAGACAAGACTAATACCAAGAGATTGTTTCAAGTCCCACCTTCCTCTCAACCATTTTCAACCATGGTCGTCTCAACTCTCATTAGTGTGAATGCTTTTGTCAGACACACTTCCTGTGCCCTCAGCTCTTATAAATTTTTACTATTTACTCATTCTACGTTCCCAATAAAAGAAGACATATTATGTCCAAATCTTATTGATGAATTTCATCCCGAAGGGTTATCAACAGAAGAAATGAGTACACAGGCAAACCCAGCACCAAGAAACAATGAAGTCAAATGAATTAACACAAAAATTGTCGATCGGTTACACAGCAGATTGGTTAAATGCGTATCAATAGACTATGCTGTCAAACAATTCTGACATGTAAAATTTTAACAGGCGACAAGAGAGGTAATATAGTACGTCTGTCACGGATAACATTAAACACCAAAGGAGATCTTGATATGCCATTCATATTAAAATGTTTCCCGTTCGAATAGCTTTTGCTATGACAATTAACAAATCACAGGGACAAACATTTAAAAAAGTCGGTTTATTTATTAGAGAGAAAGAAACGATATTCACTTACAGACAATTACTGTATATGTTGGGTTGTCACGATGTAAGTCGAAACACGGAATCAAAATTCAGTGTAATATTAATGAAAAGTTAATTCCAAAAATTGTTTTTACTGAAGTTTTATAGTAAAAGTGTAAGTGTGAAAAGTATTTGTGTGTTAATTTCAAAGCCAAACAGAACAAAAAAACGCAACAAATACCTCTAACGCAACGTGAAACATAAATTTCTTTCAAATTATAACGTTTTACTATTTTTTTATTATGGTTCATTGCTTGCTGTAATTTAAAATAGTTAGTTGTATTGTGCATATGCAACAATTCCCATGAAAATAACAATCTGTTTAAATTGTACATTCTCTTCCCCATACGAGAGCCCGGGGGTTAGCGAGCAGGAGGCAGAGCCCCCCTAGTACTTTACAATAAAATGATTAAAAATCTGTTAAATTATGTCTTTCACAAAATAATATTCTTATTTTTCATAATCAGATTATCAATTATTTACTGTAGCTTGACCCTCCAATTTCTAAAATTTGGATAAATTAAAGTACAAACCTACAGCATTGAAAGATACTTTACAAAATTTTAATACAGGTAAAAATAAATAAATAGTAAAAATAAAAATGGGGAACACCAGGAATGAAGGATTGGACCACAAGGAACCTTATTAACTTCAGGGACCCAGCTAAGTATCTTAAAATTAGGGCTCTATTGCTATTTAACATTAGGGTTGAAGTAAAATTTTAAGATTAGGGTTAAGAAAAAGAAAGAACTTTTAAGATTATGTTTGGGGAATGGGAATAGAAGCAGAAAAACAGAGAGGTTAAGATAAGGGTATTGGTGAAGGGTAGGACAGTCTAAAATTATGTAACTATTTAATTCTCTGCAGCCAGGACCGGACAATAGAACGAGCCAAAAACTGAGTCAATGAAAAATGAGTGCCATTCCTGCTAGTTGTTTTAGTAGGTGAGATCAGAAGAATATCCAGGTCCACACCAATAACATTTGACAGATGAGAATTAAATTTACCTCAACAGTGTGCCTTGGGGTGTTGAATGGCAGGTATGTGTGCAAAATGCAAAGTTGCATTTGGGAAAGAAGTTATTCAAAACCGAAATCAGAGGGTTAAAATCCAAATAGAAATGCTACGGAACAAGGACATCCAACAAATCCATGAGCCCGCTCACTTGTGTGCCAAATTAGAAACCAGTAGGTCACAAATGACCTCAATCTGAATGCCACCCCATCCACACTCA